>NC_089153.1:2091243-2406992 GCF_009819655.1 Sylvia atricapilla
CTGGGAAAGTTTATTCGTGCCAGAGCAGTGCAGTCAGAGCCCCAGGGGGTGGAGAGGGCACTCGGTGCCCCGAGGACGAGACCTCGGCACTCTGAGGTTCTGGCAGGGCTGTGGGCAGTGCTTGGGCTGGCGATTTTCCCGGGACACCCTCAGCATCCTCTCTTCTCTCTTATTTAGGGCTTTCTGGCTGCTATGGCAGTGCCCTCTCCCTGCCAGGACCTCTCCCAGTCCCTGGTCCCGGCTGCTCCCAGGCTTCCCCACCGCGGGCAAGGGGATGTGACTGGGATTCACTTCTCCTCCCGGTTTCTTCTCCTTTCATTCCCACTCACATGCCAGCCCCGGATGCTGCTCCTACTTTCTCTCCGGCAGCACCCAGGGAAGGGCAGCACGTCCCCTCCCCACCCAGGGACCAGGGGGATGTCCAAGCCCATTCCTCCAGCCCATTCCCGAGCACTCCCTGCCCCCTGCCCAAGCCCCCTGCCCTTCTCTTTCCTCCCTCGCAGCTTCCTCCCCATCCCCCCCGCTGCCTCCCACACACGGCTCCAGCCGGAGGCAGCAGCAGCAGTAAAATCTCAGCCTGAGCATTCCCAGGCTGGCAAAGTGACAAGTGAGAGGGAGCAGATCCTTCCCTGCCGGTGCTGAGCCTCCGCTGTGCTCGAGGCGTGTGGGGACACAGCCCCGTGCCTGGGGACACAGTTCCCGGCCTGGGGACACAGCCCCAATCCTGGGGACACTGTCCCTGGCCTGGGGACACTGTCCCGTGCCTGGGGACACTGTCCCGTGCCTGGGGACACAGCCCCGTGCCTGGGGACACTGTCCCGTGCCTGGGGACACAGCCCCGATCCTGGGGACACTGTCCCGTGCCTGGGGACACAGTCCCCTGCCTGGGGACACAGTTCCCGGCCTGGGGACACAGCCCCGATCCTGGGGACACAGCCCCGTGCCTGGGGACACAGCCCCGTGCCTGGGGACACAGCCCCGATCCTGGGGACACTGTCCCGTGCCTGGGGACACAGCCCCCTGCCTGGGGACACAGCCCCGATCCTGGGGACACAGCCCCGTGCCTGGGGACACAGCCCCGATCCTGGGGACACTGTCCCCTGCCTGGGGACACAGCCCCAATCCTGGGGACACTGTCCTGTGCCTGGGGACACTGTCCCGTGCCTGGGGACACAGCCCCGATCCTGGGGACACTGTCCCGTGCCTGGGGACACAGTTCCCGGCCTGGGGACACAGTTCCCGGTCTGGGGACACAGTTCCCGTGGCTGGGGACACAGTTCCCGGCCTGGGGACACAGTTCCCGTGCCTGGGGACACAGCCCAGGGCGAGCATCCCTCTGTCCTACTTCCCACGCCAGCATCCCGCAGCCCACCACCCTCTCCCGGCCTCCGAAAAAAAATGGGATCAGCTCCAGGATGGCCACAATTTCCCGTCCTCCCTTCCCTGACAGGGGATGCTGCCGGCCCTTCCCCCACGTTCCCTCCGCATTCCCGGCCACTTCTGTAATGCAATTACAAGGCCTGCAGGGAGCCTGGATGAAGCCCAGCGCTAAGATCATGACTTTGCAAAGACGCAATTGAAAATGTTAGCAAGGCAGTGTGAGTGGGGGGACGATTTCCAGCCTCCCCAAGCGCTGGAGAGCCTTCACTTCCAGCCTGTGGAGCTGCTGGGATGCTGCTGGGATGCTGCTTGGCTGGGTGAAGCCCATAACGTTCCTAAAAATGGGGCCAGGGCTGTGTCCCCTCTCCCTGGAACTCTTCTAAGCCTCCTGAAGGAGACAGAGCCCAGAGCAGTAATTATTTCCCCCGGGCCATCCTGCCACCACCCGTGTCCCAGACATGCCAGGAAGGATATTTTGAGCAATTCTTTGGAAAGGTTGTTGTGCCTGTTTTTCAGCCCCATCTCTGCAGCCGGCCGTGGCACGTGCTCAGCTGCGCAGGAAGCAGATGGAGAGAGAAAAATTAAACCAATACACATAGCACCTGTTAAATTACCTAAAATAGCTTTTCTATACATAAAACTGGTGATGAAACTCCTGACATTCTGGGGGCTCTCCACAATGAGAAACACATCCCATCACCTGGATATTTCCTTTCCTCTACAAAAGACTTTACAGCTTTTGTCTCATTTGGCAGGATCTGGAGGGTTCGGACCTCAAAGTCCATGACAAATGCAGATAAAAGGATTATTGACCCAGAGTGGTCCATAAGGGAAGGAAATACTCAGTTGAAAAGGGCAGGATGACGTGGAAAGAAGCCCAAATACTGAATCTGCTGAGATTTGGGCTGTTAATAGACAAAAGGGGGGACCCTGCCAGCAGGAGTGCTCACAGGTGGCAGAAGGACCAGCTCTGTGGTCTCCTGACTGTGGAAGGGGAGGTTGGGTGGGACAAGACACATCTCTACAAAAACCTCCAGCTTCCAATCCCAAGATCAGATCAGCTCTGCAGGAAGAGGGAGAGGAGTTATCCAGGGACAAGTCCTGCTCCCAGCATTAAAACAGCTCCTGCCTGCCCCAGCAACCCAAATCCACTCCAAAATTGCACCTAAAGGCTGCAGCCCGTGCTCAGAGCAAAGCCAAGCTCTGAGCAGCCTCACAGGTGTTTAAAAGCAGTGTTTTGTCTGCAGGATTCATAGGAAAGCCCAGTGAGTGAATCACAGAATTGCTAGGTTGGAAAAGTCCTCTGAGATCATCGGGTCCAACCATTAACCCAACACTGACAATTCCGGCACTAAGCCAAGCCCCAGGTGCCACATCTGCACGACTTTTAAATCCCTTCAGGCACAGAGACTCCACCACTGCCTTGGTTGTCTGTTACAACACCTGACCACCCTTTTCCCTAATATCCACCCTGAGCCTCCCCTGGCCCAGCCTGAGGCCGTTCCCTCTCCTCCTGTCCCTGTTCCCTGGGAGCAGAGCCCGACCCCCCGGCTGTCCCCTCCTGGCAGGGGCTTGTGCAGAGCCACAAGGTCCCTGAGGCTCCTTTTCTCCAGGCTGAGCCCCTTTCCCAGCTCCCTCAGCCTCTCCTGGGGCTCCAGCCCCTTCCCCAGCTCCGTTCCCTGCCCTGGACACGCTCCAGCTCCTCCAAGCTAAGAGGCTCTAAGTTGTCTTCAATCTTTGGTGTTTCACAACCCACAGGTCAAACCTGACAGATAAAAGAGTCTGGCCCTTCCTGGGCTTCTGTGGTTCCCTCCAAGGTGTTTGCTGAGCAAAAGCCACACAAGCAGGCTGGGGGCTGGTGTGGGCTTCATCACTGGACATGAACAACCACCCCCAAATACTCCCCAAAAAGGCAACATCTCTCTCAGGCTCCCCAGGACGTGGCAGAAGTTGGTGATTTGAGCTGTTCGGCCCCAGGGGCTTGGCAAGGGAAAACTCCTTCAGAGCAGAGCTCCTTCACTGGCACAACTCCTCCTGTACTCAGAGATTCACAGCCCACATTAAAGCACAGCAGCTCTCACCCTTAGGAGAACACTGTCACTTAGATTATGGCTGTTCCTTCAAAGCAGTGCCCTCAAATAGATTTCCAGAGGCTGCTGTGATTTTTCAGGCTGCAGGGCTCCACTCACACCTTCCCCGGGCCTTGGGGAAGCAGCTGAGAGCAGTTCCACACTCCACATGCTGCAGGAGTTGTGGAGGAATCTCTACATACTCAACACTGAACAGGCAAACGAATACAACCTGGTCAGAAGCAGCAAGAACTTTAGCCCAGAGACTGTTATGACGTTATAATTCACTTGCAGAATGTGTGGAACCACCCTTGGCAAAGCAAATACTACTACTGGCTTAACCCTGGGGTGCATTTGGGATGAAAACATGAGGACTGTAATTATTTCCTAAACTTCCCACAGTGGCACTTCCCTCTGCTGCTCCTCTTGCTCCTGTCAGTGAGAAGCTGCAGCCTGTCCCCAATGAGAAACACATCCCATCACCCTGCCGGCCATGTGCCCATTTCCACTTTTTCCATGAGTGAGCAGAAGGCAAATCCATCAGTGTTTATCTGCACAGCCCCATTGGTGCCCTGTGCGTGTGCTTTGTAGCACCTGCTCTTGGATCTGCTACAACACGACACAAACTCGCAGCGTAAATTCCTGGGCTGTTTACAACGCCCACAGACACCCCTGTGGCTCCTGGCTCTGCCATTATTTATTTTTAGGAAGGATGTGGGCAAAGCCTGCAGCTGTGGCCAGTTGTCCTTCTGCTGGGTATCCACCCCCGTGCTGTGTAAGCCCAGGAATGTCCGTGTTTTTCTCCCTGGTCCTCTGCTCTGGGATGTCCCCTCCAGACACACATGTGGGGTCAGTGTCCTGGTACCCTGTCATGCACCCCAAAAACACACCACAAGCCCCTCCTTGGCAACACCTGCATGCTTGGAGCCACAAGATCACCCCTGAGAGCTTAAGGGACTGTTCTTTACCCCTCTCCCCAGCCCCCAGCACACACACAGGCAGCCTGTTGATTGTCCTGCTAGCCCAACTCTTGAAGATCTTGCATGAAAACAAAACAAAGGATGATTAAAAAAAATCCTCTTTTTCTTCCTGGCTCTCTCTTGCTGCAGCACGTCCACTGTCAGCCCCAAGCCCCTCGTGCTGTGGGTGGGGGATGATGGCAGGGGCCAGGCAGGGCAGCTGGGATGCTGTTTGCTAAACAAGGGGAGCGAAGTGAACATCACCATTGGCTGTGCTCAGCCGGGGAGGGGCAGCCTGGCTAGCAACAGCTTTGGGAAGCATTAACAAAGGGGGATTTAGGATTGGAGAAAACGAATGGAAGAGGGGTGTGAAACGGCAACTCTGCATCTTCTCTACACGCTTTGCTCCTCCCTCCCCTGGAGTTGCCATGGATTCTCACACAGCTTCCCACCTCCTTGTGAGTCTCCTGCCGCTGTCTCTGGGGTGTTTCCTGCCTGGCATCTCCTCCCAGCCTGTCCACACAGCCCCAAATTGTCCTCAGTCCTGCCACGACCTGCCTCCCAGGTGAGCCTCTGTCTCACCCTCTCACTCCCACGTGTGAGCAACACAGAGCCCTCCCCACCCTCCAGGAAGGAAATCCTGACTCCAGCCCGGTGTTTTCCTGGACAAAGCATCACACACAGACAGCAAAACAAAGAGCAGCCAGGGTCGGGCAGCACCATGAACACGCAGGGCACAACAATGAAAACAAACCAAACCAAGAAGATGGGTCCTTTGTACCAGCCCCACTCCCTGAACTCTGCTCCCATACACCACCAGCCTGCTCCCGCAGGGAAACCCCACACTGATGAGCCCACAGGGATACCCTGAGATGTTGTGGACCGTTCATTTACTCCACTTTGGCCAATTCATCACTGTAATCTCCACTACAGCCACTGATCTGATTTGTCTGGGAATGGCATCTGCTGCTCAGAATCAATCTGGAGTCATTTACATTTGCCCAGCGACAGCATGGGTGTGTTCTTTTAAGAAAAACAAACCACAAACATCATTAAATTAATCATCCTATCCTCCTATTTCTCCCAAAAGAGATTAATTCTGTTTTGCTCAAGTCTGCCTCGCTACCACATTTTCAGAGCATATTGTCTGAAGTCCTCTCTCCTGAGCATGTGCACCAGAGCTCTCCCGTGCTTTAGAACAAAGAGCACATTCCCTTTGTTGTCCTGGAGCAGCAGCGATGTATGAGATCAAGAGCTGGTCCCTGCCTCATTGAGCTTCTCCTGTTCTGCCTGGTCCCAGGTGCCCAGAGACATATGGGATTTGCTGTGGTGGGCACGGCAATGCAGAGAAAAGGCAGGATTGCCTCTTCCCCAGCTGCCATGGAGACAGCAAGGCAGAAAGCCCAACATGGGTTTGAGCTTGTTTCTGGCTTAGGGTCAGTGCCAGGCTCCCCCCACGATCCATCCAAAATCCCTGGCCTAAGCTGCTGTGTCTTTATTGTTATTTAATTTGGGTCAAATAGAGTTAAGAGCACATCCCCTGTTTTTTTGATTTTCAGTTAAAAGGCGGGCTGTGCTGCCCTAGCACCAAGCAGAACCCTGCAGTTCAGAGAGCTCGTGGTGCTACAGAGCTTCACCTGTCAGCAGGACACACACTTGTACAGGTTTAACAGCGGAGAGAGAACAGCGAGCTGGGCTCAGGCACCTGCAATTGTCCCTTCTTTAAAGCCTGTACTACCAAGAAGTGCCTGGGGAATTCACACACCGGGCATCAAAACGCTGGGAAGAGCACGGGAACAGTACATTGGGGAGTGGGCTGCTTTCCAGGATCTGCCTGTTTGATCACCAGGGAGATGTCAGGGCTGGGCACTGAACATATGAGAGCACTTTCTATTTCCAGCCTTTAACAGTGTCACACAGGTTTGGGATAAAAAAAAAAAAAAATCCCCCTTCATTTAACTTAAAACAGGATGAAAGAAACAGGGGAAAAAAAATCTGCAAGAGCCGTCTTGTTGCAAATGTGGACACAGACAATTGGGGAAAACCAGCAGGAATTAAAATCCACTGGGTTTTTCCAGTCATTTTAGCAGCAGCCTGAATTTGGGCAAAATCTCTTCTTAAAGTCAGAGCTTAGTCCGTGCTGTGGGACCCCATGTCACAACATGGGGCTCAGAGCAACCTGGTCCAGGGGAAGGTGCCCCTGCCCATGGCAGGGGGTTGGAACAAGATGAGCTTTAAGGTCTCTTCCAACCCAAAGCATTCTGTGATTCAAGAGCAGCTGTTCCAGGGACTGTCCTGGGCACTCACACATCCTCAGCAGTGACACTGTGGCTCATGCACCAGAACTAACATGTCACACTTGTTCAGCTCCCCACAAACAGTCTGAGGCTGCCTTTCCCCTTGCCATGGCTCTTCCCATGCCACAGGTCACTGCTGTCTCTTACGCACTGGGAAGGGGATGGAGCTTGTGAAGAGATCCGGGCTGGGAGCTGGGGCGAGTGTCACTGTCCCATGACCTGAGAAAAGTCCCTGTCACTGAGCTGAGGGGGTCTGGACTGCACCAGCTCCGTGCCCTGAAGAGCCCCAGCACGATGCTGGAAGAGGGAGCAGTAGAGCCTGCTCTGATGGGGCTCATTTACTGCCTTCTCACAGCAAAACAATTACAGCAGCTGTGGTGCACTTCTGCATTAACAGGGCTTTGTTAATCGTCATTTGAACTGGAGCAGAAATGCTTAGAAAGATTTTCCTTGATTAAAATGTCGTCAGTGATGGGGAACTCAACAGACCTCTGAGAAAACTATTCCAGCTATAGCTTTGCTTTAAAGTCCAAGGCCAGTTTCAACTACGAACACTTTATCTAATTACATCAAACCCTCACTCAATTTTAGCTTTATCAGCTGGAATAGCAAAGTTTAATCACTTCAACAAATTGGCTATAGCGATCTCTTAATTTTCTGATAAGATAGATTATTGAGCCAGATCCAGGGAAAGAGTCAGGCACAGGCAGCTGCTACATTAAAGATGTTTCATTGCAAGCTCTGACACCAAAATCCAGCACCCACTACTCCCATGTCACCATTTCAAACTCCACAGGAGCTGCCCAAGTGGCCACCAGGAATCATAAAGAGATACAGTGCCTGAGCCAGTCAGATGTAGAAGCACATCACCCAAATTTACTCCTGATTATTCAGAGAATATAATCCTCAGATCTGCCCCAAAAATATATAATCTTTTCATGTATAAATTATTCTCGAGCCAGTCTCCTCATACACAATGACCTCTGGTTGGGGTATTCACAGAGAGAGCTGCAATTCAGTTAAAGTTCTTTCTTTCAAGGGAGTTCATCCTCTGAAGGGGATCCCTGTCCCTGCTCATGAACCAGGAGAAAAGATGGGAGAGGCAAAGAACAACATTTTGGTGTCAGTGGTCTCTCACTGGGGACCAAGACAAGCAAACCTTGGTGGGCCAGAGGCAAGAGAGCGCCAGTCAAGAGCAGGGTAATCACTTGACAGGTCCCTGCTCTGCTGCTGGGCTTCTTTTCCGACCTCACACACACCTCACAGAGAGCTGGGGCAATCTCCCTCACTGGGGATATTCCAGAAGTGTCTGGACACACTCCTGTACTGTGTGCTCTGGGATGACCCTGCTGAGCAGGGAGGTGGGACCAGGTGAAGCTCTCTGATTCCCTCCATCCTGTGGTTCTGTGAGCACACCTCAGCAGCACAGAGCTCAAGGTTCCAGGACTGGTCAAAGGGAGTGATTTCCAGTTGCTACCATAAAGGGAGAGGAATTAAAGATTTTTGACTCAGGAAGGAATTTGCATGCTAAGAATCTGCTTTAGCAAAGAGGCCTTTCTCTGTGAATCCACTGTCCAGTCCTTCAACCATCTCCTGACTTCCCCTGGAGTTTTCCCTCCAGTTCCTGAGGTGCAGACACCAAACCCAGACACACCACTGCCAACAGCAGCTGTCACAGCCCCACCAAACACAGCTGACACAGGAGCAGCCCTATTTCTGGCTCCATCAATGACAGGGACACTCAGAGCTGCCACTCATGGACCTTCCAGCACTGAAACTGGCACACCAAGAAAAGAAACCTTCATCCCATAGACAAATGAAGAAAGAGCCACTTACCCACTTGTTCCAGGTCTCTGGGTCTGAGAGAAGCGCCAATCTGTGTTAGGCTGAGCTTGCTGCAAAGAAAAAGAAGAGTTTTAATACCTCCATTCTCGCCTTTGAAAATGAAAGTGAACTGATCCTGGATTATTTCAGTCTGGAATATCAGCATGTTCTGTCCAAGTGAAGCAAATCAATTAGAACAAAGAGAATGCTCCCCCTCCCCTTTCTTGAGTATTTCTGAAGCAGCATGAATACCAAAAAGCATGACAAAAACTGTTCAGAGAATAATCTTCCAAAGCAGCTCAGGATACCAGGCTGTGAAAGAAATGAAGCATGAAATAAACTGATAAGGGCATGAATTCAGTGGCACCACAGTAATGAGCTTGGAGGAGGAAGGGGGGTGTGAGGGGGTGGCAGAGTTAATTGATACTGAGAAAGATGCTTTTAATACTCTAAGGTAAAATAGTAACAGACCTTCCTAATCTCGCCTTCTTCTGTCCTTAAAAAGGCCTGCCTGGCATCTTGTTTTCACCCATTGTATTTGAATGACTTTTCCTAGCTGCTGTGGCCTTGGAGCACTACAATATTTTTTCTGTCCACAGAGAAAAGAATAAACTTCCGACAGCAAGAGGAAAAAGCATTATTTGTTCAGGAGACACAATAACCTTCAGACACAGCAGCACACTTTGTAACCTCATTAATAAGCCCCCATATCGCTCTCTGCCCGTGTTATTTTACAACCAGACAATGAACATTTTGTAAATAAGGAAGGACATGCAGTAAGCTTGTGTATTCCTGTTTGAATCATGCCTTTGTGGAAAGCACTAAATAGCACAACTGTTTCTGTCGGGAAAACACACACACTTCCGAAAATCATGATCATCTTAATTAACTCCAGAGTGATGACATACTACCTGGAAAGGACTACACTTCCCTCAGCTATTTTAGGAAGGAGCAGTTCATAGCCCATACATAGTGGAACATCAGTTTTATAGGATTATTCTGCTTGTACATGCAATTACTAAGGAAAAGTGAAGACGAGTAGAGCTGACCTAGATTTTTATTTAGTAGATGTGCTCTCACTAATTTCTCCGCAGCTTTGATGATACTCATGAAAGAAGATATTAGAATAAATTACTCCCCTAAAATAGATGCCCCACTGGTCCCTATGCTGCATGCAAATGAAGCTGTTTAAAGACTTGCCCTCCAGATTTCAGATGCGCATTTTTGCACACGTTGACACACAATGCTGCACTAGATAAGCCCTTCCCAATATTTTGAATAGCCCTTCCATATTTTGAATTCCTGTCGTAATTACCATTTTCAAATTTAGGGCAGGCATTTGTGGCACAAAATTGCTTTACTTTTTATATCCTGAAGTTATAAAAGCTCCAGCTAAACACAGTCACCTACATCTATATTTAGGCATCTGAGTACAAACAGCTCAAGTTTTCAAAGCTTGCCGCTCCTCAGCCTCTTCAAGGCCAAGGGCACGTAAGGTCACCAGGATCCTCGTGAACAATGTCACTCCTGACATTTCGGTATTTTAGTGCTTAGTACTGAGTTCAGCTCCTTGCTCAACACGACCAAGCTGGAAAATGATCCCTTGCCAAGGCACAGTCAGTAATTAATAACACTTGGGGTTTGAGAAACGAGCCATTTTTACAATGCACCTCTAAAACTGAGCAGAAGAAACACAGGCAGACTTTCCTTTCAGATAACCTCCCCCGCACCGCAGCTCATGTGCCATGCACGAAAAAGGGAACCAAGAACAGAACCAAGAAGTAAAACCCCCAAAAAACCTGTTCCTGAGCACACTAAGAATCACTTTAAATAGGAACAAGTACGAGCGGGGCCTAGGGGAAACTCTCCACTGCTACAAACACAGAGTCTTTGATTCTACAATGCTGCTCAGCCCCTTCCCCCACCTCCACCAAGCCCAGCCAAAACTTTCACCTGCCACATCCCAGGAGGTGACAGTGACACATGTTCCCTGAGGCCACTGTCTTAGGAGGAAGGACAGACAGAGAACAGCCAGCTGGCCTGGATCTGACAAACTGTTGCACTGAGCAGAGAGGACAGTAAGGAAGAGGCATCTCTTACCCCATCGCAGGGACTCGCTAAGGTGCTGGTCACCTGCTCACAGGCAACCACAGTCTCCGCAGTGCTAGAGTGGCTGAAGGGCTTTACAAAGAGGAAATCACTCTGGTCAGACATGGGCGAGAAACAAGAGGTGTAATTCTGTGCCTGGGAGGTCAAGCCCGCTCCTCCCACGTCCAGGTACTTGATGAAGCCATCTGGCTTCATCTGCCCTCGGAAATGGGAGGCGGGCTTGCGGCCAGTCCCCCGGCAGCAACCCACAAAGGTCCAGCCGGCACTGCCAGCTTTGAGACACCGGGCAGCCACCAGCCCGAACATCAGGCAGGACACGAAGGAGATGGACACCAAGGAGATGATGAGGTAAAGCGTTAGGTTGGTATCCTCGGGAGAAGACTGGGGGAGATCCAAGGACTTGGAGAAGTCCTGCACACTGTTTTCCTCCGGAGAAATGACTATTACCACAGAGGCCGAGAGGGGCGGCGTGCCATTGTCCCTCACTTCCACTACCAGCCTGTGGGAATCTTCTGACTCCCTGAGAGCCTGTGCAACCCTTATCTCCCCAGAGCGGCGTTCCACTTGGAAAGGCAAAGCCTCAGCAGACTCCTGCAGCTGGTAGGACAGCCAGGCATTATGGCCACTGTCAGCATCAACTGCTACAATTTTAGTTACCAGATAGCCAGGCTCTGCCAAGGCCGGGATGGCTTGGTGGAAGGCAGAGCCCTTGGGGACAGATGGGTAGACAATGTTGGGAGCATTGTCATTTTCGTCCAGGACAAACACATGGACCACAGCAGTGCTACTCAGAGCGGGGGACCCAGCATCCTTCACCTCCACAGGCACCTGGAACACCTTGTCCTGCTCGTAATCCAGAGCTCGCACGGTGTAGATGGTGCCATTGTCCTGATCTATTCGGAAGTAGGTTGAGATAGGTACATCCTGCATCCCATTGTCCAGGATGGAGTAAGACAGCTTGGCATTGTTACCCTCATCAGGATCTGATGCTGACACTGAAAAGACAGAAGTTCCAGGAAGGGAGTTCTCCTGAATGTGAGCTGTATCAAAAGGGCTGGAGAAATTCGGTGCGTTATCATTCACATCAGCGATGCGGAGATAAAAGGTTTTTTGTGTGGCCCTCTGTGGGGACCCTGAATCCACAGCCCTCACTGTGATGTTGTATCCACTGGCCTTCTCCCGATCAAGGGGACCACTGGTGACCAGCGAAAAATGCTCTTTAAAAGATGACACTAGTTTAAACGGGAGCTCTTTGGCTATCTGCAGACGGACTTGCCCGTTGTCACCGGAATCGCTGTCCTTCACACCAATGAGGGCAATCACCGTGCCTGGGGCTGCATCCTCCTGCACTGGGCTGGAGACAGAGGTCAGCACGATCTCTGGGCTGTTATCATTGATATCAATTAATTCCACTCGCAGGTGACAGTGGCCTTCCATGGCTGGGGATCCCTTGTCCCTGGCTCGAACTGCGATCTCGTAAGCACTGCATTCCTCATAATCCAGCAGGGCTTTGGTTCTGATCTCCCCTGTACGGGCATCTAAGGAGAACAGTTTGGTGAATTTACCAGGTGAGTTATTGCTGGTTTTGAAAGAATATTCCACATCCCCGTTGGGACCTTCATCCAGGTCAGTGACATTCAGCTTGGTGACCAGAGTACCCACTGGCACATTCTCCTCCAGAAGTACCTTGGATATGGGTGGGTCACAGACAGGAGGGTTGTCATTTGCATCCAAGACATGGATAGTAACCCTGGCAGTGCCAGTTTTCACTGGATTCCCTCCATCCAGGGCTGTCAGTGTTAGATGATGAACAGGCACTTTCTCTCTATCCAGGGCTTTTTCAAGTACGATCTCGGGCATTTTAACACCATCTCCTCTCACGTTGATGCTCAGGGCAAAATGCTTGCTGGGGCTGAGCTCGTAGGTGGAGATGGAGTTGGAGCCCATATCCGGGTCTTCTGCTACCTCCAAGGGCAGCCGAGTCCCAGGGTTGGCCACCTCAGTGATCTCCAACACCACCTCTGGCTTGGGGAACTGGGGCGCGTTGTCGTTCACGTCGAGGACATCCACCTCAACACGGTGGAGCTGGAGGGGATTCTCCATGACAAGCTGGAGGTGCAGAGAGCACGTGGGGCTCTGCCCACACAGTGCCTCCCGGTCCAGCCTGCTGTCCAGGAGCAGCACACCTGCCGCCAGGTCCACCTGGAAGTGCCGCTGCCCACCCTCGCTCACCAGGCGCAGGTTGCGGGCGGCCAGGCTCCGCACCTCCACCCCTAAGTCCTTGGCCAAGTCGCCCACAGAGAAGCCCGGCTCGCGATCCTCGGGCACGGAGTAGTGGAGCTGGGCGCAGCTGGGAGCCGGCAGGCAGGAGAGGGCTGCGAGCAGCAGCGGGAGCTGCCATGGCAAACTCCGTCCCGGGAGCATCCCGTGCCGGGGGCGCGAACGGAGCAGCGCGGAGAGGAGCGGCGGCGGCTCCGCGCAGCCTCCCCCTCCTCCCCGCCCCCGCAGCCGGCCCCGGCAGCCGGAACCCCTGCGCCCCGGGAGGGGTCCGAGCGGGTTGTGCAGGGAGGAAGCCGCCGCCGGAGCCGCCGGAGCCGGACACGGAGGGATGGAGGAGGCGGGGGAGGGGGCGAGCGCAGCCCGGCCGGCTGAACCGCTTCTCGATACGCAAAGACACACAAAGTCGGCGAGCGGAGGGGATGGACCGAGTGACAGTTTTACGTCTCTCCACAGCCCCCTCCTCCTCCTCCTCCTCCTCCTCCTCCTTTTCCTCTCCCTCCTCCTCCCCTTCTCTATCTCACCGCCTTCCCCAAAATACGCACGGCGTAGCCCCCCCCTTCCCCCGCTGCCGCCACTCCGCCCCCGCAGCGCCGGGAGGGCGCCGGGGACTCCCGGCAGCGGGAACCCCGCTCCGCCCCGCCCGGCTGCTGGCACCGGCCACCGGCCGACACCCCCACCCCAAAGCCGGGCGGTTCGGTGCCGAGCCCCGCGAAGACCGGGGTTGTGCTCAGGCTGGAGACCACACTCCCGAGCTCACCTCGCTGCACAGGGTGCGATCCGCGGAGGGTTTCACAAACATGAACTCGCTGATATCCGAGACTGGCGAAAAGCAGGAGCGGTAGCGAGGGGCGGGGGGTGCCGTTGCTGTCACCTGCACGCCCATCACAGTGTCCCCTTTCTTAGGCTCATAGTGCAAGTTCCCAAAGATGTGGCTGGGAGGAGGCTGAAGCGTGTTCACGCTCTCCACGCAGCAGCCCTGGTTGGCAGGTGCAGAGCCCCGCCGGAGGCACCGAATGCCCAGCGCTGCCATTCCCACCAGCGAGACGGTGGAGATGAGCACTAGGGACACAATCAGATAAAGCGTAATAGTGGGCAAGCCCCCACCATCAGCTGCCCGAGCCTCGGAGCCCTGCAGGGCCTCTGGGCCCTTCTCCTCCACCAGCACCACCAGTGTGACCGCTGTGGAGAGCGGGGGCTCCCCGGCGTCCCGGACCACCACCAGCAGCTCGTGCTCAGAGGCGTCCGTCTCCTGCAGAGCCCTCATGATCCGGACCTCCCCGGAACGTAGGGCCACGCTGAAAAGCCCCAGGTCTGTGGCTTCCACGAGGTGGTAGGATAGCCAGGCATTGCGCCCCGAGTCCGCATCTATTGCCACCACCTTGGTGATGAGGGCAGGAGGGACGATGGAGGGGGAAATTCGGAACTGAGTAGCAGAGTCCTCCCCAGCCCTGGGGAAATGCACTCGCGGGGCGTTGTCGTTCTGGTCCACTACAAAAACATGAACCAGTGTTCTGTTCCTCAGGGCTGGGGAGCCACCATCAGAGACCTCCACATGGAACTGGAGATAGGTGGTTTGCTCATAGTCAAAAGGGAATTTGGCAGTGACCTGCCCATTTGTGGGATGTATCGAGAGGTAGCGAGTAGGATCCAGGCCTGGATCTGTCCCACCAGCTCGCAGGATGGAGTAGGACAGGCGGGAATTCTGCTCCGAGTCAGGGTCGGCAGCAGAGACTGTAACCAGCACGCTGCCCACTGGATTGTTTTCAGCCACCAGCACTTCATAGGACGCTTGCTCAAACTGGGGAGCGTTGTCATTGACATCTATCAGGGTGATTGGCAAGATGGTGTGGCGGGAGAGTGGGGGATTGCCCAGGTCCGAGGCAGAGACGGTGACATTGTAGTAGGCGACGTGCTCCCGGTCCAAACGGGTGCTGGTGAGCAGCGAGTACTGGTGCTCATAGTCTTTGCGCAGCTGGAAGGGAAGATCTGGAGACACGTGACACAGGACCTTGCCCTGATCACCAGAGTCCCTGTCTCTGACGTGTATCACAGCCACCACGGTGCCCGGCAGCGCATCCTCGCTCAGGGTGCTTGAGAAGGAGGTAAGAATGACCTCAGGAGCGTTGTCATTGACGTCAGTGATTTCCACCACCACGCTGCAGTGCTCCTCCATCGTGGGCGACCCCATGTCCTTGGCCTCCACTTCAATCTCATACACTGTCGCTTCCTCAAAGTCCAGGTTGCCCTGGACACGAATCTCCCCAGTTTGCTCATCGATGGCAAAGATCTGGCGTAAGGCAGCTGAGTTGTGGCTACTGAGGGAGTAGCGGATGTCTCCGTTGGGTCCTTCATCCACATCAGTGGCATTTAACTTCACCACGAGGGTGCCCAGAGGCGAGTTCTCCACCAAGCGTGCTCCATATGATGGTCTGTCAAAGACCGGGTGGTTGTCGTTGGCGTCCAGGACCTGAATGGTGATGCGTATCTTGCTGGACTGTGGGGGAGAGCCCCCATCTTCAGCAGTCAGGACCAAGTAGTGGAAAGCTCTGAGTTCCCGGTCCAGGGCCCGCTCCAGCACCAGCTCAGGGAACTTCCCACCATCGGTGCGGGCCTTCACGTTGAGGTTGAAGTTGTCATTGGCACTCAGGTGATAGGTCTGCAAGGTGTTGGTGCCTACATCGGGGTCCTGGGCTGGCTGGATGGGGAAGCGGGCACCCAGAGAAGCCAGCTCATAGATCCGCAAGGCAACCTCATCGCTGGGGAACTCCGGGGGGTTGTCATTGATATCCAGGATCTCCACCTCAATACGGTAAAACTCCACCGGGTTCTCGATGGCAAGTTTCAAGTGGAGGAAGCAGCGTGGGTTCTGCCCGCAGAGCTGCTCCCGGTCTATCCTCTCGCTGACCATAATAACACCAGTGTTCACATTGACAGAGAAGTACTGGGAATCCAAATCCGACAGTACCTGCAGATTAGCTGCCGCCAGTTTAGCCACATCGGTGCCCAGGTCCTTGGCGATATTGCCCACAAAGGCACCCCGTGTGAGCTCCTCCGGGATGCTGTATCGGATCTGAGCAGATGAGCTGTGCAAGAACAAGCAGAAGGAGAAGACACGCGGCAGCCCCAGGGACCGGCGCGCCTGCCCTGCCCTCGGCATCCTTGCCGGGTGGCCGGCCGGGGAGCGATGCCCTCGGCGCCGGGGGCCGCGCTCAGCGCTCGCCGCTCCCATTCATTGTTTGGGGCGGACGCGGCTCGACGGGGCGGGGGGAGCGCGGCCGCGCAGCCGCCCCGCCATTGGCTGCGGGCGCGGCGGCGCCGCTCCAATCGCCGCGCTCCTTCCCCAGGACAGCAACACCGGCGCCAATCACGGCCCGCGCGCCGCCGCCGCGCGCCGCGAACCGGCGCGGCCGCTCCGCGCCCCCCGCGGGGACCGCGCCGTCGGAGCGCCCGGCAGCGCCGGACCCCGCCCCGGCATCGCCGCTCACCTGGCCGCGCTCCCGCAGCGTGCCGGCGGCGGGCAGGAAAACCCCGCTCTCCCTCGGCAGGGTGGCGGGGGTTGGGCAGGGCCGCAGGAAGGTGAAGTCGCTCCGCTCGGAGCCCGGGGAGAAGCAGGTGCTGTAGCACTGGGACGGGGAGTCGGTGGGTCGCAGCGTGACCTCCATGTACTTAAGGGTGCCGTCGGAGCTGAGCTGGAGCTTGGGGCTGGAGTGCTTGCAGAAGTCCCGGGAGGGCGACTCGCTGAGCCAGCAGCAGCAGTAGGGTGAGACGGCGGCACGGCCCCTGCGCCGGAGGCACCGGGCGGCCAGGATGGTGACAGTGGCCAGTGCCACCGTGCTAACGGCTGCCAGCGCGATGATCAGGTAGAAGGTCAGGTCCGGCTTCTCCTTGGCACCAGCCAAGAAATCCTGAGGATTGAAGCTCTCCTCCAGGGCTGCCTCCTCCAGGGCCACAGTGATGGTGGCAGTGGTGGACAGCGGAGGGTCACCGTTGTCCATGACCTGGACGACGAGCTGCTGCACCGCCATGTCGCTGTCCTGGAAGGCACGCGCCGTCCGCACCTCCCCGGTGTACAGCGACACATGGAACAGGGAGGGGTCGGTGGACTCCGGCAACAGTCGGTACGAGAGCCAGGCATTGTGCCCGGCATCTGCATCCACTGCTGACACCTTGGCCACCAGGTAGCCTGGTGGGGCAGACAGCGGGACCTTCTGGGGTGCCGGCACATCATTGTCACTGGCAGGGTGCAGGATGGTGGGGGCATGGTCATTCTGGTCCAGCACAAAGACATAGACGGTAACATTGGCATAGAGAGGGGGGGACCCCGAGTCCCTCACGACCACAGACACTGGCAGAACCTGCAGTACCTCGAAGTCGAAGGTGCGCTGAGCATAGAGATTACCATTGTCAGGGTTGATGTGGACAAAGGAAGAGATGGGGGCATCCTGCACTTGGCCACTCTCTATAGAGTAAACAAGCCGGGAATTATCCCCGTCATCAGGATCTGAGGCAGAGACGGTGCACAGCAGGGAGCCAGGCGGGTTGTTCTCCTGGAGAAAGGCATCGTAGGAGGGCTGCAAGAAGCGTGGGGGGTTGTCATTCACATCAGATATATTGAGGAGCAGCGTAAGTGTGGTGGTGAGGGCAGGAGAACCACCATCCTGGGCGATCAGCTCCACTGCGTACTGTGAGGTAGACTCTCGGTCCAGGCTCTTCTGGGTGACCAGGGAGAAGTGGTTCTGAAGGGACCTGATGGCAAAAGGCACATCAGGGGAGATCTCCAAGCTCACATCCCCATTGGCCCCCGAGTCTCGGTCCCGTACATTGAAGAGCCCCACAACAGTCTCCGGTGGGGTGTCTTCTGGCACCGGATTCAACAGGGAGGTGAGCAGCACCTCCGGGGGGTTGTCATTGGCATCCTCCACTTGTACCTGCAGCACGCAATTGCCCTCGAGCTCTGGGACCCCTCCGTCGTGGGCTCGCACATAGATCTCATAGAAACGTGATTCCTCAAAGTCCAGGGCCCCACTCACCCGGACCTCACCAGAGTGGGGATCCAGAGTAAAGAGCCTCCGCACTGAGTCGGAGGTGTGAACCCCAAAGGAGTACTGTGTCTCCCCGTTGGGACCCTCGTCGGGGTCAGACGCATTGACCCGGAGAAGCACAGCCCCCACAGGCGTGTTTTCCGGGACTTTCACCTTGTACGTGGTGCGGTCAAAGATGGGCGCGTTGTCATTGACATCCAGGACCTGGACCGTTATCTGCGCCGTGCCTGAGCGCGCTGGGCTTCCCCCGTCCACGGCCGTCAGCACCAGCTGCACTTCTGGCTGCTCTTCCCGGTCCAGGGCACGCTCCAGCACTAGCTCCGGGAAGAGTTTGCCATCCGGCTGCTGCTTGACATCCAGGGAGAAGTGGGAGTTGGGGCTCAGCCGGTAGGAGCTCACAGCATTAGTGCCCACGTCAGGGTCCTGTGCGCTCTCCAGGGGGAAGTGCGCGGCCACCGTGGCAGACTCGGCAATGCGCAGGGTGCGGTGGGCAGTGGGGAAGCTCGGGGAGTTGTCATTCAGATCCAGGATCTCCACTTCCAGGCGGAAGAGCTGCAGGGGGTTCTCTGTCACCACCTGCACCGACAGCACGCAGCTGGCAGCTGCTCCGCACAGACGCTCGCGGTCCAGCCGCTGGCTCACCACCAGCGTGCCGCTGTCCAGGCGCACGGCGAAGTAGCGCAAGCTCTCCTCTGAGCCCAGGCGCAGCCTGCGACCTGGCAGCTCCTCCACCTTCAAGCCCAGGTCCCGGGCCACGTTCCCCACCACGGTTCCCAACTCTGACTCCTCAACCACCGAGTAGTGGATCTGCCCGGAGACCCAGCCCCAGCCGCAGAGCAAAAACAAACTCAGTACTTGCCATTTCCAGGCGGGTCGCTGGAGGCTGACACTCTCCATGTCCGTGCACATCCGGCCCGGGACACAGCAGGCACTGAGGAACTGCGAATAAATCCCTGGGTCTCTCTTCCACGGCTTAGAAAACAGCTCCGGGGCTCCGGCAGGCTGCGGCTCCAACTGTCAGCCTCCAAGCAGAGGGGGTGGGCTGGGGGAGGGGAACTGAATCACAGCCCCAGCGCGGAGGTGGGAGGGGGGGAGAAGCAGATTTTCCCCCCTCGCTTCAGATCAGCGCCCAATTGGCCGAGAGCTCCATCCCCTCTCGGCCAGCAGTGGCTCCGGAGGTGCGGGAAGCAGGGGCCTGAGCCGGCAACAGCGGGGCTGCCACCCCCGGCCTCCCCTCTGCCAGCCTGACTCACTTGCTCCGACAGCTCGCTTTGCGTTCACAGGGAAACTGCACGTCCTGGCAGCCTGGAAGCAAGGTACAAGCCCTCCCTGTGTGCTCCCCCTCCACAATGGTGGCTTCACATCATGCCCACAGACAAAGGGCAGCTGTCATGAACGAAGGCCAAAGGACTTTTCATGCCCGATGAAAAGGTGCTTGTTAGAGCCCTGAGGTGCCAGGGGCTCTTCTCTCACCCCTCTTCTCCCCCTCAGCTACTGCTTTGGCTGCTGCCTGCACCCCATGATTGCCTCTCTGAGTGAGGCATCACTGCCACCAGTACCAGCACCGGCCAGGAGACCTTGCACTGAGACGGAGACGCCCACCCCTGCCAGCCCACCCTGGGAGTGGGAGGCTGAAGGTGGAAAAGCAAAGGCAGGTGAGCCATTCCAAGCCAAAATACAATTGCTCTCAATGCACACTTGATTGGAAGCCACTTCCTCACCCTGGGGCAAGGAAGGGGTCAGTCTTCACAGTACTGAAATCACTGCAAACACACTGAGCCAGACAATAAGGCCACTAGATCACCACAGGATCACAACACCAGGTCAGGATGTCAGAGTGGGAAGGAAGCCCAGAGCCTCCCTCCCACCTGGCAGACACACACACTGATACTCTCTGGCAGATACAGCTTTGCAGTCAGTCTCCTGAGGGCAGAAGCAGGGGTCTTAGCCTCCTCAGGGGGGAGTACACAGTAATTTCCTGCTCTCCCTGTCCCAGATAATACTAGCAAGCTGCAGACCTTTAGTTCAATTCACATCCCTGCAGAAGCCTTGTGCAGTCATAGAGTCACAGAACAGCCTGGGTTGGAAGGGACCTTATAAATCATCTCGCTCTGACCTCCTGCTGTGGGCAGGGACACCTTCCACTAGACCAGGCTGCTCAGATACAAATCCAGCCCAGCCTTGAACACTTCAAGGCTGCAGCAGCCACAGCTTTTCTGGGCAACCTGTACCAGTGCCTCACCACCCTCACAAGGAAACATTTTTATACCTGTTATCTAATCTAAACCTTCTGTCAGTTTAAAACCATTCCCTCTTGTCTTGTCACCACATGCTTTTGTAAAAAGAACCTCTCTGTCTTTTGTCCTTGGTGCACTGAAGGCCACCCTGACCCTCCTCCCTTGGATGCACACAGACCCTGGGGGCTGGGGGCTGCAGTGGTGTGGCAGACAGGGGACCCAGGGATCCTGCCTGTCCCCGCCACCTGGGCACCAGAGAGACCTGGAGAATAGGTGAGAGAGTCTGAGGGCATCGGTGCCCGGCACGGTGACAGGGCCAGCATCCTTCTGGCGAGGACAGGGACGGTAAAGGTGCTGCAGCCGAGGGTCCTCCCTCCCGTCTGCAGCACCTCCGTGCCTATTCTCAGAACCGTGAGGCGGGACCACTCTGCTGCCACTCAGGGAGAGACACTGGGAAGAACCTTATGAATGGTGAGAACGCTGCCTGGGTCCCACCTACTGCTGGCTCCGGAGGAGGGGAGAAGGCATCCTTAAAGAGACAATGCAGAAAAACACTGGACAAGAGATTCCCCGGCACACAGAGACCGATCCCTTCTCGTACATACTCATTCCCCCAAGGCTCCTGACGGTGCCACCAGCAGGAAGCTGTCATTGTAACTTTGGCTCTGGAATGTGCCTGTCCCCATCCCAGGCCGGGCCCCGGCCAGTACAGCTGGGTGACAGAGCTTTCCACTGGCAATGCAGGATACTGCACCCCTGGGAATGGGTTTGGGGCTGCTGCAGTGCCTCAGCAGAAGCCCCCGGCAAAGCCCACGTAGCTTGGGGAGAATCCATTCAGTGTCCTGAGATGACTCGGTCACCAAGGACCTGGAGCAAGGGCTGTACACGGGGGATCCTGCTGCTGTTTGGGTCTGTCATAGCCTGGGATAGGGACAGTGTGACAAGGCAGGAAGGGTATGGGGTGTCTGGGTTGGAGAAGGAGATGTTCCTTATTCCACAGGGTCAGAGCTCATCCTGTGGAAAGGCACCAAGCCAGACAACCCAGGAATCACTGGAGATCCAGCAAGGTAGTACCCCTCATGGCAGGACACACCACCTGCTACAGACAGAGCCAACACCCTTCCCACTGCATCACTTTTGGGGGCTGGCTGTGCTTTGCAGAGCAAGGAGGTGTAAAGGCTTGACACAGTCCATTATCACCACAAAGACTGAAAATCCTGAGCCCTGAGCCAGCCCAGCTCATTTCTCACTGCCAGTGCCTTTCCAGTGCAGTACTGGGGAGTCAGAGGGAGTCATGGCTGGGGCTCAGGCTTGCTGCCCTCCTTCCACCCCCACTCTCTAATCATTTATTGCCCTCACCCCCAGAGGCATCTTGTCAGGACGTTTTCCTGGAGGGGACATCCTTGTCCCCTGTCATAGCACAGCCCACACAATGCAGAGGAACACTTGCTCCTGCAGCTGCTGCAGCCATTCTCACCTGCCACAAATCAGAAGTGCTGAGTCTGAGCAGTGACGCAAACAGGGGAAAAAAAAATAAGGCATAAAATAATTCTGAGAGGTTTCTGCCTCCATCTGTGATTTGGCCACACTGAGCAGGCAGCACACGCAGCCTCACACCCATGAACAGCTTCCGTTGCACCTCACTTCCTCCTGCTCTGAGGAGCCGGTCTCTCCTACCCACTGCCTCCCAGGAAGGGCAAACTACCAGCACTGATGACCTTGGAAATCCACCAGATCCACACTCCCCCTCCACTGGATCAACTATCTGGCCTCACCTCTGAAGACTGAAGCATTCCTAAATTGAAAGCTTTCAAATTAAGCAGCACAATTCCCATCGGGGGAGAAGCACAGAAGCTGCTGCCATGCGCAAACGCCTGCCAGCCTGCAGTTTGTTCCGTCAGGACATCAGACATCACCCAGAGACAGCATTTTACAAATCATGCAGAGCTTGTAACAGGGTTTTTGGACAACATCTACATTTGGACAACATTTACATCTGAGTAGAGGACTCACCACCCTGCTCAGAGCCAAAAGGAGCAAAGTCCAGCTCAGCGGAGCCCTGCAAGGAACCTGGGCAGTGCAATCTGCAATCCCACCCCCTCCCCCAAAGTGAACATCAGCACAGAATTCCATGGAAATAAAACCGGAACCACTCAGGAGTCAAAGATGAGGAGCGGCGCAGATGGGGGGGACTGCTCTGTGACCACAGCCTGTCAGAGGAGCCAGCATCATCCTTCAGCTCTGTGTGCTGCACTGTGAGAGGCGACACAGCCATCTCCAGCTCCCAGCCCCCTCTGCACCACCACCTCTCCAGCCCCCACCAAGTGACGACGCACAGAGATTACATTCCCCCCCCAGAACAAGTGCTCCCCTTGGCTCTCCTTTTGCAAAGGGAAGGAAATACCATTAGCAACAAACTTCGTGCCAAGGATTAACAAGTGGTTTCAAGCTGACCTCAGCCTCCACTCATGCAAGGCGTACCCAAAACCACGTCCAAAAGACGCATGATTGCCAACAGGAACAAACTGACTCACTTGATCCTGCTCATCACAGTGCAAAAGTCATCAGCCATCAGGATGGCTCATTTGACTCCAAAGAACACCTGTTCAGCTGCAGCTGAACTTTTTAGGAGAGTGGCATGACCGGATATCCCTCCCAACCCCAACACTCAACCACACGCATATGGCAGAAATGAACCATGGCTCTGCCCAGCGCTGGGACACACCAAGGAAGGAGCTACATTACCTCGGCAGGTGTGGGGAGCCGGCTGGCAGTGCCCACAATCTGGTGGTACAGCCCTGGCTCACCATTCCTTATGGTGCCCTGGCGGCTCCCCAAGGGGCTGGAAGTGAAGGGCTTTTTACACAGGAGATCACTCTGGCGAGAGTCTGTGGTGAGATAAACCTGATGGTAGAAGCTGGGTGGCGTGAAGCCGCCCCGCACAGCATCAATGTGGTTGAAGGGTCCTGGTGTCCTGTACGTGGTACTCCTGGAGCTGTTGTACAGCTCCTTTGACTGCCTCCACTTGTAGCACTTGAAGATGCCCACGGACAACATGGTGATGAAGAAGGCCGCTGACACCAAAATCACAGCCAGGATGAGATAGAAAGTCACATGTCTCCTGGGATCATTGGCAGGTGCCACATCAGTGAGGTCAGTGAGCACCTCCTTGGCCATCTCAGCCACAGAGATGGAGATGGTGGCACTGGTGGACAGCACAGGCTCCCCGTGATCTTTCAGCAGGATGACTAAGGTGTGCTCGGGAGGGTCATCCTCGCGGAGCTGGCGGGCCGTGAAGATCTCCCCATTGTGCAGCCCGACCGAGAAGAGGCTGGGGTCAGTGGCCTGCAACAGGGTATAGGAGATCCAAGCATTGTACCCTGCATCCGCATCCACCGCCACCACCTTGGTGACCATGTGCCCAGCGGCAGTGCCCGGTGCCACCACATCGGTGTAGGTGGCGGTGGTGTTGGGGTGAGGGTACAGCACCATCGGGGCGTTGTCATTGAGGTCAGTGACAAACACACTGACTGAGACATTAGTGGCCAGAGGCGGAAAGCCGCCATCCTGGACCTGCACCACCATGCTGAACTCCACCTGGTCCTCATGGTCCAGGGAGGTGAGCACGTAGAGGGTGCCATTCTCCCGGTTGATGGAGAAGAGGTGGCCATAAGTGGTGTCACCCTGCAAAAGGGTATACGAGAGGTGGGCATTGCGCCCAAGGTCCGGATCTGTGGCGCTCACATTAAGGATGGGGATGCCAGGAATGTTGTTCTCCGGAACATAGACATCATAGGAGTCCTGGGACGACTTGGGCGCGTTGTCATTGACGTCTGACACCTGCACCAGGATGTGCTTTACTGCAGACAAGGGCGGTGAGCCCGAGTCCTTGGCTGTGATAGTGATGTTATACTCTGCTGCCTTTTCCCGGTCCAGAGCTCCTTCTGTTTTCAATGTGTAGTAATTTTTGAGGGAGGAGCTGAGCATGAACGGGATCCCAGGGGAAATAAAGCAGTTCACCAGGCCGTTGTCATGAGAGTCCAAGTCTGTTACACTCAGCAGAGCTACGACCGTTCCTGGGGCTGCATCTTCAGGCACAGGGCTGTACACAGAAGTCACTGTCACCTCTGGAGCATTGTCATTCACATCCACGACTTCCACCAGCACTTTGCAATGAGCCACACCCGGAACGGCTCCCTTGTCTTTAGCCTGTAAGTAAATCTCGTACAACTTTGTTTCCTCATAGTCCAACTGTCCCTTGACCCTCAACTCCCCTGTGGCTGAGTCCAGAGCAAAGAGTTCTCGTACCTTGGCGGGGGTGTGGCTGCTGAAGGAGTAGACGATGTCTCCATTGGGCCCATCATCCAGATCATACGCACTGATCCTGGCGACCAGAGTACCGCTGGGCGTGTTCTCCCTCACACTCGCCTTGTAGGTGGACTGGTTGAAGACCGGGGCATTATCGTTGGCATCTATAACGTCAATGTGGATCTGCACGTGGGCCGACCGTGGCGGGCTGCCTCCATCCAGCGCAGTCAAGACCAAATTCAGCTCCCTTTGCTCCTCCCTGTCCAGCTCCTTTTCTAACACCAGTTCCGCGTACTTGCTGCCATCCACCCTCGTCTGCACGTCGAGCGCAAAGTTTGGGTTGGTGCTGAGCTGGTAGGTCTGCAAAGAGTTAATTCCCACATCGGGGTCTTGCGCGCTCTCTAGCGGGAAGCGCGCTCCGGCAGCCACCGACTCACTGATTTCCAGCCTCGCCTGGCTGCTGGGAAAAACCGGGTCGTTGTCATTGATGTCCTGGATCTCTACGGTGCCGCTGTACAGCTCGAGCGGGTTTTCCACCACGATCTCAAAGCTGAGGGAGCAGGGAGAGAGCGCACCGCAAAGCTCCTCCCGGTCTATCCTCTCGTTCACCAGCAGCGCCCCGCTCGCCAGATCCACCCCGAAGTACTTCTTGTTGCCGCCGGACACCACCCGCAATCGGCGCCCCGGCAGCCGCCCGAGGTCCAGCGCCAGGTCGGCTACCACGTTCCCCACCGCGGAGCCTCTCCGCGCCTCCTCGGGGATCGCATAGCGAATCGCGGCGGAAACCCAGTCGGAAACGCCGAACAAAAGCAAGAGGCTCAGTACCTGCCCCGTCGTCACCCCGCGGCTCCTTACAGCAACGCCGTTCATCGCACAGGACGGCCGCGCTCTCCGCTTCGCCCCCCCGCCCCGGCTAGAAACTCTCAGCTCGCCCCGTCATGCCGCTGCCCAGCGGCCCCGGGAAGCGGCGGCGGGGAGCCGGGCATTGCTCGGCGGGCTCGGCGTGACTCACTCCCAGAGTCTCTCTGAGACCGTCTGCGCCTCATCCCGGCTCCGAGCGGGGCCGGGCCGCCAGTTCCCCCCCGCTCCATCATTGGCCGACAGCGGCACACAGAGTCCCGTCCAATAACTGCACAGAGCGCAGGGCGCCGGGGCCCCGCCGCCGCCGAGCCCCGCCGGAGGCAGCGCGGCCACCTCGGCCCGGGAACAGCGGGGCTCGAGCCGGCAGAACCTGGAGGGAGAGCACAGCCCTGCGAAAAACCTCGCTACAAGGACAGCCGGGCGGGGGGAGCGCTGGCAGAGGAAGGGTAGATCGGGCACAGAGACTGCGTGTGCGGGCAGGAAGGTGTAAAAGTCGGCAGAGATTGTGACGCCAAAAGGGGCGATACGGAGATGTGGGGTGTTTGGGGTGAGTGTCCCGAGAACACCTGGCTGGAATGAGGCAGCGGGAATGAGAAGGGGAAGTGGAGAGGACGGGAGGATGAGTAGGGAGGGTCCTCCGGGGTACGCAGCGACAATCAGCACCAGCACAGGCCAGCTCTCAGTGTTTCTCAAGACTTTCAGGATGTCAATCCTCCCACCCAAATACTTGGCCAGCCCCTTCCTGGGAGGAAGCCCCTTTCAAGGCGTCGGCACATCGCTGCTCAGTATGCCACCAAAGCAGCGTGGCTGACAAAGCGACATTTAGTTATGATTATGAGCAGCTCCCCCGGCCGCAACACAGAGTCTCGCCGCGGGGCGGCTCCCGCCGCAGGATTTCCAGGAGCATCCTCCCTCCTGCGGGATCCCCACTGCCACCACTATCCCAGCAGGCGTCTTCCCCCCAAAACCGCAGACCTCTCAGTTTAATAGCCCCTCCTATTCTCGCCATCTCCCGGGTTGCTCCCAGGTACTTTTTTCCACCAGCCACACTCAGGGAAATCACGCTCTGAGACCTGCGGTGCAGGCTCGCCGGGGTGGGAATGGATCCCGTTCCCGCGCAGCACAGCCTGGCAGGTCACAGCACCGGCAGTGCCTGGTCGAAAACGTGCCTTTGGGTTGTCGCTGCTATCATCAACAACCCGTGTTACGTCGGGTTTTCCAACTTCCCACGCACGCATAAGGATAAAATGACCGAAATTCTGGCATTCGTCTTCTGTCACCCGCAGAACTGCTCGGCTGTCATGGGGTAATGAAAAGGAGACGAGAAAGATAAGGGAGCGTCAGGAGCCCTGTGAAAACCCAGCTGTGACAAGTCCCCAGGTGTCATCCTACAGCCGACACTGATAAGGGGCGGCGACGTCCTGCAAAAACCGGACTGCAAATCAGCGTTCATTCCCTTATGGAGGTTCTCAAAGCCTTGCAGAACCGTCTCGGAAAGTTGAGGCGGGTTATTTGTTACCGCGCTAATTGTGATGGGTGAGCTCGTAGGGGCTCCAAACCACCCGCAACCAGAGCTGGACAGCGACATTCGCCAGAGCGAGAGGATCTCGGCTCTGTCTGCGTGTCCTCGCCCCGCACAACCCTAAAAGCTGCCGTGAGCACATGAAATCCACCCAGAGACGCAGTAGTTCTGCTCCTACATGAAGAGTCGGCAATATCGAAAGAGTCGGCGCAATCTGTCCTATCTACATGCTCAGCTACTTCCTCTTCTCCTGATTAATCGTTGCCAAAAGATGAACTTTATCAGCGCTATTATCGTTCTTATCACTTGTCCATAAAATGTGATAAAAGTACACATAGAGTTCGCATGTGATAGGGTTTCACACATGTAAAATCCAATATTACTCATCTAACGTTCCCAAAGCATTTCTTTTCTCATAGAAAACCAAATCCAAATTCTCTTTCTTTCTTTCTTTCTTTCTTTCTTTCTTTCTTTCTTTCTTTCTTTCTTTCTTTCTTTCTTTCTTTCTTTCTTTCTTTCTTTCTTTCTCTCTTTCTCTCTTTCTCTCTTTCTCTCTTTCTCTCTTTCTCTCTTTCTCTCTTTCTCTCACATATAATCTTTAACCAAGAAAAATCACAGTTCTCTTCTACCCAAATTTTGAAATAGCCTTCAGCAACTTATTTTTCTAAAATAAACTCTGAATCCCTTTTCCAACCACTGTAAGCTCTGAATCCTTTTTCCAACCACTGCCCATTTCAGGTTTTGCCTGCACACGATTTGCGACACAATTTCTCCAACGTGGGGACCACAGTTCTCAAGTAATTTCCCTTTCTGTGAGTGCACACACTACCAGGACCAGAGTACATTCACCATTTAATCCCAGCAGTAGTGGGATAGCCAAGCAACGGAGAGATGAGGAGAAAAGAGATCTCAGTAAAGGCATGGAAGAGAGAACAGTTACATCTACCGTGATTCGATTTATGCGGAGACGTCTCCATCACCTTGATGGAAAGCCTGAAAAATGCCGACGACGCTTCAGAGGGCCTGAAAGCGCCGTTTTGAGGGAGAAGAGTGGAAAAGTACAACAGCTAAAGGGGAAGACTCCTTCCCCTGCACCAAGAATTTCTCCGGGAACGGGCTGAAGCCAAATCCCAGCCTGAGCCGCTCATTTCGGCATTTTTCCCAACCCCGCTGGGACTTCAGAGAAGCCGGTGGAGCAGAGAACAAAAAGCTCCTTCTGCTCGATGCCAGGTTTGTAGCTACTCTGAAGCACCAGCTCCAGCTCTAGAGACGGAGGGGGCAAGTTGAGTTATGGGTGTACACACCACCTTCTGTTAAATGGGTTCAGAGCGCTGAAGAACCGCGCCTGCCAGAAAAGGAGAGAACTACAGTGTGGCTGCCCCCACTGAGTAAACACGCCGGGACAGATCACACATCATTATCACATGACTGCACCCTAATGTGGATGAGACAATTAGTGGTCACTAAACCAAGGTGAAAGGGTTGCCTCCGCTTCAGGCTCCACACTTTCGTTTCCACTCCACCCCGAGTCCACCTCCCCATCCAGCTCTGTGAAACTCGCATCTGTCTGTCCTTCTCCATGACGGACAGAATTACTAACAATATTTGCATCGCTCCTCGGGAAAAACCAGCAATTTGCGAACAAGACTTGGCAGGTCAAAACAACGAGTCAAGATCTGACATATACACCCTCTCACTCACATCCCCACGCCCCTGAGCTATTTAGCAGTGCGCCGGCACCTTCAGATCTGCCCCTGACCCACTAATCACTGATCACTGACGGCAGAACAGAGGAAAGAAAGATTCAAAAAACTCATAGAGAGGGACCATAGGACAGAAGCTCACCTGTGCCGAGCTCTCGGGGCTAGGAGGGTCCTTCCCGGAAAGAGTGCCTGAGCCGGGATCAGCGGACAGGGGATGGGCAGGCAAGGCTGCCGCCCCCGGTCTGAGGAACGTGAAGTCCTTTTGCCCCGACTCGGAGGCTAAACACACCTCGTAGGAAAAGGGCAAGGGCAGCGTGTTGCTGCAGTAGTTGTAGGGTGCTTTTGAGCCCAAGGTGGAATACAGTTCCTTATCAGAAGTTATAAAAATGGGAGGGCTCCTCGACTGTCGACATTTAGTGAAAAAAACAAAAATGACAGTGGAAACGAATAGTAAAGACACGACGGCAAGCGATACAAAAAGAATGAGGTTCAGATCAGACGTCAGGCCGGACACAGAGTCTCTGTCGCTCAGCTCCGGCAGCGCCTCCTGCAAGCTCTCGGCCAGCACCACGTGCAGCGTGGCCGTGGCCGACAGCGCCGGCTGCCCGTGGTCCTTCACCACGGCCACCACACGCTGCTTGGCCGCGTCCCGCTCGGACACGGCGCGCGCCGTGCGCACCTCGCCGCTGTGCAGCCCCACGCGGAACAGCGCCGGCTCCGACGCCTGCACCAGCTCGTACGACAGCCACGCGTTGCGCCCCGCGTCCGCGTCCACCGCCACCACCTTGGCCACCAGGTAGCCGGCCTCGGCCGAACGCGGCACCACCTCGAAAGGAGGCGCCGCCGCTCCCGCCGCCTCTCCCGGCGCCACGGCGGCCCCCCGCGCCCGCCGCCGGCCACAGCACCCGCGGCGCGTTGTCGTTGCGGTCCAGCACGAAGACGCGCACCGTGGCCGTGGAGCTGCGCGCCGGCGCGCCGCCGTCCTGCGCCCGCACCGCCACCGCGAACTCGCGGCACTGCTCGTAGTCCAAGGAGCGCTGCGCGTACAGCGCGCCGCTCCGCGCCTCCACCGACACCAGCGGCGCCGCGCCCGCCGCGCCCGCGCTGCCGCCCGCCAGCCAGTAGCTCACGCGCCCGTTGGCGCCCGCGTCCGCGTCCCGCGCCTGCACGCGCAGCACCAGCGCGCCCGCCGCGTTGTTCTCCGCCACGTACGCGCTGTACGCCGCCTCCTCGAACACCGGCGCGTTGTCGTTCACGTCCGACACCTCCAGCACCAGCTCCGCGCTGCTCCGCAGCGCCGGCCTGCCCCGGTCCCGGGCCACCACCGTCACGCGGTGCTCGGCCGCCTGCTCGCGGTCCAGCGCGCTCGCCGTCACCACCTTGTACGAGCCGCCCGGCGACGCCACGATCGACAGCGGCGCCTCTCCCGACAGCTCGCATGACACCTGACCGTTCTCGCCCGAGTCTGGGTCGTTCACGTTCAGCACGGCAACCACGGTACCAGCTGGCGAGTCTTCCGGCACCGACCTTGACAGCGACAGAACTGTGATCTCTGGTGGGTTGTCGTTCACGTCCAGCACCTCCACCTCCACCTTGCAATGCGCCAGCAAACCGCCACCGTCCCTCGCCTCCACCAGCAACATGAAGCCTCGCATGTCCTCAAAATCCAGCTCCTCCTGCAGACTGATCGCCCCGCTCTCTGCTTCCATCACGAACTTCTGAAGCACCTTGGCCGGCATTTCCCCGAAGCCGTAGGTGATGTGGGCGTTGGTTCCGGCATCAGCATCAGAGGCAGAGACGTTCAGCACTATCGATCCCGGAGCCGCGTCCTCGCGCAGGCTCACTCGGTACAGGTCCTGCGCGAACACGGGTGGGTTGTCATTGGCGTCGGTGACGTTGATCCAGAGCTGGGCGGTGCCAGTCCGGGGCGGGTCTCCGCCATCCAGCGCAGTCAGCAGCAGAAGCAGACTATTCTCGCTTTCCCGATCCAGCGCGCGTCGCAGCACCAGCTCCGGGAACTTGCTGCCGTCCTGGCTCTCCTTCACCTCCACTGCGAAATACCCATTGGCCTCCAGCTTATAGCCCTGCAGCGAGTTACTGCCCACGTCTGGGTCCTCGGCCACATTCACGGAAAACCGAGCACCAGGTGGTGTAGACTCAATGATTTCGAAATGGATTTTTTCCTTAAGAAAGCGCGGCGCGTTGTCATTCACGTCCTGGATGTCCACTTCGACATGGAAAACGTTCAGCGGGTTTTGCACCAGAGCCTCGAAGCTGACGGAGCAGGTCACCGACTGGCCGCACATCTCCTCCCGGTCCAGCCTCTCGTTCACGTACAGGTTCCCGTTCTCCTCATTCACAGTGAAATATTTCAGCTGCTTCTTGCCGCCAGACGCCACCTGCAGCTTGCGCGCCGGCAGCTCGTCCGCGCTGAGCCCCAGGTCCCGCGCCAGCGGCCCCACGAGCGAGCCTCTGCCCAGCTCCTCGGGGATGGCGTAGCGGACCCGCTCGGCCGCCGCCCGCCACCACACGCACAGCAGCACCGCGCCCAGCAGCGCTCGCCCGCCGCCCGGCCCGCGCCTCTGCCGCCGCCTCAGCGCCATTCTCTGTGGCCACAGCTCGCCGCCGCGCTCCTGCCGGACTCCTGCCGCCGCCCGGCCTCCCTTCCAGCCGCTCTCGCCTGACAGAGAGCTGCCTGAAAGGCAGCGAGGTCGGCGCGCCTCCTGTCGCCGCTGCTGCTTCTGCTGGCGGGGCCGCTGCCGCGGCCGCGGCTCCAGCGCCGCTCGGCGGCGGCCAACAGCGACACCCGGAGGCGCCGCCACGCCACTGCAGCCGCCGGATGGCCGCGCTCGAGGGGGTCTCGCCCCGGTCCTCAGCGCTGACAGCTCATCTCCATCAGCTACCGAAAGGCGCGAGTCAGAGCTCAGTTTGGGGAGTTCTTTCATACCCGCGGAAAGCGGACTCGAGGAACCCTTTTCAGAAGCAAAAATGCAGAGTCTGGCTGGGGAACGTGCAGTGGAGTAGTGGAGGATCACGCAGACGTCGTACAAGGGAGCACAGGTGAGTACAGGTAAGTATAAGCAGGTACACTGTGCATCAAATACCCTGCAGATTCCTATATCTTCTATTACTTCTGTGGGCTCTCTATTTCTCTCTTTTATTTCTTTTCTACCATCTCTGTGAAGGAACGTCTACAAAGTATTTGGGGATAGAAGCCTTTGTAGAAGAGAAGCACCAGAAGCAACATTTTCGTTTTGGAGATTGTTGTTTATATTCCTTTTATTATATATTCCTCTCACAGTGACTGTGACTGGGGGGGGGGGGAGGGGGAATGGCGAGTCTTATTCTCTAGAACAGCATTATCCCTACATGTTTCCAACATCCTTACGTGTTTTACAAATCATGGAGATTACCAAAACATCTTGTCCTAGAACTGGGAAGAATGACCTGTTAAAGAATTTCTTAAAAAAGCCTTTTCAGTGAAAGGCATAAGTAAGTATATCTAAGAAGTGGACAGACTGGAAAAGGTATCCATGCTGACAGGATACTTCAGATAGCAGCGTGCTGAATTTTTTTCACGCTGAGAATTGAAAAAGAAGAGGTTATTATTCCTCTGTGGTGATGCCCGAGGCATACACGGCATGTCAGCTACCTTTCCCGGGACAGACACTTCAAGATTAAAAAAAAAAAAAAAAAAAAAAAGTCCGAAAAGAATCTTAGAAGGGCAAAATTAGAGAAGGCAGTTTACCCACGGCTCAAATGACAAGTCCTTTGCCCTTTGCCACAATAAACACTGAATGCCCCCAGCGTGGCATGGTCTGAAAACAGAAATGATAAAACACCTTTAAGAGCAATGCCTATAAAAAACACTTCATCCACCTCGGTGCCTGTTTGTACTCACACCTCTCTGCAGCAACCACAGGAAATCACGAAATACAAGACCCTCCACAAACCAACAGGTCTCGTTTGACCTTGTAGAGTGCAGAGCACGTTAATGATCAGCCGAACCATTCCAAGCGCTACACGAACCAAGTTTTGGGAAGTAACGTGTACAGCGGGTTTTCCCAACACTCCTATTGCTCAAGAAATAACTCCATTAATTATTACTCTGCTCATTGACAGGATCCTGTTGGTAACTTAGTCCCTGGTTATGCCACTCTTGCCACCGTCTCCAAAGAAACAAAGAGAGAAACTACAACTCAGCTTTTACCTTACAAGCCTCTACTGCTGTATCAGTCATGAGGAAACTACTGCTCGGCCTCAGCATTGCTGTGAGAACGGGCTCTTCCTCTGCAACAAGAAGCAGTCACACTCTGGCTTCAGAGAGAGAACACTGAGAAAGCATTTAAGTAGAAGCTCGCCCTTCGTTTTATGACATAAATTAGACACTGCTTTCAAACTTTCAACATTGATTGAAAACTCTGTGTTGTACGACAACTGAAATAAATACAAAAACTGACAATTGACTTTTGGGAAAACCTTCAACCAATGAATAGTTCACAGTGAAAATACCTGTATATGTCTAAGAGTCCAAACCTGTGAGCAACACTCTGATCAAGAAATTAACATTGGCAAATGCACTTCAGGCACATTAGAACGTACTTTGGCTATACCCTCGGCTACGGCACAACGTGTATTTACATATCTCTGATAAAGGCACAATGGCGAAGAGTAAAATAGGCAAAAAATGCCCATAGAACAGCAACAATCCCTCGGAAATCAGCTTTTGTTTGGCAGAAGAGGCTTTTCATGGACAATCAGGTCATTCTCACAAAATCACTCCAGGTGCAATAACTCTGGATTGTGCTCAGGGGCTGCGAAGGAGCACAGAAAGATTAACAAACCCCAACCTTTCTGAGCAGTAAGGCATTAAGAATGTACACTACACTCTTCCTCCTACATGGCATCTATTTTAAACACTCGGCGTGGAAACATCGAGCACTGCTACACGAGAGAGAACGACACAAAGCAAGATTTAAGGCCGCTTAAAAAGCACAAACGAACAACCCTTCACACAAGTGTATCTCAACATTCCCTGCAGTGCCGGGCTGCCTGTAACGCATCTCAGCAGAAACCTCGACAATAGCTTCTAATTTCTAGATATTCACCCATAGCTTGAAGGCATAAAAAGAGACATGTTGATTCTAATCTGAACAATCTGTCTGGGAACATCCACTTCTTCAACTCCATCTTTGCGCCCCAAGGTGACAAACCAGTGCTAAAACATATATTTTAGATTTAGCTACATGAGCAAAAAGCAATTACACTACTCTTCTACCACCTCTACTTGCTCCAGAGTGTGAAGCTCACTTTTCACTCAACCAAATAAATTCCCGCAAACAAAACGGAAGAATGCCTAGGAATGGTCTCCGAGAAAACACAGAAAGCCACACAAAGTTGCCACTGCTGCAGCTACTGGATGAGGAACACTCAATGAGGCCCTTGCAAGAGTAAGAAATTTAACAAACCCAAAACAAGGCAGGCAAACGCCGGTACAAGTTCAGTGTCAAACAATGGCTTTACATTTATCCTAAATATTATTTAAAGAAAAGGAATATGGGAACAGTGATCATTGAGAATACTAAAGACAGACTTGCGAAAATTGCCTCTGCTAAAAATCCATACTACAGTGTATTCATATTCTGTTTTAAACGATAATAAATAACAAAAATATTAAACCAAGTGGTACTATACCCATGAGCAAATAGTGATGCGAGGGAAAACAAAGGCGGTAAGATTGTGTCAAGAATAAAAATATTATCTTGAACTTGAAATGTCTAGACGGGAACAGGAATGTTCTCTATGTCACCCAAATACAGGGGAAATGTGCTGCGGAGAACACAGCTGACACTGCGAAAAACAAAAACTTCCACTTCTTTACAATGCAATACAGCAGATGAGAAGTGCGAATACTGGCAAGACAAATGGAATTAAAAAATCCGGACTGATAGAAACAAAGGTCTCAAACACCGAATCTCCAGCAGAGAAGAACCTGAATTCTCCTGAGAGGCCCACCAACCATAAGACAGAGATTGGACTCCAAGGTCAACATCCCCGGCAGCAAGAGGCACCAGCGGATCGTTCACCGAGGCTTTGCCTTACTTGTCAGAATATCTCCCTACTCAGGACAGAGACCGTGGGGTAAAAGAACAAAGAAACAAAAGAAGGAAGCGTGGTGGACACAATCCGGGGCGAGGAACTCACCGAGGGAGCGGAGGGATCCGCGGGGAGGGCGGCGGCCACATCCTCCTCCCCGAGCAGCGGCGCGGGCTCGTCGGGCAGCGGCCGGGCCGGGAGGGTGTCGCAGCAGCTGGCGGCCGAGAAGCGCAGCTGGCTCTTGCGCGAGTCGGCCGTGAGCGACACGTCGTGCGAGTAGGACTGCAGGAAGGCGCGCACGCCGTCGATGCCCACGAAGTGCGAGACGGGCACGCCGCGCAAGGCGCCGCTGTCGGGCGGCAGCAGGTGCCGGCGGCGCCAGCGGCGCAGGCGCAGCGCCAGCAGCAGCAGCAGGAAGGCCACGAAGAGGCACGACACGGCGGCCACGGCCAGCACCAGCCAGCGCGTCAGGCTGCCGGCCGCCTCGCCCGGCGCCGCCGCCTCGGCCGCGCTGCCCAGCTCGGCCAGCAGCTCGGCCACGCTCTCGGCCAGCACCACGCTCAGCGTGGCCGTGGCCGACAGCGCCGGCCGCCCGTGGTCCTTCACCACCACCACCAGGCTCTGGCGCGCCGCGTCGCGGGCCAGCGGGAAGCGCGCCGTGCGCACCTCGCCGCTGTGCAGCCCCACGCGGAACAGCCCCGGCTCCGTGGCCTTGGCCAGCTCGTAGGACAGCCACGCGTTCTGCCCCGCGTCCGCGTCCACCGCCACCACCTTGGCCACCAGCGCGCCGGGCTCCGACCAGCGCGGCGCCAGCTCCACGCCCGACCACGCGCCGCCCGAGCCCGCCGCGGGAGCCGCCGGCGGGTACAGCACCTGCGGCGCGTTGTCGTTCTCGTCCACGATCTGCAGCCGCACCGACACGTTGCTGCTCAGCGCCGGCGCGCCGCCGTCCTCCGCACGCACCCACAGCTGCAGCTCGCGCACCTGCTCGTAGTCCAAGGAGCGCAGCGCGTACAGCGCGCCCGTCTCCGCCTGCACCGACACGTACGACGACAGCGGCGCGCCCCGCACCCGCCCCTCCGACAGCCGGTAGCGCACGCGCGCGTTCTGCCCCCAGTCCGCGTCCGTGGCGCGCACCGTCAGCACCAGCGCGCCCGCCGCGTTGTTCTCCGCCAGCCGCGCGCTGTAGCGCTCCTCCGCGAACACCGGCGCGTTGTCGTTCACGTCCAGCACCCGCAGCGCCAGCACCGCGCTGCTCTGCAGCGCCGGCGACCCGCCGTCGGCCGCCCGCACCGTCACGTTGTACTCCGGCACCTGCTCTCGGTCCAGTTCTCTCGCTGTCACTACATGGTAGTAATCATCAAAGGACTTCTCCAGCCGGAACGGGGCGCCCTCATCGAGCGAGCAGCGCACTTCGCCATTCGCCCCCGAGTCCCCGTCCTGCACGTGCAGGAGGGCGACCACAGTCCCAGATGGGGCGTCCTCAGAAATCTCACTCAGCGCTGATCGTACCAAAATCACCGGTGTGTTATCGTTTATGTCTGTGACGGTGATCCCGACTTTGGCAGTGTCGAAAAGACCTCCGCCGTCCCGTCCCTGTACCTCTAGTTCATAAGAGTAGCCTTCCTCGTAGTCCAGACTTCGCAACAATGTGATCGCACCCGTCTCTGAGTCTAGATGGAAGATATCCGATGCCATGTCCGACACTTTTTTCAATGAGTATTTCACCTGTCCGTTCAGTCCCTCGTCGGCGTCCGTGGCCGTGACCGTGACGAGGACGGAGCCCACGGGCACGTCCTCGGCCACACGCACCGTGTACTCCGCCTGGCTGAACACCGGCGCGTTGTCGTTCGCGTCCAGCACCGTCACTCGGATCCGAGCCGTGCCCGTCCGGGCCGGATCGCCGCCGTCACTCGCCCTCAGCACCAGCTCGTGAAACGCCGCCTCCTCCCGGTCCAGCGCCTTGGCCAGCACCAGCTCGGGACGCTGATCGCCGCCGGGGCCCGCCTGCACGGCCAGCGAGAAGTGCTCGTCGCCGCTCAGCTCGTAGCTCTGCAGGGAATTCCGGCCAGAGTCCGGGTCGTGAGCCTCGGCCAGGGGAAACCGCGACCCCGGGGCTGTCGTCTCGCTTATTCTCTCTTCCAGCTCAACTTCCTTGAAGCTGGGAGCGTTGTCATTAATGTCCGTGATTTCCACTTCTATCCGGTAAACCTGCATCTGTCCGTCCACTATCACCTCACAGCGCAGCACGCATTTCTCCACCAGCCGGCAAAGCTGCTCTCTGTCGATCCTCTCCGCCGTCACTAAATGTCCCGTCTTCCCTTGCACAGCGAAATACTGCGTCCTACCTTCAGATACTGTTTGAAAGCCGCCGTCTCGGAGCGCCGTGAGCTGCAGCCCCAGGTCCTTGGCCACGTCGCCCACGAACGAGCCCTTGGGCATCTCCTCGGGCACCGAGTAGCGCAGCTGCCCCCACGCCGCCTCCCACGCCGCCAGCAGGACGGCCCAGAGCAGAGCTCGCTGCCGCCGGCCCCAGCGCCTCCGAGCCGCGCACATCTCCGCCGGGGCACCGCTCCTCCGCCTGCAGCTCCTCGCCGCCAACCCAGACAGCGCCGGCTCCGACTCTGCTCTCAGCTTCTCCTCAGTATTTCAGCCACCGGCTCCTGCGCCTTGCTACTGAACGGCTCCGAACCGCGGGGACGCTCGCAGATGTCGCGGCCGGCGAGCCTGACACCGAGCGAGCAGCCGAGCGAGCCGATCCGCAGCGGGCGGGGCTGCCGGTAGCGCTCCGAGCTTCCTCTCGCTCCTCTCGGTCAACAGCGGCGCCCGCAGCCTCCTCCCGGCACTGCAGGCACCGAGCGCTGCCCGCCGCTGCCCGCCCTGCGTTGCCCACGGGCAGCTCGCGGGAGGGACAAAACCGCTAAGAAAACGTCGCTTTTCGTCCAGCTCGGACCGCCTGCTTCGGCTTTTGTCCAGCTGATGTGTGGCATCATCCTCCACACATGACGACCAGAAAGAAGTAACACGACTCCAGTGGTAATGCTATTTCTACCACCTGGGAAAATGTCTTTAACATGACCGGATAACATGAATGTAACCCTATCAGAATATGACGTCTGGGGTATCAAGAGTTTTACTGCATATTTCTGAAAGCGCAAATTCCTCGACCAATTCCAGTTTTTATACCAGTCGTGCTTCAACAACGGCTTTTCAGAGGATCAAAACAGTGTTATAGAATAGGGAAACTACTCATGAACAGCCACGATGTTCACAATGGTGACCAAATCCAGCACCACACGGGCAGTCTTTGCTATTTCGCCCCTGGACATCAGACACTACCCTGAATAAGTCTGCATTACTCCCCGTTCTCCAATCATGACTTCTGAATTTTTCATTACAATTCTATTTAATATAGGCATGACAACGCTCACTCTGACGAATTAGAACTCCCAAAAAACTTTTTAAAAAATCTTAAATTAACCCGAATCATTAGTATAAGCATTCCTACAGCAGCCTTCCCCCAGAAGAAGGGGTTTGGTCCACCTAACAGATTGTTCAAACACATACTTTCGAGAAAAACTTATCGGGAAGGAAAACTCTCCACACCAAGCCCACCATGTACATCTCATTCTAGAAAATAAAGATCCGCCTCCTTCGTTAATAACAAGTATCAATTAAGAAAACATAATTTACCTAAATAAAAGTTTTCATCTGAACCAGAATGTGTCATTATCAAACATACTTAAAAACTGCTCTACCGTAAGTACATCCCACTGAGCCTACCAGTCTTACAGCTGATAAGGCAGGAATTGCCAGATAAGAAGAGTTGACGCAAAAATAAACACGAGAAGGGATTGTTTCACGTCGTCATGGAAAAAACCCAACCACTAACATGCTCACGGAATGAAAAACCCACAATAGCTCGCTGTCACAAGCACACTGTTATTTAAAGGCGCAGAAGGAAGGAATTCGCTTTACAGCTCGTTACCTGAGCTGGGTCGGGGCTGGCCACCGGCTCTCCCACAAGAGCAGCGCTGCTCAGGCTCGGCTTCTCGCAGGAATCCCCGGCCAGAAGCTCCTCCGCCGACAGGACGGGCACCGGCGGCGGCGGCGGCCAAGCGGCCTCGGGCACGGCGCGGGCCGGCGCGGCCACGCACAGGTTGTAGGAGTAGGGCAAGGTGCCCTCGCAGAAGTCGGCCGGGAAGGCGGCGCCGGCCACCGAGAAGCGCTGCGCGCCCAGGCAGCGCAGCACGGCGGGCGGCCCGGCCCGGCGCAGCCGCGCCAGCACGGCCAGCGCCACGCTCAGCACCAAGAGCGCCGACAGCAGCGCCAGCGCCAGCACCAGGTAGAACTGCAGCTCGGCCGCCGGCGCCTCGGCGCCCGCCGCCCGCTCGCTCAGCTCCGGCAGCGCCTCCTGCAAGCTCTCGGCCAGCACCACGTGCAGCGTGGCCGTGGCCGACAGCGCCGGCTGCCCGTGGTCCTTCACCACGGCCACCACACGCTGCTTGGCCGCGTCCCGCTCGGACACGGCGCGCGCCGTGCGCACCTCGCCGCTGTGCAGCCCCACGCGGAACAGCGCCGGCTCCGACGCCTGCACCAGCTCGTACGACAGCCACGCGTTGCGCCCCGCGTCCGCGTCCACCGCCACCACCTTGGCCACCAGGTAGCCGGCCTCGGCCGAACGCGGCACCACCTCGAAAGGAGGCGCCGCCGCTCCCGCCGCCTCTCCCGGCGCCACGGCGGCCCCCGCGCCCGCCGCCGGCCACAGCACCCGCGGCGCGTTGTCGTTGCGGTCCAGCACGAAGACGCGCACCGTGGCCGTGGAGCTGCGCGCCGGCGCGCCGCCGTCCTGCGCCCGCACCGCCACCGCGAACTCGCGGCACTGCTCGTAGTCCAAGGAGCGCTGCGCGTACAGCGCGCCGCTCCGCGCCTCCACCGACACCAGCGGCGCCGCGCCCGCCGCGCCCGCGCTGCCGCCCGCCAGCCAGTAGCTCACGCGCCCGTTGGCGCCCGCGTCCGCGTCCCGCGCCTGCACGCGCAGCACCAGCGCGCCCGCCGCGTTGTTCTCCGCCACGTACGCGCTGTACGCCGCCTCCTCGAACACCGGCGCGTTGTCGTTCACGTCCGACACCTCCAGCACCAGCTCCGCGCTGCTCCACAGCGCCGGCCTGCCCCGGTCCCGGGCCACCACCGTCACGCGGTGCTCGGCCGCCTGCTCGCGGTCCAGCGCGCTCGCCGTCACCACCTTGTACGAGCCGCCCGCCGACGCCACGATCGACAGCGGCGCCTCTCCCGACAGCTCGCACGACACCTGACCGTTCTCGCCGGAGTCTGGGTCGTTCACGTTCAGCAGGGCCACCACGGTGCCGACCGGTGCGTCCTCGGGCACAGGATCGACAGGGACAGAATGGTGATCTCGGGCGCGTTGTCATTCTCGTCTGTGATGTCGATCTGCACTTCGCAATGATCAGTGAGGCCACCGCCATCCGTCGCCTCCAAGCCAAAAACGTATTTATTTTTCTCCTCGAAATCGAGCGGACCCACCGTCCTGATCTCCCCGCTCTCCCTGTCTACAGTGAACAGTGAGGAGACGTCGCCTGGGACGTTACCAAAGGAGTAGGACACCCGGCCGTTCGAGCCGGCGTCCGCATCCGTCGCCTGTACCCGCAGCACCAGAGACCCAGCTGGCAAATTCTCCGCAACTCGCGCCTCGTAGAGGCTTTTGCTGAACACCGGCGAGTTGTCATTAGCGTCTGTCACGTTGATGCGGACCTGGACTGTCCCAGACCTGGCAGGTTCCCCGCTATCCACTGCCGTCAGCACCAACTCAAAGGAGCTCTGCTTCTCCCGGTCCAACGCTCTCTCCAGGATTAATTCTGGCTGCTTCTTTCCACCCGCCTTTTCTTTCATTGTTAGTGAGAATGACGGGTGGCTGGTGAGTTGATAAGTCAGCAGCGAATTGCTTCCTGCGTCTGCATCCCGTGCCATTTCCAAAGGAAACCGAGCACCGGGAAGCGTCCATTCATCTATCTCGAGATCCAGAGCAGCCTTGCTGAAGGCTGGGGAGTTGTCATTCACGTCCTCGATCGCCACCTCGACATGGAAAATGTTCAGCGGGTTGTGCACCAAAGCCTCGAAGCTGACGGAGCAGGTCGCCGACTCGCCGCACATCTCCTCCCGGTCCAGCCTCTCGTTCACGTACAGGTTCCCGTTCTCCTCACTCACAGTGAAATATTTCAGCTGCTTCTTGCCGCCAGACGCCACCTGCAGCTTGCGCGCCGGCAGCTCGTCCGCGCTGAGCCCCAGGTCCCGCGCCAGCGGCCCCACGAGCGAGCCTCTGCCCAGCTCCTCGGGGATGGCGTAGCGGACCCGCTCGGCCGCCGCCCGCCACCACACGCACAGCAGCACCGCGCCCAGCAGCGCTCGCCCGCCGCCCGGCCCGCGCCTCTGCCGCCGCCTCAGCGCCATTCTCTGTGGCCACAGCTCGCCGCCGCGCTCCTGCCGGACTCCTGCCGCCGCCCGGCCTCCCTTCCAGCCGCTCTCGCTCTCACCGCAGCGCACGGGCCGCCGCAGCGCAGCCAGCCCGCTCGGGCCGCCTCGGACGCCGCCGCTCCCCGCCAAGCGCCGCCTCTCGCCGCCTCTCGCCGCTGCTGCTTCTGCTGGCGGGGCCGCTGCCGCTGCGGCCGGCGCCGGGCGAGCGAGCAGCCTGCGGGGGCAGGACGCTGCGGCGGCCGCGGCTCCAGCGCCGCTCGGCGGCGGCCAACAGCGACACCCGGAGGCGCCGCCACGCCACTGCAGCCGCCGGATGGCCGCGCTCGAGGGGGCCCGGCTTTGGGCGGGGCTCGGGGCTGCGCCGCCGGCGGGGTCTCTCCTCCGCTGCCCACACAGACAGCAGCAGCGCTGGCTCATTGTGACTCTAGGGCATATTTACATGAGATGCGCCTTTGGATGCTTTCAGTTCATGTCCTTGAATCCCAGTGAATATTCAGATGCAATTATTAGTGCCAGACCAATACGGAAAGGAACTCTGCTGCTCGTAAAAAAACCCTCGTAGTACAACTGTTGCAAGAAGGAATGACGTTCTAGAAAGGGATGAACTTGGGAGACCTTCAGCTCTCCGTCACGAATCTTTAATTCTATTTCCCTTACATGGGTCAAATTAACCTGAGAAGGAGATCCTCCTAAAGCAAAGTTTAGAGCTCTGTGCTAAGAATGAATGACACTTTTTTTTTTCTGAATAATGAATTTTACTCTTTTGTGTCTCCATACTTGAGAAGTTTACAGTGAAAAACTGAAAAGCCATTTCTGAGTCTCTCAAAAAACCAAATAAAAGATGTTTCATATCCCAGTAATAAACCAGTCTATCCAAGCAACATGGTTTATTACTGCTGGGTGACGGTCATTTACTTTCAGCAAAGGCATCAGAGGGAAAAATGGCACAGGTCTAGACCTCAGAGATGAAATCTAACCTATTTTCCAACAAAATCCCTTTGGCACACCGATTTCCTCGGTCAAAGTCAGTCTCTCAGCCTACACAAATTCTGTTCTTAGCCCTGAGACACATCCAACATTGTCTGGGTACTTAGACAATGCTCCTGAATCCACCACAATGTATAAATTCATATGTCGTCTTCTGTCACTTCTAGTAGCTACACAAAAAAGGGAACTGTCTTGTAGCAAGTACAGAGGACCTCAAACCAAACACCCCAGCCACAGTCATTTCCTTGAAATATGAGAAAAGAAAAAGAACTTGGAGGCTCTAGTGAGGGCCTCATCAAACTATAAGGTCAAATGAAAGTTAACGCAATTCTTGTATCCTTCTCAAACCATACTACATAAACTCCTAGACTAGCCCTGTCTCCGGATAAACACATTTCTCTCTGTCAGCACACAGCATGAAAGCAAATTTTAAGGACAGACAATATTAAAAGTCACTCTCACAACTTCTCATATTCCAAGGATCAAAACACGAATTCATGTATAGCGTTTTTTCTGTGCATCACAATTATTTCAACAATTCTCAATTGTTGAAAAGGCTAAAGACATCAGTAACCCAATTTGTGATCCAGCCATCAAAGTATCGTTCAAAGGTAACATCATCTTTCTCCAGAGAATGGGTTTTTTGGAAGACGAGTGACTCTCCTACTCTCAATGCAAGGCTTCCATCTCTGCCCAAGAATTTCCACTCACAGAAAACCAAAACGGTGAACACACAAACTGGCCCTTTGAGTCTAAACTATGCAGGATGAAAATTTAAGAAGCCTTTAGACAATTTTCAGAAGTTCATGAATAAACACATGAATCAACAAGAGACAACCTTGTCTCCAACAATAACTTCTCACAAAGAAGTTTCCCCTCAATCCCTTATTTTGGTGGACATGCGCCATCAAAAGAAAAGTTCCTCACACAGCTCCCCACTGCCGTGGATAATATTTCACTTCTTACCCCGAGTACGTGACAAGCATGAGAATTTGCTCCAGTAAAACTTTAAGAAAACATTTCTATAAAAACGAGCAAGGCAAGAGGTTTACATCTGCAGAGAGGAGGAGATCAAAGTAGACTCCTAATGATTATGATGATGGTATTAAGTTTAAGTACTTAGGTTAGAGTTCAGGTACTTAGCAGGTAATGAATACAGAGTTGGCTCCACCCAAAATTCCCTTACGGAACTTGACATAACCGCCTAATTAAACCATTTCTTTAAAAGCGCCAACAACCTGCAAACACACAGGAGGAAGCTCCCAGGGCTCCCCACACCGCTGAAGATCCGTTAGGGCAAATTTACCATGGTAGAAGAAAATCACATTGAACCCAAGTAGGGCCGAACACTGAGCGAGGAAAAGAGGAAACAGTGTCTCTCCTGTTTCAGCAGAGCTCCACACTCGGGCCACAGGACTCTTGTCTCCAGCCCTGCACAACGTGCACGGGGTTTCCTGACCCTCGTAATTTGCAAGAACGTGTTATCAAATAACAGCTGGTCAAAACATCTTTAACATCCACCGTCATCAGGTCATGTCCAGTTACCAGGAAGGAGAGTTGAAATTCTCTGCAAGGCTCAAAAGCCTGACTTTGCACATTATCCCAAGACTAGCAGGCACAAAAAGTCTAGAAAGCAAAGGGCCCACAAAACACACAGGAGCTCACACCAAAGACCGTGCCCACAGGTCCTCAATCTAATTTCTCTGTACAGTAAAAAAGGAAAAATGCCAGGAACCACGAGGGCCGGTCTCATACAAAAACTAGGACAAACTGAATTTCTACATCATCTTTATGTCTTTTAGAATAACAACAATCGCAGCACTTTATTATTATTATTTAAGGTTCTCTATATCTGCAAAAAGAAAATTTTCACCCTACCCAAACATAATGCAACAGGTAAGCTACCTCTGCAGTCTCCTTTGAAAGAAAAGCGAAGCACAAGAGGTCCCACTGTCTGAGAACAGTGTCAATGATCTCTCAGATCACTGATACCCAAAAGGAAAGGTGCAGTACTAAATAAAATTAAATACCTTCAGGAGTATAAACTACACACAGCTCTAACAAGGAACCAGTCATCACAGTAACTGCTCATCCTACCTCTCCACACGGCTAACTTGGAAGGTACATGATTCCCTATCTTTAAAGCTCAAAGTGATGTTACACAACGGGCCGCAAAAGGTAGTTGCAAAAGAACTTGCACCTGTTCATTAAAATGTGCTGTCGGTGAAACTCCTGACGCTGTGAACAGTGAAAATTCCATTTGCATGTAATGAAAGACATCCACTGAGAATAACTAATGCTGAGTAGAATTAGACTTCTCAAGAAACAAACAAACAAAAAAAACCCCACCCAGCAAAAACAACTTCATAGAAACCTGAAGAACAAACCTCCAGCTAAGAAAAACCTCCGTTCTCCGAACTTGCCCAAAATATTTAAGGCTGAACACTGACCCCATGTCCATCCCCACGCAAAAAGAAGCACCAGAACACAGCGTGCCCGTGTCTAGGGCCCAATTTTCCACATCTACAAATCTTGCCGACTCAAGGCACAGGGAAACAAAGAGAAGAAGCGTCTCCCAAAAATTTTGGCCCGAGGAACTCACCGAGGGAGCGGAGGGATCCGCGGGGAGGGCGGCGGCCACATCCTCCTCCCCGAGCAGCGGCGCGGGCTCGTCGGGCAGCGGCCGGGCCGGGAGGGTGTCGCAGCAGCTGGCGGCCGAGAAGCGCAGCTGGCTCTTGCGCGAGTCGGCCGTGAGCGACACGTCGTGCGAGTAGGACTGCAGGAAGGCGCGCACGCCGTCGATGCCCACGAAGTGCGAGACGGGCACGCCGCGCAAGGCGCCGCTGTCGGGCGGCAGCAGGTGCCGGCGGCGCCAGCGGCGCAGGCGCAGCGCCAGCAGCAGCAGCAGGAAGGCCACGAAGAGGCACGACACGGCGGCCACGGCCAGCACCAGCCAGCGCGTCAGGCTGCCGGCCGCCTCGCCCGGCGCCGCCGCCTCGGCCGCGCTGCCCAGCTCGGCCAGCAGCTCGGCCACGCTCTCGGCCAGCACCACGCTCAGCGTGGCCGTGGCCGACAGCGCCGGCCGCCCGTGGTCCTTCACCACCACCACCAGGCTCTGGCGCGCCGCGTCGCGGGCCAGCGGGAAGCGCGCCGTGCGCACCTCGCCGCTGTGCAGCCCCACGCGGAACAGCCCCGGCTCCGTGGCCTTGGCCAGCTCGTAGGACAGCCACGCGTTCTGCCCCGCGTCCGCGTCCACCGCCACCACCTTGGCCACCAGCGCGCCGGGCTCCGACCAGCGCGGCGCCAGCTCCACGCCCGACCACGCGCCGCCCGAGCCCGCCGCGGGAGCCGCCGGCGGGTACAGCACCTGCGGCGCGTTGTCGTTCTCGTCCACGATCTGCAGCCGCACCGACACGTTGCTGCTCAGCGCCGGCGCGCCGCCGTCCTCCGCACGCACCCACAGCTGCAGCTCGCGCACCTGCTCGTAGTCCAAGGAGCGCAGCGCGTACAGCGCGCCCGTCTCCGCCTGCACCGACACGTACGACGACAGCGGCGCGCCCCGCACCCGCCCCTCCGACAGCCGGTAGCGCACGCGCGCGTTCTGCCCCCAGTCCGCGTCCGTGGCGCGCACCGTCAGCACCAGCGCGCCCGCCGCGTTGTTCTCCGCCAGCCGCGCGCTGTAGCGCTCCTCCGCGAACACCGGCGCGTTGTCGTTCACGTCCAGCACCCGCAGCGCCAGCACCGCGCTGCTCTGCAGCGCCGGCGACCCGCCGTCGGCCGCCCGCACCGTCACGTTGTACTCCGGCACCTGCTCTCGGTCCAGTTCTCTCGTTGTCACCACGCGATAGTAATCCTTAAAAGACTTCTCCAGTCGGAATGGGACGCCCTCCTCGATCGAGCACCGAACCTCGCCATTAGCCCCGGAGTCCTTGTCCCTTACGTGCAGCAGGGCCACGACACTTCCCGACGGGGCATCTTCAGAGATCTCGCTCAGTGCCGACCGCACCGAAATCTCTGGCACATTGTCGTTGACGTCAGTCACAGTTATCAGGACTTTCGACGTTTCAAAAGAGCCTGCGCCGTCGTGTGCCTGTACCTCCAGTTCGTAAGAGTCGCCTTCCTCGAAGTCCAGACTTTGCAACAAAGTGATCGCTCCCGTCTCTGAGTCCAGACGGAATAATTTCGATGCTATTTCTGTGATTTTCATTAACGTATATTTCACTTGCCCGTTCACTCCCTCGTCGGCGTCCGTGGCCGTGACCGTGACGAGGACGGAGCCCACGGGCACGTCCTCGGCCACACGCACCGTGTACTCCGCCTGGCTGAACACGGGCGCGTTGTCGTTCGCGTCCAGCACCGTCACTCGGATCCGAGCCGTGCCCGTCCGGGCCGGATCGCCGCCGTCACTCGCCCTCAGCACCAGCTCGTGAAACGCCGCCTCCTCCCGGTCCAGCGCCTTCGCCAGCACCAGCTCGGGACGCTGATCGCCGCCGGGGCCCGCCTGCACGGCCAGCGAGAAGTGCTCGTCGCCGCTCAGCTCGTAGCTCTGCAGGGAATTCCGGCCAGAGTCCGGGTCGTGGGCATCTGGCAGGGGAAACCGCGACCCCGGGGCTGTCATCTCGCTCACTCTCAATTCTTTTTCTGCCTCTCGGAAGCTGGGGGCATTGTCATTCATGTCCGTGATTTCCACTTCGATTGAGTAAACCTGCATCTGTCCATCCACTATCAGCTCACAGCTCAGCACACATTTCTCCACCAGCCGGCAAAGCTGCTCTCTGTCGATCCTCTCCGCCGTCACTAAATGTCCCGTCTTCCCGTGCACAGCGAAATATTGAGTCCTACCTTCCGAGACAATTTGATAGCCGCGGTCTCGGAGCGCTGCGAGCTGCAGCCCCAGGTCCTTGGCCACGTCGCCCACGAACGAGCCCTTGGGCATCTCCTCGGGCACCGAGTAGCGCAGCTGCCCCCACGCCGCCTCCCACGCCGCCAGCAGGACGGCCCAGAGCAGAGCTCGCTGCCGCCGGCCCCAGCGCCTCCGAGCCGCGCACATCTCCGCCGCGCCACCGCCGGCACCGCAACACCGCCGCTCCGACTCCCGCTGCCGCTCAATGCTCTCAGCTCCTGCGCCCTGCGCTGCCGCCGGGCCCCGGCTGCAGAATGGAGCGGCACCGCGGGGACGATCGCGGGCCGCACGGTCGGACGGAGAGCGAGCAGCCGAGCGAGCCGATCCGCAGCGGGCGGGGCTGCCGGTAGCGCTCCGAGCTTCCTCTCGCTCCTCTCGGTCAACAGCGGCGCCCGCAGCCTCCTCCCGGCACTGCAGGCACCGAGCGCTGCCCGCCGCTGCCCGCCGGGCCCCGCTGCACACACGGGACAGGCGCCGCCGAGACGTCGCTTTTCGCCCGGCGCCGATCTCCTGCCTCCGCATTTCTCCAGCCCATCTCTGCCTTCATCCTCCAGGGCATCACGGTCGGGAGGAAGGCAGAGGCATTCCATGGGCGCGGTTCTTTAACCGCACGGGAAACTAATCCCTTACTAATGTCATTGTATGTAAATCAAAACACATTTTCGTATTTTACCCAGTAGCTTATGTTACTTTTACTCTGTTTATTCAAAGGCATCTTCAACAACAGGCTCTCAGAGAGAAAACGGGAAGGCAATCGCATCTCGAAAACGAAGAGATATCAGGTCCATTAACAGAAGCAGGACGGGAGCAATTGCATGCTTCTTGTAGCTAATTGCTACAGGACTGAATTACAGATAAAAATAAAGATGGAGCTAAAACTCTCCAAGAAATGTTTCAGGACTTCAAATATTTGATATTCCTTCCTAAGACAAACCAAATATTTATACACAGTTATATTTAGTAAGGTCATTGGACGTTTTCTGTTTTTCTGAAATCTATGTGTAAAGCATTGAAGCTCATTAGTAAACTATTCATCTAAGTACTTCTTAATGACGTTGGAACGATATGTTTTCATTGAAAGAATTATAGAAACATAAAACAAAAGTGTAACTTGAACCCGTGCTGATCACTAATCAATGCCCAAATGGCACTGAGTAAGGTGTCCAAACCGTCGTGTGGACAATCTCCCTGACACCTGATCCGTTCCAACCTCACATGTTTATCCTAGTGATCAGAATTGCAGAAATTTGCTCTTCTCGATACACCCCAGCCCTTCCGAATTCCCTAAACTCTCTATGTAAACAGAGACTTTGTTAACAGACTCTGTATTTACAGGGACAGGATAGAAATATAAAAAATATCTCTGATTAAGAAATCATTCAACACTCCCACCAGGGTACGAAATAATTACCTAAAAGAGCAAAGCAGAGGAAACTGCCAGGCAGGACGCAGAAAGGGAGCCATTTAGTCCCACGACTGCATCTCCCCCCAAAAACAGGTGGGAATCTTTTTTTTCACTCAGGATGGAGAATAGAATTTCCCACATTAGATGTCATTCTGAATCTGATAGAAAGAAGATAAAGTATAAGGAACGGGTTTGTGCAAAGCTGTATACGAGTTTCAAGGACAGACTTTCTGAAGAAATCAGTCAGGAAGGATGAAAGCTCTAACACCAGACGTCACTTCTTTTCTTATTTCCCCCGTCATGCAGAATCGGCCGTTCTCCGTCCACAGAATACAGATCGACTAACACTACTGCTAACACATCGGAATTTATAGAGCTCAAGTGCTAAAGACAAAACCTTGCGACTAAAGCTGAATCTGTGACAGAGGAAGCGCCAAGTGCTTCCTGGTTTCCATGAACAGGGGATAGCCCCTTCCTAAATTCAGTCCATCACGGAGACAGGACTGTGCCACTCACAAAAACACGACTCCGGGAAACATGGAGGATCACAAAGAGAAACGAAAGGAGAGCTACAGTCAAAGCCTGTCAGATGAAGCGACTACTGAGAAAAAGTGAAAATATTCCGCGGCTACGTAGAGACACTGATGTCGAGTCCCCACTGACACTACGCACAGAATATCCGGGCAACAAAGACGATATTTCGGACAGTTTTAAAAATAGAGGAAGCTCACGCTTTACAGACCTGAGGTGCATCGCCAACGGAAGGAGGCTCACCCACGACAGCCCCGTTGTTCAGGCTCGGCTTGTCGCAGGAATCCCCGGCCAGAAGCTCCTCCGCCGACAGGACGGGCACCGGCGGCGGCGGCGGCCAAGCGGCCTCGGGCACGGCGCGGGCCGGCGCGGCCACGCACAGGTTGTAGGAGTAGGGCAAGGTGCCCTCGCAGAAGTCGGCCGGGAAGGCGGCGCCGGCCACCGAGAAGCGCTGCGCGCCCAGGCAGCGCAGCACGGCGGGCGGCCCGGCCCGGCGCAGCCGCGCCAGCACGGCCAGCGCCACGCTCAGCACCAAGAGCGCCGACAGCAGCGCCAGCGCCAGCACCAGGTAGAACTGCAGCTCGGCCGCCGGCGCCTCGGCGCCCGCCGCCCGCTCGCTCAGCTCCGGCAGCGCCTCCTGCAAGCTCTCGGCCAGCACCACGTGCAGCGTGGCCGTGGCCGACAGCGCCGGCTGCCCGTGGTCCTTCACCACGGCCACCACACGCTGCTTGGCCGCGTCCCGCTCGGACACGGCGCGCGCCGTGCGCACCTCGCCGCTGTGCAGCCCCACGCGGAACAGCGCCGGCTCCGACGCCTGCACCAGCTCGTACGACAGCCACGCGTTGCGCCCCGCGTCCGCGTCCACCGCCACCACCTTGGCCACCAGGTAGCCGGCCTCGGCCGAACGCGGCACCACCTCGAAAGGAGGCGCCGCCGCTCCCGCCGCCTCTCCCGGCGCCACGGGGGCCCCCGCGCCCGCCGCCGGCCACAGCACCCGCGGCGCGTTGTCGTTGCGGTCCAGCACGAAGACGCGCACCGTGGCCGTGGAGCTGCGCGCCGGCGCGCCGCCGTCCTGCGCCCGCACCGCCACCGCGAACTCGCGGCACTGCTCGTAGTCCAAGGAGCGCTGCGCGTACAGCGCGCCGCTCCGCGCCTCCACCGACACCAGCGGCGCCGCGCCCGCCGCGCCCGCGCTGCCGCCCGCCAGCCAGTAGCTCACGCGCCCGTTGGCGCCCGCGTCCGCGTCCCGCGCCTGCACGCGCAGCACCAGCGCGCCCGCCGCGTTGTTCTCCGCCACGTACGCGCTGTACGCCGCCTCCTCGAACACCGGCGCGTTGTCGTTCACGTCCGACACCTCCAGCACCAGCTCCGCGCTGCTCCACAGCGCCGGCCTGCCCCGGTCCCGGGCCACCACCGTCACGCGGTGCTCGGCCGCCTGCTCGCGGTCCAGCGCGCTCGCCGTCACCACCTTGTACGAGCCGCCCGGCGACGCCACGATCGACAGCGGCGCCTCTCCCGACAGCTCGCACGACACCTGACCGTTCTCGCCCGAGTCTGGGTCATTCACGTTCAGCACGGCCACCACAGAGCCGACCGGGGCGTCCTCGGGCACGGGACTTGACAGTGACAGAATGGTGATCTCGGGTGGGTTGTCGTTCACGTCCAGCACCTCCAACACCACCTTGCACTGTGCCATCAGACCGCCACCGTCCCTCGCCTCCACCAATAATGTGTAGGCACTCGTGTCCTCGAAGTCTAAAGCCTCTTTGATCGTGATCATTCCGCTCTCCGCGTCCATCATGAACTTCTGAAGAACCTTAGCCGGCATTTTCCCGAAGCCGTAAGTGATGCGAGCATTGTTGCCGGTGTCGGCGTCGGAGGCGGAGATGTTTAACACTGTCGACCCCGGGGCCGCGTCCTCGCGCAATCTCACACGGTAACGGTCCTGGCTGAACACGGGAGGGTTGTCATTTAAGTCTGTCACATTGACCCGAATCTTGACAGTTCCGGATCTAGCTGGATCCCCGGCATCCACTGCCGTCAGCTCCAGCTCAAAGAAACCCTGCTGCTCCCTATCCAACGCTCTCTCCAAAACTAATTCCGGTTGATTAGTTCCGTCAGGACTCTCCTTAATGACCAGAGAGAAAGATGGGTTGCTGGTGAGATGATAAGTCAGCAGCGAGTTACTTCCCACGTCAGTGTCTTGGGCCATCTCCAGCGGAAAACGAGCCCCTGTGGGAGTCCATTCCCCGATATCAAGTTCTAGCGCAGCATTGCTGAAGGTCGGGGAGTTGTCATTCACGTCCTCGATCGCCACCTCGACGTGGAAAACATTCAGTGGATTGTGAACCAGCACCTCGAAGCTGACGGAGCAGGTCACCGACTGGCCGCACATCTCCTCCCGGTCCAGCCTCTCGTTCACGTACAGGTTCCCGTTCTCCTCACTCACAGTGAAATATTTCAGCTGCTTCTTGCCGCCAGACGCCACCTGCAGCTTGCGCGCCGGCAGCTCGTCCGCGCTGAGCCCCAGGTCCCGCGCCAGCGGCCCCACGAGCGAGCCTCTGCCCAGCTCCTCGGGGATGGCGTAGCGGACCCGCTCGGCCGCCGCCCGCCACCACACGCACAGCAGCACCGCGCCCAGCAGCGCTCGCCCGCCGCCCGGCCCGCGCCTCTGCCGCCGCCTCAGCGCCATTCTCTGTGGCCACAGCTCGCCGCCGCGCTCCTGCCGGACTCCTGCCGCCGCCCGGCCTCCCTTCCAGCCGCTCTCGCTCTCACCGCAGCGCACGGGCCGCCGCAGCGCAGCCAGCCCGCTCGGGCCGCCTCGGACGCCGCTGCTCCCCGCCAAGCGCCGCCTCTCGCCGCCTCTCGCCGCCTCTCGCCGCCTCTCGCCGCCTCTCGCCGCTGCTGCTTCTGCTGGCGGGGCCGCTGCCGCTGCGGCCGGCGCCGGGCGAGCGAGCAGCCTGCGGGGGCAGGACGCTGCGGCGGCCGCGGCTCCAGCGCCGCTCGGCGGCGGCCAACAGCGACACCCGGAGGCGCCGCCACGCCACTGCAGCCGCCGGATGGCCGCGCTCGAGGGGGCCCGGCTTTGGGCGGGGCTCGGGGGTTTTATGTGATTTCAAATACTATTAAAACTTCGGTACGCTGTTTAAGGCTTTCATGTTATCTGTTTGTTTTGCAATAAATGTAGAGAAGCAAGTGTTTAAGCTAATGTTTGTTGCAAAATAATAAATTATCGAACTCAAATTTTCTCAACCATATTAAGGCACAATTAGGAAACAGTAAACTCTATATATGTGTAGAGGCAGGGAAATCTATCAGTATCCTGTCATGCATCTTCAATTTTGTTTTCCTGTCTTGAGTCGAATTAAGTTAAGGCACACTTGGGCTAAAGCAATGATTTTATCTTTATGCCAAGCATAACATTTCTACTCTGTTTCTGACTCAGAGAAGTTACTTCTTTTACATCTCTGTATTTCAGGACCTCATGATAGAAATGCAGAGCCACCATGACTCTTTTATACACCCGAAGAATTCTCTGGATTGAATGGATCCTTCAAAATAATTTAATCCACTCCTCAGTCATGGCAGGGGTATCCTTCACTAGACGAAGTTACTGAAAGGCTCATCCACATTGTCCTTGAGGCCTTCCAGTGGTGGGGCACCCATAGAACTTGTGGGCAACTCATTTCAGTGTCTCACTATCCTCATCATAAAAATTTTTCCAATCTAAACCTAAAATTCTTCTTCAAACTTTCTTGTAAGCATTCTTCCTGAATTGAAAAGATACAATAAATCCTACTCAAAGCTTTATTTTCTCAGGGTAAGGACGTGAAATTTGTAAATGCTTCTTCATGACAGATATTCCAGTTCGATGACAATGTATGTGGTCAAAGAAGTGTAGAGGAAAAGGACCACCTACCCATTCTTGCTGGTCAATCTACTTGTTATACATCCCCTGATGCAATCTGGGCAGCAAGTGGACACTGCCAGCTCATGCTCCATTTGTCACTAACACAAAGCATTTCTCTGCAGGGCTGTTCTCAGTCTGCCACCCTCTATTTAAATTGAGAGTTGCCCTGACCCATGTGCAGGACCTTGCACTTGGCCTTCATGAAGTTTACACATGTCTGCTTCTCCAACTTATCATAAAAACCATCCCTGACCTCTCACTGATCAACTCATCTTGGTGTCAGCCGCAAATTTGCTGAGGGTGTGCTTGATCCCACTGTCTATGAAGATGCTGAATAGCACTGATCCCAGAATAGATATCACACATTACTGATTTCCACTTGGACATCGAGTCCAAGAGTCTATAGCTCCTGGGAGCTGACTGTCCAGCCTGTTCCTCAGCCATTTAACAGCCTCCAGGTGTGAGCCCAGCATGGTCTGGGTCGTTGGGTGGCAGACACTCTGCCCACATGCTCACACTGGTTCCTGACCTGCTCATGGGAACCTTGGCTCGAATGGGTGGCCGCTCTGAACTTTGAGGACTGCAGCAGAGATGCTTCTGCATTTTCACACTACAGACAAAGTGTTCCCGGGTGAGCACACCTGTGCTTGTGAAACCCTTCCTCTTTACAGCTGTGAACATCACAGGTGTGTGTGGGAACTGCACCTGCACTCGGGCAGTTGGCACAGAGGAGACCTTCCACATGAGATCGGACGTGCTGAGGTTGAGCTCATGAACACAGACAAGAGTTAGAAACATAAGGCAATGTACAGACCAGGTGCAATAATATTTTGTAGGCCACATTTACCGAGCAAAAGCAATTCCAATTGCGTGGCACTGCATCAGGCACAAGCATGTGTTATGGAGGACATTCCACAAGCAAGGAAAATTACAATCTGTTCTTTTATACTCTCACATTCAGAGGTCTCCTGTCTTCTCTCCAATGCGGCACACCTGTTTGGTTTCTACTGCCCCTTAACATCTTTAGCAAAATTAATCATGATGGAATAAAGCACCAGGATCACATCAAGAGGGGAAGTAAAATTATCTGCCCGTTGGCATTCTGAGAAGAAACTGAAGGATTTTAAAACACATGAATCATAAACAGCCAAACTAAAAGATTAGCAGTCATCCAACAGAGAATGGCTCATCTAACTAATGGCTCAGAGGAAATCTCCTGCCCTCTTCCATCACACACGTGTTCCACAGAGATACTGTTAGGGTGCTGTTCACCTCCCTTCCCCCCTACAGTAACTCAAAGGTACCCTCACCTCTCCTGCCTTTCACGCCTGCTGTAGCACGAACAAGAGGCGTTAATACAGGATGCATTGCTGAAGGGAGCATGGCTGACAATTACAAGGAAACCTTCAGAAGGAAGGAAAGCCAAGCAGGAAAAAAAAAGAAAAGCAAAACATATGTCAAGAAAGCAAGGCAAGGAAACAGTAGAAGATAAGAGGCAGTTAGAGAAATTCACCAGGATATCTTCTTGGTCTTCACTGTGGGCTTTGGAATTCATCTCTGTGAACACCTGGAAGTCACTGAGGCCTCAAGGTGCAGGTGGAGCCTTGAAGATTTACACTGGACTGCACACTAGTGGGGTTCATTACCAAAACTAGTCATCAGCTCTCAGCAATTCTCTTAGGTGACCTCCCAAAGAGACGAAATATCTGACGCCTCTTTCTCAACTTCACCCTTCTAAGAAATTACAGCACATTCACTTTTTCCATTTCCTTCACTTTTCTCACACACACAAAATTCTGTCCCTGGTGATTAAATTAGGTATTTGCTGCCAAATTGGAGTCATAATTACAAAAGAAGAAACACTCACCAGGAATGGGTAAAAAGACCAAGACCTTACAGGAAGCCAAGACCTGAAAGTCTAATTGCAACTATGAAGACACACTACATCACTACGTTCTGGGGAGTTACAAAGGAATAAGGACATTTTCATACAGGAATTATAAGCCATTTTCTACACAAGTATCGTGGCTCTACCTGAACAGTTTTTCAGGAAATACTTCACTGCTGGAGGACTGCCATTGCCTTTCAGGACTGGGATACAAGGATCAAAGAAAACAGCACAGGCCTCGGCAGTGGCCTTGGCACGAGGCCTGAAATCAAACCATTTTCCAGCCAGAGCCACTCTGACCCATCTGTTTCTGCATTCAAAGCCAGTTTCTCCTTCTCCTGGCTCTGCATTCACACCCTTTTTCTGCATAATGGAAAACACATCAGCTTCTAACCACGTACCAGCCACAGGGAAAAGAGCCTTTCATTCAGTCCCATTTGAGAGAACATACATTTAGCTGATGTCCACCTGGAAGGTGTGGATGAGAACTGCTCTCCCTCCCTGATAATTATAAGACATCTTTTAATGTTTTATGCAATCACAGAATCATCATAGTTGGAAGAGACCTTCAAAGTCATCTAGTCCAGACCAGCACCACCATAATCAAGCACCTTGATCAAGATCTCCAAGAGCCATATCCAGAAGCCTCCCAAAGACTTTCCAGAGACAGTGACTGCACCACCTCTCTGGGCAAGTCCTTCCAGTGCCTCACCCTTCTTTCACACAAAAAATATTCAGGTATCTCATCTGAACCTCCCCTGGCACAACTTAAGGCCATTTCTTCTTGGCCTCTCACTTGAGACATGGCAGAAGAGACCAACCCTCAGTTCACTACAACCTCATTTCAAGTGACTATAGAGAGCAATCCCTGAACCTCCTCTTTTCTGAGACTAAACAACTCTTGTGCTCCTCATCACTTCACCAGCTTTTATTTGTTCGCAGGGTTCCCAGGCAAAAGGAGCTCCAGCTTTATTCCTCCACCAGAAACAAACAAATACATAAAACAAAAAATAGACTGAGAAACTGTCACAAGTGCTTGAACCATAGATTCCCATTTCAGATCGTGTCAGCTGTTGTAGGTACACAAAGGAAACTAGTTTGTAAGAAGTAGTCATGCTCACACAGGAGCTCACGCCATACACCCCAGACACAGTCATATCTTAGACCCTGAAAACAAAAAGGCTTACAACCACAGCTGTGGGCCTCGTCTAAACTCCAGGACAAACTGGACCTTTACATCTTTCTTTTTTAGCCACTTCACTCTCCTGCACAGGCCCTGTCCCTGGACAGAGGAAACTCTTTCCCCACTCCAAACACTACACGAAGGGAAAGTTAAATTGGCAGACAAATTCTGTTGAAAGAAAAGCTGCACACACAATTTCTCAGAGCCCAAGCATCACAACAAAGATTATTCTGTTCCTCCCAAGATTTTGAAGAAATGTAAAATGTTATAAAGACTTGAAGTTCTTACCAGCTCTATTAAAGAGCCAGCCCTCAGAGTATCAGCTCAAAGAAAACATCACATACGAGCTCTCGGAAGGCCGTGTGATGTCATCACTCTTAATGCAAAAGAATGCTGGACCCAAAACTGGGCAATTCGAGTCCAAACCACTCAAGGTCAAAAGATCATTCTTCTTTGCAGTGATTTTCAGAATATCAGGTATAAATCCTCAGAATCAACAGAACACATGCCATTTTCCACCAATACCTCCTCATACAGCACACGCCAACCCATCCCCTCTAACACTTTATGACTCACATCATTACCACAGATCTTCAAAACTGGCAGAAAGACTCTACCAAAAGAGAAGCTGCTCAGATGTCTACTCACCATAGCTAATAGTTGACTGTTCACCATGTGCCTGCACAAGCAACAGCACTGATTACAGAGACATGTTAAAGAAACACCTGTGAAAGTCTTCTTAGAGCTGGGAACATGAACGGCATGTACAGAACAGCCAGGCAAATGCAACACACCCAAACTTCCACACACTTGGAGAGAGAAAGAACCATCTTCAGATCACCAAAGAGCAAAGAAGGGAACAAACAGCTACAGAGAGGAAGAGGTCACAAAACACCCTTCATGTAACTAAGAGCAGGTAACTAATACAGTGCTTACTAAGCAATGAATGGACCAACTGCTCCTCCCAAAGCTCCCACATGACCTTGGTCATGAGCACATCATTAGACTCTTAAGCTTCACAGTTATGACCAGCTGCAAACACACACAAAGAACTTGCCAGGGCGTTTCATGCAGCCAGAATCACGTGTCTTCTAGCCAAATATTTAGGGAAGGAAGACATCACATTGAATGATACTATGGGTGGGCAAAAAAAAAGATAAATGAGAAAGGCATTCCCTCTGGCCTTCAACAGATCCTCATGTAGAACTACAGGACGTAAAATCTCCAATCTTTCACAATGCCCACGGGTGTTCTTTGACCCTTCCAATTTATATGCACATGACATTTAGGGCCCACTCTCCCAGATCACTTCGTTTTACAACTTCAACCAGAAACTTTCATACCTCTGTGCAAAGGAAGCTGCATTTCTCTGCTCACTGCTCTTCTGTGAAGAAACCTCAGACTTCTCAAAGGAAAAGAGGAAGAGTGCTCCAGGGGAGCTTGTGTCAGTGAATGTCTCTATAAGGCCAATCACCCTCTCCTTATGTCTAACTCTGCACCTTGAATCTTTCCCTCCCACCCTCACCCAGGCTCCTGCCATGACCTGTACTTTACAGCCAAGTCACACCGTTCAGTTTGAAACAGCTCAGCCTTTCAAGGGAACAAACCAACAAAGCACCTCTGCCATTCCTTCCGCTATTTCCTCCTCCACATACAACCAGCCATCAGTGGGATGTGTTCAAGAGGATCCTTCACCTTCAGATCAGTTACACAGACATCATCAAGGGAGCACCTCTACCTGGCCCATTCTCCTGCAGGTCCAGAAGAATGTAAAAACATTTCCTACTCACCTCCATTTATACAGAAAGGCTGAGAAAAGTACAAACCATGAGCAGCAAAGTTACACTCAGAGCAGTCCGGATTACAATAAAGAGACTGTCACCCCAATCAAGCACATGTAGGCTTCGGAAGGCACCTGAACCAGCAAACAATGAAAATCTCAACTTGCTACTTATGAAACCCATACCTTCAAAATAGCGAATACTGAAAGAGCATGGGTTTTACATATGCCATGGCACAAAAACTGCTTGGTACCCGATGAAACTACAAAAAATCATACAGACCTCTAGTCACCGTCAGACTCACTACATCGACCTCCCCAGCGATCCGGAGAGCAAAGAACGAGCCTTTCCTGCACCTCCGTGCAGCAAGAGGCACCAGAACAAAACACGACAATGAACAAAGCTCTGCTGTACTTGCCAGCAAACCGCCCGGCACAGGAAACAGACCACGGGGGGAATTGAACAGGAGAGCAGAAGAGGAAAGCGCCGCGGAGGCTATGCTGCTCTTGGAACTCACCGAGGGAGCGGCGGGATCCGCGGGGAGGGCGGCGGCCACATCCTCCTCCCCGAGCAGCGGCGCGGGCTCGTCGGGCAGCGGCCGGGCCGGGAGGGTGTCGCAGCAGCTGGCGGCCGAGAAGCGCAGCTGGCTCTTGCGCGAGTCGGCCGTGAGCGACACGTCGTGCGAGTAGGACTGCAGGAAGGCGCGCACGCCGTCGATGCCCACGAAGTGCGAGACGGGCACGCCGCGCAAGGCGCCGCTGTCGGGCGGCAGCAGGTGCCGGCGGCGCCAGCGGCGCAGGCGCAGCGCCAGCAGCAGCAGCAGGAAGGCCACGAAGAGGCACGACACGGCGGCCACGGCCAGCACCAGCCAGCGCGTCAGGCTGCCGGCCGCCTCGCCCGGCGCCGCCGCCTCGGCCGCGCTGCCCAGCTCGGCCAGCAGCTCGGCCACGCTCTCGGCCAGCACCACGCTCAGCGTGGCCGTGGCCGACAGCGCCGGCCGCCCGTGGTCCTTCACCACCACCACCAGGCTCTGGCGCGCCGCGTCGCGGGCCAGCGGGAAGCGCGCCGTGCGCACCTCGCCGCTGTGCAGCCCCACGCGGAACAGCCCCGGCTCCGTGGCCTTGGCCAGCTCGTAGGACAGCCACGCGTTCTGCCCCGCGTCCGCGTCCACCGCCACCACCTTGGCCACCAGCGCGCCGGGCTCCGACCAGCGCGGCGCCAGCTCCACGCCCGACCACGCGCCGCCCGAGCCCGCCGCGGGAGCCGCCGGCGGGTACAGCACCTGCGGCGCGTTGTCGTTCTCGTCCACGATCTGCAGCCGCACCGACACGTTGCTGCTCAGCGCCGGCGCGCCGCCGTCCTCCGCACGCACCCACAGCTGCAGCTCGCGCACCTGCTCGTAGTCCAAGGAGCGCAGCGCGTACAGCGCGCCCGTCTCCGCCTGCACCGACACGTACGACGACAGCGGCGCGCCCCGCACCCGCCCCTCCGACAGCCGGTAGCGCACGCGCGCGTTCTGCCCCCAGTCCGCGTCCGTGGCGCGCACCGTCAGCACCAGCGCGCCCGCCGCGTTGTTCTCCGCCAGCCGCGCGCTGTAGCGCTCCTCCGCGAACACCGGCGCGTTGTCGTTCACGTCCAGCACCCGCAGCGCCAGCACCGCGCTGCTCTGCAGCGCCGGCGACCCGCCGTCGGCCGCCCGCACCGTCACGTTGTACTCCGGCACCTGCTCTCGGTCCAGCTCTCTCGTTGTCACCACGCGATAGTAATCATTAAATGACTTCTCCAGCCGGAACGGGACGCCCTCGTCGAGGGAGCAGCGCACTTCGCCGTTCCCCCCCGAGTCCCGGTCCTGCACATGCAGCAGAGCCACAACAGTCCCAGGCTGAGCGTCCTCCGGGATCTCGTTTAGATTTGATGATACTGTCAGTTCTGGGGCATTGTCGTTTACATCTGTCACGGTGATCGTGACTTTTGCAGTGTCTAGGAGTCCTCCACTGTCATGAGCCTGCACCTCCAGTTCATACGAATAACCTTCCTCAAAATCCAGGTTCCTCAACAGTTTGATCTCTCCAGTTTCACTATCCAGATGAAAAATATCCAATGCCACATCGGTCGTTATCTTCATAGAGTATTTCACCTGCCCGTACAAGCCCTCGTCGATGTCCGTGGCCGTGACGGTGACGAGGACGGAGCCCACGGGCACGTCCTCGGCCACACGCACCGTGTACTCCGCCTGGCTGAACACCGGCGCGTTGTCGTTCGCGTCCACCACCGTCACTCGGATCCGAGCCGTGCCCGTCCGGGCCGGATCGCCGCCGTCACTCGCCCTCAGCACCAGCTCGTGAAACGCCGCCTCCTCCCGGTCCAGCGCCTTGGCCAGCACCAGCTCGGGACGCTGATCGCCGCCGGGGCCCGCCTGCACGGCCAGCGAGAAGTGCTCGTCGCCGCTCAGCTCGTAGCTCTGCAGGGAATTCCGGCCTGAATCCGGGTCGTGAGCCCTGGGAAGAGGAAACCGCGCCCCCGAGGCTGTCGTCTCGCTCATTCTCAGGTCTGTTTCTGCCTCTCGAAAGCTGGGGGCGTTGTCATTAATGTCAATGATTTCCACTTCGATTGAGTAAACCTGCATCTGTCCATCCACTATCAGCTGACAGGGCAGCACGCATTTCTCCACCAGCCGGCAAAGCTGCTCTCTGTCGATTCTCTCCGCAGTCACTAAATGTCCCGTCTTCTCGTGCACAGTGAAATACTGAGTCCTACGTTTGTCCAAGATACGGACGCTGCGGTCTCTGAGCGCCGTGAGCTGCAGCCCCAGGTCCTTGGCCACGTCGCCCACGAACGAGCCCTTGGGCATCTCCTCGGGCACCGAGTAGCGCAGCTGCCCCCACGCCGCCTCCCACGCCGCCAGCAGGACGGCCCAGAGCAGAGCTCGCTGCCGCCGGCCCCAGCGCCTCCGAGCCGCGCACATCTCCGCCGCGCCACCGCCGGCACCGCAACACCGCCGCTCCGACTCCCGCTGCCGCTCAATGCTCTCAGCTCCTGCGCCCTGCGCTGCCGCCGGGCCCCGGCTGCAGAATGGAGCGGCACCGCGGGGACGATCGCGGGCCGCACGGTCGGACGGAGAGCGAGCAGCCGAGCGAGCCGATCCGCAGCGGGCGGGGCTGCCGGTAGCGCTCCGAGCTTCCTCTCGCTCCTCTCGGTCAACAGCGGCGCCCGCAGCCTCCTCCCGGCACTGCAGGCACCGAGCGCTGCCCGCCGCTGCCCGCCCGGCCCCGCTGCACACACGGGACAGGCGCCGCCGAGACGTCGCTTTTCGCCCGGCGCCGATCTCCTGCCTCCGCATTTCTCCAGCCCATCTCTGCCTTCATCCTCCAGGGCATCACGATCGGGAGGAAGGCAGAGGCATTCCATGGGTGCGGTTCTTTAACCGCACGGGAATCTAATACCTTACTAATGTCATGGTATGTAAATCAAAACACATTTTCGTATTTTAGCCTGTAACTTATTGCTACTTTTATTCCTTTTTGTTCAAAAATATCTTCAACAACAGGCTCTCAGAGAGAAGACGGGATGATACCGAACCCCAAAAACCAGAGATATCAGGTTCATTAACACCAGCCGGATAAGAGTAATTGCATTCATCTTGAAATCAAGGATCTATTTGCTACTGGACTGAATTACAGATAAAGACAAGCATGGAGCTAAAACTCTCCAAGAAAAATTTCACAAGTTCAAATATTTGATATTACTTCCTAAGAAAAACCTTATGTTTCCTTAGTTTATACACACGTATATTCAGTAAGGTCATTTGCGGTTTTCTGTTTTTCTGAAATCAATGTGTAAAGCATTGAAGCTCATTAGGAAACTATTCATCTAAGTACTTCTTAATGACGTTGGAACGATATGTTTTCAATGAAAGAATTATAAAAACATAAACCAAAATTGTAGCTGTGCCCTTGAACCCGTGCTGACCAGTAATCAATGCACAAATGGCACTGAGTAAGGTGCCCAAACCGTCGTGTGGACAATCTCCCTGATACCTGATCCGTTCCGATCTCACATGTCTAACCTAGGGATCAGAACTGCAGAAATTTGCCGTTCTCGATAGACCCCAGCCCTCCGGAATTCCCCAAACTCTCTATGTAAACAGGACAGAAACATAAATAAAATCTCTGAATACCAAATCATTCAACACTCTCACCAGGGTACGAAATCATTATCTTGAAGAGCAAAGCACAGAAATCTACGAGTCAGGACGCAGAAAGGGAGTCATCTAGTCCCACTACTGCATTCCCACCAAAAACACGTGGGCATTTATTTTTTCACTCAAAATGGAAAATGGAATTTTGCACATTCGATCCCTTTCTTAATGTGATAGAGACAAAACGAGGTTTAAGGAAAGGTTTTGTGAAAAGCTATACACGAGTTTCAAGGACAACCCTTCTGAAGAAATCAGACAGGAAGGATGAAAGCGCCAACAACAAAAGGCATCAGTGCTTTTCTAACTTCTACCGTCATTTACAATCAGCCGTTCTCTCTCCATAGAATATGGATCTACTTCAAATATTGCAAACACATGCGAGTTATTAAGCTCAGGACTTAGAGACAAAACCTGGCGGCTGAAGCTGAACTTATAACCAAGGAAACACGAAGTGCTTCCTGCGCTCCATGAACGGCAGATAAGCCATTTCCTTAATTCAGTCCATCACGGAGACAGAAGTGTGCCACTCATAAAAACACGACTCCCGGAAACACGGAGGAAAACAGAGAAACGAAACTAGAGCTACAGTCAAAGCCAGTCAGCTGAGGCGACTACTGAAAAAAAGTGAAAACATTCTGGGGCTACATAGAGACACTGATGACGAGTACCCCACTCACACTACGCAGAGAATACCCAGGCAACAAAGAGGATAGTTCAGAAAGTTTTAAAAACAGAAGAAGGTCACGCTTTACAGACCTGAGGTGCACCGCTGTCGGCAATCGGCTCTCCCTCAACGGCGCCGCTGCTCGAGATCTGCTTCTCGCAGGAATCCCCGGCCAGAAGCTCCTCCGCCGACAGGACGGGCACCGGCGGCGGCGGCGGCCAAGCGGCCTCGGGCACGGCGCGGGCCGGCGCGGCCACGCACAGGTTGTAGGAGTAGGGCAAGGTGCCCTCGCAGAAGTCGGCCGGGAAGGCGGCGCCGGCCACCGAGAAGCGCTGCGCGCCCAGGCAGCGCAGCACGGCGGGCGGCCCGGCCCGGCGCAGCCGCGCCAGCACGGCCAGCGCCACGCTCAGCACCAAGAGCGCCGACAGCAGCGCCAGCGCCAGCACCAGGTAGAACTGCAGCTCGGCCGCCGGCGCCTCGGCGCCCGCCGCCCGCTCGCTCAGCTCCGGCAGCGCCTCCTGCAAGCTCTCGGCCAGCACCACGTGCAGCGTGGCCGTGGCCGACAGCGCCGGCTGCCCGTGGTCCTTCACCACGGCCACCACACGCTGCTTGGCCGCGTCCCGCTCGGACACGGCGCGCGCCGTGCGCACCTCGCCGCTGTGCAGCCCCACGCGGAACAGCGCCGGCTCCGACGCCTGCACCAGCTCGTACGACAGCCACGCGTTGCGCCCCGCGTCCGCGTCCACCGCCACCACCTTGGCCACCAGGTAGCCGGCCTCGGCCGAACGCGGCACCACCTCGAAAGGAGGCGCCGCCGCTCCCGCCGCCTCTCCCGGCGCCACGGCGGCCCCCGCGCCCGCCGCCGGCCACAGCACCCGCGGCGCGTTGTCGTTGCGGTCCAGCACGAAGACGCGCACCGTGGCCGTGGAGCTGCGCGCCGGCGCGCCGCCGTCCTGCGCCCGCACCGCCACCGCGAACTCGCGGCACTGCTCGTAGTCCAAGGAGCGCTGCGCGTACAGCGCGCCGCTCCGCGCCTCCACCGACACCAGCGGCGCCGCGCCCGCCGCGCCCGCGCTGCCGCCCGCCAGCCAGTAGCTCACGCGCCCGTTGGCGCCCGCGTCCGCGTCCCGCGCCTGCACGCGCAGCACCAGCGCGCCCGCCGCGTTGTTCTCCGCCACGTACGCGCTGTACGCCGCCTCCTCGAACACCGGCGCGTTGTCGTTCACGTCCGACACCTCCAGCACCAGCTCCGCGCTGCTCCGCAGCGCCGGCCTGCCCCGGTCCCGGGCCACCACCGTCACGCGCTGCTCGGCCGCCTGCTCGCGGTCCAGCGCGCTCGCCGTCACCACCTTGTACGAGCCGCCCGGCGACGCCACGATCGACAGCGGCGCCTCTCCCGACAGCTCGCACGACACCTGCCCGTTCTCGCCCGAGTCTCTGTCCCGCACTTTCAGCAGTGCCACCACGGTGCCGGTCGGGGCATCCTCGGGCACGGGACTCGACAGGGACAGAATGGTGATCTCCGGCGCGTTGTCATTCTCGTCCGTGATATCTATTTGAGCCTTGCTTTGACTCGTTAACCCGCCTCCATCCGTCGCCTCCAGGCTAAAGATGTATTTATTCTTCTCCTCGAAATCGAGGGGACCCGCCGTCCTGACTTCGCCGCTGTCGCTGTCGATCGTGAACAAGCTGCGTATGCTGTCCGGGACGTTGCCGAATGAGTAGGAGACCTGCCCGTTGGAGCCGGTGTCGGCGTCTGTCGCCCGTATCCGGAGCACCAGAGACCCTACTGAAAGATTCTCCGCCACTCGCGCCTCGTAGACCCTTTTGCTGAACACGGGTGGGTTGTCATTGGCGTCTGTCACGTTGATCCGAATCTGGACAGTCCCGGACCTCGCGGGCTCCCCACCATCCACCGCCGTCAGTAGCAGCTCAAAGGAGCTCTGCTTCTCACGGTCCAACGCTCTCTCCAGCACTAATTCCGGTTGCTTGCTTCCGTCAGGGTTCTCAGTCACGGCCAAAGTCAAGGACGGGTCGCCGTTGAGATGGTAAGTCAGCAGCGAGTTACTCCCAACGTCTGCATCCCGAGCCATCTCGAGCGGAAATTGAGCACCAGGAGTGATCCATTCACCGATCTCGAGGCCCAGATGAGCCTTGCTGAAGGTCGGGGAGTTGTCGTTCACGTCCTCGATGGCTACTTCGATGTGGAAAACGTTGAGGGGGTTGTGCACCAAAGCCTCGAAACTGACGGAGCAGGTCACCGACTCGCCGCACATCTCCTCCCGGTCCAGCCTCTCGTTCACGTACAGGTTCCCGTTCTCCTCACTCACAGTGAAGTATTGCTTCTCCTCGCTCAGCCGCAGCTTGCGCGCCGGCAGCTCGTCCGCGCTGAGCCCCAGGTCCCGCGCCAGCGGCCCCACGAGCGAGCCTCTGCCCAGCTCCTCGGGGATGGCGTAGCGGACCCGCTCGGCCGCCGCCCGCCACCACACGCACAGCAGCACCGCGCCCAGCAGCGCTCGCCCGCCGCCCGGCCCGCGCCTCTGCCGCCGCCTCAGCGCCATTCTCTGTGGCCACAGCTCGCCGCCGCGCTCCTGCCGGACTCCTGCCGCCGCCCGGCCTCCCTTCCAGCCGCTCTCGCTCTCACCGCAGCGCACGGGCCGCCGCAGCGCAGCCAGCCCGCTCGGGCCGCCTCGGACGCCGCTGCTCCCCGCCAAGCGCCGCCTCTCGCCGCCTCTCGCCGCCTCTCGCCGCCTCTCGCCGCCTCTCGCCGCTGCTGCTTCTGCTGGCGGGGCCGCTGCCGCTGCGGCCGGCGCCGGGCGAGCGAGCAGCCTGCGGGGGCAGGACGCTGCGGCGGCCGCGGCTCCAGCGCCGCTCGGCGGCGGCCAACAGCGACACCCGGAGGCGCCGCCACGCCACTGCAGCCGCCGGATGGCCGCGCTCGAGGGGGCCCGGCTTTGGGCGGGGCTCGGGGCTGCGCCGCCGGCGGGGTCTCTCCTCCGCTGCCCACACAGACAGCAGCAGCACCCGCTGAATTCCACCCCAAGGCGGTTCTATGTGAGATGTGCTGAGCGGTGCTTTTAGTACATTCTTTCGAGTCGTATGGAACAATGACAAGCAAACATAAATGGCCCCGCAATTACGAATGGAATTTAGTTGTTTTTAAGAAAATCACGGCTCATCTGCAGCAGCAATAAACGATAATATAGGGAAGATTTCAAGAGGATTTCCGAACTTTGTCACACCTCTTCAATTCTTATTTCAGTAAGTGGGACAAATTACTTCGAGATATAGACCACCCTAAAGCAATCTAAGCAACCCCTTTGACAAGATAGTACAGTAACATTTACTCCTTGGTTTCTGACTCATTAAAGCTGTTTCATCTGCATCTCCACATCTGAGCGCCTGATAATACAAAGGTCAATGCAACGCTGAGGCATACATACAGGTAAACAATGTTTTCAGTTTCCCATTTAAATATTTCTTTAATGGTCATTTAACCTACACCTGGGCCATGAGCAGGAACACTTTGTCATAGACTTGAACGTTGGAAGCATATCCAAAACTTCTCTGGGCAATATGTCCCATTTTCTCACAACCCACACTGCAAAGATTTCTCCTAACCAAAGCCTCTCTTCTTTTAGTTAAAAACACTTCTCTGCTGTCGTATGGCCACTGGCCCTTTTAAAATGTCCTCTGTCCATAGTTCCTATAAGACTATTCATAAATTGAAACAGCAAAAAAACACAGAAGAGTCCACACACAGATGCCACTTCTCCATGCTTGAAGACCTAAACTCCTTCAGTCCTTCTCCATAGCAGAGATGTCTAAACCTAAGACCACTTCCATGACCCTTCTGGGGACTCTATGTCCATTGGGAATGTTGGGTCAAGATCTGCATGCAGTCTACGGTCTCACAAAGAGAGTTCAGAGTGGGGGAAGGATCTCCCTCGACCTGCCGGGCACAGAACTTGTTATGCAGAGCAGGACACAATTTGAACAGCAGGTGCCCATTGGCGGCTCATGTCCCATCTTATCACCCACCAATCACCCAAAGTACTTCTCTGCTAAGCTCTTCCCTATCCCCTACTCTCTGTTCAAACTGGGGATTGCCCTAACCCAGGGCCAGCACCTTGCATTTTGCCCTGTTCCACTTCATGATGGTTGCACGGGGACACTTCTCCAGCCCATCCCTCGCTGGCATCTCTGCCCTCTCGGCCATCAACTCAAATCAGTGTCAGCCGCAAATGTCCTGAAGCTGCATCCATCCCATTGTCCATGGAGGTACTAAACAGTCCTGGTCCCAGGAAGGAGCCTGGAGGGACAGCACAAGTTTCTGCTTTCCACCTGGACATTGGGCCACGGCCTGTAACTCTTTGGGGGTGACAATCCAGCCTGTTCCTCAGCCATTTAACAGCCTCCAGATGATTGCCCAGCACGTTCCTCTGGGTGATGACGTGGAGGACACTGCACAGGTTCTCACTTTATCCCCTGGTCTGTTCATGGACACCTTGGCTGGGCTGGGTGGCCGCTCTGCACTGTGACAACTGCAGCAGAGATGTTCCTGCATTTTTACACTACAGACAGAGTGTTCCTGGGTGAGCACACATGTGATTATGAAACCCTTCCTCTTTAGAGCTGTAAACATCACAGGTGTGTGTGGGAACTGCACGTGCATTGGGACAGTTGGGACAGAGGAGAATTTCTGTTACAGTTCTGCTGCTTTATCTCGGCCTAGATCAGGATGAAAAACTTGGAGAAGGCAGAGTCGAGTTTGGTCTTGGTTGTTTATTACCTTATCTACTAACAGTATTTACAGCATGAGCTCCAGCATGCCAGCTAGAGAAACGAGGCAAAATGCAGGGCTTCCAACTTTCACCAAGGCTATTTAAGAGATAGTTACCCAGTACGAAAACGACAATTGTATCATTTAGGTTTCTGACCCAATAATGACCATTTGATGTTCACAATGCAGATATCTTTCACTTACTTGAAAAAGCTACCCAGATCCGTAAAGAAGACACAAGAAGGTGAAGAAGAACTTTGACAATGCTCTGAATCCTCCATCTTTGCCTATACACACTGCTATATATCAAAGCTATGTTTTCACCATGTGAGATCACACAACAGCAATTGAACTACACACCCACAGCTCCTGTGCTATCACACAATCTCAGAAGCCTCTTCCAAGGCCTCAAGTCAAATGTGGTGCCTGCCCAAGGGTCTGCACTCCTCAGCTCAGAAAGCCTGAAAATTTCAGCCTCCAGGGTACCAACAACCTTTCACATAAGATCAGACACACTGAGGTTGAGCTCATGACAACAAGCAGGGCAACATTTACACACATACAGAAGTCAACAGAGGCAATAACATTTTGTAGGTCTCGCTCTACAGAAGCAGCTAAATTCACACTCTACTCCATCAGGCACAGCCTTGTGTTATCTGTGACATGTGACAAGCAAGGGAATGACCGACTTCTTCCCTACCCTCACACAAAGAGCTCCCTTCCCATTTTTTTCTCCTATGCCATGTAGCTGGAAGGGTTTTGCTTGTGCTCATCCCCTCACTGGTGATAAATCTCTAATTTACCATGGGATGATAATGCACTGCAGCCACACCCAGAAGGGAGGTACATTGGTCTGCTCACCACCATGATGAGAAGGAAATGAAGGATTCTAAAGCACACAAATGATAAACAACCATACTGAAAGATTAGCAGTCATCCAACGGAGAACGGCTCATCAAACCATTGCCTTGGAGGGAATCTCCACCCTGACTTTATCACGTGCACTTTTCCACACAGATGCAACTTCTACTAAAGTCATATTTACATGTCTTTCTCCCAACACTAACAGAACACAAAGTCACTCTCGTATCTGCTGCCTTCCAATCCCACAGGACCAAGAGGCAAGAGACATGAGCACACCATCCACTGCTAAAAAATAATCGGTTGTTGATAGCGGTAAGTATACCCAAATATACTTTACATCAAGGAAAACAAAATGAAAAAAAACAAAACAAACTCACAGTAAAGCACAAAAGATGAATCAGATAATGAAAGGAAGCATTAGAAGGCAACAAACTGTCAGCGATGCTCAGTCAAGTCTTCTAGGCCTTCATTTCAGGCCTGAAAATTCATGCCTCAGAGCACCTAGAAGTCACTGAGGTCTCAGGCTCCAACTGTAGCCCTAAACACTTACACTGGACAGCAGGACAGGGGGTTGAATTGTAAGAATTAGTGGTCCCCTCAGCAATTTTTTTTTGCAGTGTGACCTGCTCACCTTGCACAGTTATGAAACCATCATTTTAAACAGCTGCTCATTGGCCTCTTTCTCATGTTGAATCTTCTGACAAATGACAACACGTTCTCTTACTGCTTCTGCTTCCTATTCTTCCTGTTTCCCACACAAACAATTCTTTCCTGGGTGCCTGGATCAAGGATTTTCTGAAAAACAATAGTCACCATTTCAAACTTAAAAATACTGACCAGCATTGAGACAATGACCTACAACCTAATCTGGAAACAAAGGTCTGAAGGAAAGTGTAATTACAACACTGAAGAAACTCGATATCACAGTGCTGCATAGAGATACAGATGGATAATGGAGGTTCCACACAGGATTCATTAGCTCTTCTAGTAATGAATTATGGTTCTACATCAATGGTTACTGTAGAAAATGTCACTGTTGAGGACTGTCGTTGTCTTTCATGACACAGAAACCGGAATTGGAACAGAACAGAAATGGCTTTAGCACCAAGAATGAAATCAAACCATTTCTCAGCCAAACTCACACAGATTCACCAACTTTCCTGACACAGAACTGAGCTCTCACCCTCCTCACTCTGTGTCACAATCTTTAGTCTCACCATCAACACACGCAAAAATTTTGGTTGTATCTTGGCCACAGAGAAAGCAACACCTTCTGAAAACCTATATTTATGAAGTTTTATTTCTTTAATGAAATATTCAGGCTCAGGCTGGGAGGAGGTCTGAGCAACCTGGTCTGGTGGAAGATCTCCCTGTCCACGGCAGAAGAGTTGGAACAGCATGATTCTTAAGGTCCTTTTCAACACAAACCACTCCATTAGTCTGTTTCATTCATTCTATGGCTACATGTACAGCTTCAAAGTATGAAATTTCCTACTGGATAATTGTGTGTTTTGGAGTTTGCAGGATTGCCAGGCACAATGAGGATCAGCTTTACTCCTTGACAAGAAAACAAGCACACTGACAACCCACCCAACCCAACCCAAACAAATTATAAAAAAAATTAATCAACCCAGCCCGGAATGGCAAAACACCAGAAGAGTATCAACCCTGACCTCAGATTTCAGATTGTGTCAACTCTAGTGTATACACAAGACAGGAAACTCAACTGTAACTAATGCACAGGAGGCGTCACACAGGAGCTCACTGCACAGACCCCAGACAGTCATTTCCTCGGAGAGTAAGATTAAAAAAGCTCTTAGAACCACAGCTGTGGGCCTAATCTTCTAGGACAAATAGAACTGGACACAATTCATTCATTATTTTGAACTACATCACAGTGAATTCCAGCACCTGCCTCTGGATACACAAACTTCTCCTCTCTGTCCAAACATAACAGAAAAGCTGCAAATTTTGCATACAGACATCAGTAGAAGAAAAATTGTGTGCACAGATGCTCAGACTCCAAGCATCATAACTGAGATTACTCTCTTCCTCCCAATCATTTGAACAAGTCAAAAATGTTATATAGGCCATAAATTGTTCCCAGCTCTGTCACAGATCCAGCCATCCAAGTGCCATCTCAAAGGCAACATCACCATTTTTCACCCACTAGGCCATTTGAGTGCAAATCACACAATGTAAAATCCTAAGATTGTTCCTGACTAATGTTCACAAGGCCAGCAAGAGCCCTGGGGATCAACAAAACACATGCCATGTCTCCACCAGGGCCTCCTCACACACCACATCCCCAACACTCCCCCCTAACCCTTCCCAGCTCACATGGTTATCACAGATCTGCAGAATTTAGAAAGACTCCACCAAAGGAAAGGTGCTCTCACAGTCTTTCCTCACAATGGAAAATATTTGACTTCTCACCCCAGCCATGGGACAAGAAAATGATTTCTTACATTTTAAAGAAACAGATGGACAGAAATTTCTCTCTTCACCTAAAAGTATGAAAGAACCATCTTCAGATCATCAGAACAGTGAGACAGAAAATCAACACCTGCAGAGCTGAAGAGCTCACAACACTCTTCTGTGTCATATAACTCACAGTAGATGATTCATCAACTTGGTTTATAGGCCCCAAACACATTGCTTGCTCTTCCCATATGGCATCTTTCACAAGCACAATATTAAGCTTCTAAGTGACACAAATATGATGGCCTGCAAACACTTAGTAACAATCTCCAAGGGTTCTCCATGCAGCTGAAGTATATATCTTCTAGACAACGACATTACGAAGAAAAATCTCACATTGCTCCATACCTGAGACAGGCAGAGGACAGGGAATGGAGGATATCATTCCCTTGATTCTTTCATCAGACAATCAGGGACAGCTCATAGGACTGAAAATTCCAACCCTTCCCATCATCCGTGGTGTTCTTCCACCCATATATCCTAAAAACATGTGACAGTGCAGGCCCAGCTCCCCAGACCACTTTACTTCACACCACCAATTTCACGCAGCTATTTTTACTTCTCTGTACTATGGAAGCAACATTTGCCTACTCACTGAAATTCTGTGAAGACACTTCATAGATCTAAAAGGAAAAGCACAGCAGTCTTCCAAGACAGACTAAGTCAGTGAATGTCTGCACAGAGGGAACTACATCCACACAATATCTTCTGCTGCACCTTGAATCTCTCCCTTCCCACCCAAACAATTCTCTTGCCATGATAAATATTGTATAGCCAAAAGTCACCCTGCTCTATTTGACATAGCTCCACCTTCTACACCAAGAAAAAACCAAAGCAGTTCTGCCATTGCCTCCTGCATTTCCTCCTCCATACGCAGCCACCCACAGACTTTTCAAAGAGTCACAACTTCATGTGGATTCCTCATTTTCAGGACAGGCAGAAATCATCAAGGCACATCAGCAAGGACCGATTGTTGCTCGGCCAAATCCTCTCTTGGGGACAAAGATCAAAGCATGGATGACACAAAGCCTTTTCCGGATGATCTCCAATATGTATCATGGAGAACGAAAAAGGCTGAGAACAACGTGCAGAGAAGTTCTCTGCAAAGCCATCAGCACTTTGTTCAAGACACATCTAACCCATTCAAATACATGTCATGATGGGAAGATACACGAGACAGCTAAAAACTAGTATTTCTGAAAAACGTGATCTATCCTTTGAGAAGATCGCATACTAAGAGGAGCATGGATTCTACCCAGCACAGGTGACATGCGGGAAGAATACCCGGAACCTGAGAAATACCCAAACCACCGCCCTGAAGAACAGCCTGCCAGGGGCAGCCTTCTCCCTCCTGCCTTCATCACCTTGCTTTTAATCAGAGTCTAGTAGGGAAGCCAAAGAACACGGCAGAGAAATAGGAAACGAACATCAGGGGAAAGCGTGGCGGAGACATTCCGGACAGAGAAACTCACCGAGGGAGCGGAGGGATCCGCGGGGAGGGCGGCGGCCACATCCTCCTCCCCGAGCAGCGGCGCGGGCTCGTCGGGCAGCGGCCGGGCCGGGAGGGTGTCGCAGCAGCTGGCGGCCGAGAAGCGCAGCTGGCTCTTGCGCGAGTCGGCCGTGAGCGACACGTCGTGCGAGTAGGACTGCAGGAAGGCGCGCACGCCGTCGATGCCCACGAAGTGCGAGACGGGCACGCCGCGCAAGGCGCCGCTGTCGGGCGGCAGCAGGTGCCGGCGGCGCCAGCGGCGCAGGCGCAGCGCCAGCAGCAGCAGCAGGAAGGCCACGAAGAGGCACGACACGGCGGCCACGGCCAGCACCAGCCAGCGCGTCAGGCTGCCGGCCGCCTCGCCCGGCGCCGCCGCCTCGGCCGCGCTGCCCAGCTCGGCCAGCAGCTCGGCCACGCTCTCGGCCAGCACCACGCTCAGCGTGGCCGTGGCCGACAGCGCCGGCCGCCCGTGGTCCTTCACCACCACCACCAGGCTCTGGCGCGCCGCGTCGCGGGCCAGCGGGAAGCGCGCCGTGCGCACCTCGCCGCTGTGCAGCCCCACGCGGAACAGCCCCGGCTCCGTGGCCTTGGCCAGCTCGTAGGACAGCCACGCGTTCTGCCCCGCGTCCGCGTCCACCGCCACCACCTTGGCCACCAGCGCGCCGGGCTCCGACCAGCGCGGCGCCAGCTCCACGCCCGACCACGCGCCGCCCGAGCCCGCCGCGGGAGCCGCCGGCGGGTACAGCACCTGCGGCGCGTTGTCGTTCTCGTCCACGATCTGCAGCCGCACCGACACGTTGCTGCTCAGCGCCGGCGCGCCGCCGTCCTCCGCACGCACCCACAGCTGCAGCTCGCGCACCTGCTCGTAGTCCAAGGAGCGCAGCGCGTACAGCGCGCCCGTCTCCGCCTGCACCGACACGTACGACGACAGCGGCGCGCCCCGCACCCGCCCCTCCGACAGCCGGTAGCGCACGCGCGCGTTCTGCCCCCAGTCCGCGTCCGTGGCGCGCACCGTCAGCACCAGCGCGCCCGCCGCGTTGTTCTCCGCCAGCCGCGCGCTGTAGCGCTCCTCCGCGAACACCGGCGCGTTGTCGTTCACGTCCAGCACCCGCAGCGCCAGCACCGCGCTGCTCTGCAGCGCCGGCGACCCGCCGTCGGCCGCCCGCACCGTCACGTTGTACTCCGGCACCTGCTCTCGGTCCAGTTCTCTCGCTGTCACCACACGGTAGTAGTTTTCATAAGTTTTCTCCAGCCGGAATTGGACGCCCTGGTCGAGCGAGCACCGAACCTCGCCGTTCGCCCCCGAGTCCCGATCCTGCACGTGCAGTAGGGCGACCACGGTCCCGGTCGGTGCATCCTCAGATATCTCAGCTAGAGCTGACGACACTGTGAGTACGGGGGAATTGTCGTTGACATCAGTTACAAAAACCATAACATTCGTCTTGTCAAAAAGGCCCCCACCATCATGAGCCTGCACCTCCATTTTGTAGTACTCTCCTTCTTCGAAGTCCAGGCTCCGCAAGAGAGTGATCTCTCCTAGGTCAACATCTAGCTTGAAAATCTGCGAGGCCTTCTCTGTGATTTTCTTAAAGAAGTACGTCACGTGCCCGTTTAAGCCCTCGTCGGCGTCCGTGGCCGTGACCGTGACGAGGACGGAGCCCACGGGCACGTCCTCGGCCACACGCACCATGTACTCCGCCTGGCTGAACACCGGCGCGTTGTCGTTCGCGTCCACCACCGTCACTCGGATCCGAGCCGTGCCCGTCCGGGCCGGATCGCCGCCGTCACTCGCCCTCAGCACCAGCTCGTGAAACGCCGCCTCCTCCCGGTCCAGCGCCTTGGCCAGCACCAGCTCGGGACGCTGATCGCCGCCGGGGCCCGCCTGCACGGCCAGCGAGAAGTGCTCGTCGCCGCTCAGCTCGTAGCTCTGCAGAGAATTCAGTCCTGAGTCAGAATCATGAGCGTCTGGCAGGGGAAACTGCGCACCCAGTGCTGTCGTTTCAAGAATTTTCAATTCTGTTAATGCATCTCGGAATTTGGGGGCGTTGTCGTTAATGTCCCTGACTTCCACTTGGATTCCGTAAACCTCCATCTGTCCATCCACTATCAGCTCACAGCTCAGAACGCATTGCTGCACACTCTCACACAGCTCCTCTCTGTCGATCCTCTCCGCCGTCACTAAATGTCGCGTCTTCCCCTGCACAGCGAAATACTGCGTCCTACCTTTGTCCAAGATACGGACGCCGCGGTCTCTGAGCGCCGTGAGCTGCAGCCCCAGGTCCTTGGCCACGTCGCCCACGAACGAGCCCTTGGGCATCTCCTCGGGCACCGAGTAGCGCAGCTGCCCCCACGCCGCCTCCCACGCCGCCAGCAGGACGGCCCAGAGCAGAGCTCGCTGCCGCCGGCCCCAGCGCCTCCGAGCCGCGCACATCTCCGCCGCGCCACCGCCGGCACCGCAACACCGCCGCTCCGACTCCCGCTGCCGCTCAATGCTCTCAGCTCCTGCGCCCTGCGCTGCCGCCGGGCCCCGGCTGCAGAATGGAGCGGCACCGCGGGGACGATCGCGGGCCGCACGGTCGGACGGAGAGCGAGCAGCCGAGCGAGCCGATCCGCAGCGGGCGGGGCTGCCGGTAGCGCTCCGAGCTTCCTCTCGCTCCTCTCGGTCAACAGCGGCGCCCGCAGCCTCCTCCCGGCACTGCAGGCACCGAGCGCTGCCCGCCGCTGCCCGCCCGGCCCCGCTGCACACACGGGACAGGCGCCGCCGAGACGTCGCTTTTCGCCCGGCGCCGATCTCCTGCCTCCGCATTTCTCCAGCCCATCTCTGCCTTCATCCTCCAGGGCATCACGGTCGGGAGGAAGGCAGAGGCATTCCATGGGCGCCGTTTTTTAAGGGCACGGGAAACTGATCCCTTACTAATGTCATTGTATGTAAATCAAAACACATTTTCGTATTTTACCCAGTAGCTTATGTTACTTTTACTCTGTTTATTCAATGGCATCTTCAACAACAGGCTCTCAGAGAGAAAACGGGAAGATAATCGCATCTCGAAAACAAAGAGCTATCAGGTTCACTAACACAAGCGGGACGGGAGCAATTGCATTCATCTTGAAGTCAGGGAGCTAATTGCTACAGGACTGAATTACAGATAAAGACAAAGATGGAGCTAAAACTCTCCAAGAAAAGTTTCAGGACTTCAAATATTTGATTTTCCTTCCTAAGACAAACCTAATGTTTCCTTAGTTTATCCACACTTAGATTTAGTAAGGTCATTTGAGGTTTTCTGTTTTACTGAAATCAATGTGTAAAGCATTGAAGTTCATTAGTAAACTATTCATCTAAGTACTTCTTAATGACGTTGGTCCGATATGTTTTCAATGAAAGAATTATAAAAACATAAAATAAAATTACACCTGTGCCCTTGAACCCGTGCTGACCAATAATCAATGCACAAATGGCATTGAGTAACCTGCCCAAACCGTCTGGACAATCTCCCTGATACCTGATCCATTCCGATCTCACATGTCTATCCTAGTGATCAGAATTGCCGAAATTTGCCGTTCTCAGTAGACCCCAGCCCTCCGGAATTCGTCAAACTCTCTATGTAAACAGGACAGAAACACAGAAAAAAAAAAAAAAAAAAAAAAAAACCAAAACCTCTGAATAAGAAATCATTCAACACTCTTACCAGGGCACGAAATAATTATCTTGAAGAGCAAAGCACAGAAAACCGCCAGCCAGAACGGAGAAAAGGAGTCATCTAGTCCCACTACTGCATTCCCACCTAAAACAAGTGGGAATCTATTTTTTCAGTGAGGATGGAGAACGCAACTTTCCACACGCGATCCCTTTCTAAATCTGATAGAGACAAAACGAAGTTTAAGGAACGGGTTTCTGTAAAGCCATACACGAGTCTCCAGGAAACCCTTTCCAAAGAAATCAGTCAGGAAGGATGAAAACTCCAACACAAGGCATCAGTACTTTTTTAATTTCAACTGTTATGTACAATCAGCCGTTTTCCCTCCATAAAATATGGATCTACTTCAAATATTGAAAACATATGCGAGTTTATTAAGCTCAGTTCTTAGAGAAAAAACTTCGCGGCTGAAGCTGAACCTGCGACCAAGGGAGCACCAAGTGCTTCCTGCTCTCCATGAACGGCAGATAAGCCATTCGCTAAATTCAGTCCATCACAGAGAATGGACTGTGAAACTCAAAAAACCACGACCTCACGAAAAGTGGAGGAACGCGAAAGAGAAACGAAAGGAGAGCTACAGTCAAAGCCTGTCAGCTGAAGCCACTACTGAGGAAAAGTGAAAAAATTCTGCCGCTACGTGGAGACAATAATGACGAGTCCCCACTGACGCTACCGCAGAGATTACCCGGGGAATAAGGATGACATTCGGGAGAGCCTGAAAAACATAAGACGTCACGCTTTACAGACCTGAGGTGCACCGCTGTCGGCAATCGGCTCTCCCTCAACGGCGCCGCTGCTCGAGATCGGCTTCTCGCAGGAATCCCCGGCCAGAAGCTCCTCCGCCGACAGGACGGGCACCGGCGGCGGCGGCGGCCAAGCGGCCTCGGGCACGGCGCGGGCCGGCGCGGCCACGCACAGGTTGTAGGAGTAGGGCAAGGTGCCCTCGCAGAAGTCGGCCGGGAAGGCGGCGCCGGCCACCGAGAAGCGCTGCGCGCCCAGGCAGCGCAGCACGGCGGGCGGCCCGGCCCGGCGCAGCCGCGCCAGCACGGCCAGCGCCACGCTCAGCACCAAGAGCGCCGACAGCAGCGCCAGCGCCAGCACCAGGTAGAACTGCAGCTCGGCCGCCGGCGCCTCGGCGCCCGCCGCCCGCTCGCTCAGCTCCGGCAGCGCCTCCTGCAAGCTCTCGGCCAGCACCACGTGCAGCGTGGCCGTGGCCGACAGCGCCGGCTGCCCGTGGTCCTTCACCACGGCCACCACACGCTGCTTGGCCGCGTCCCACTCGGACACGGCGCGCGCCGTGCGCACCTCGCCGCTGTGCAGCCCCACGCGGAACAGCGCCGGCTCCGACGCCTGCACCAGCTCGTACGACAGCCACGCGTTGCGCCCCGCGTCCGCGTCCACCGCCACCACCTTGGCCACCAGGTAGCCGGCCTCGGCCGAACGCGGCACCACCTCGAAAGGAGGCGCCGCCGCTCCCGCCGCCTCTCCCGGCGCCACGGCGGCCCCCGCGCCCGCCGCCGGCCACAGCACCCGCGGCGCGTTGTCGTTGCGGTCCAGCACGAAGACGCGCACCGTGGCCGTGGAGCTGCGCGCCGGCGCGCCGCCGTCCTGCGCCCGCACCGCCACCGCGAACTCGCGGCACTGCTCGTAGTCCAAGGAGCGCTGCGCGTACAGCGCGCCGCTCCGCGCCTCCACCGACACCAGCGGCGCCGCGCCCGCCGCGCCCGCGCTGCCGCCCGCCAGCCAGTAGCTCACGCGCCCGTTGGCGCCCGCGTCCGCGTCCCGCGCCTGCACGCGCAGCACCAGCGCGCCCGCCGCGTTGTTCTCCGCCACGTACGCGCTGTACGCCGCCTCCTCGAACACCGGCGCGTTGTCGTTCACGTCCGACACCTCCAGCACCAGCTCCGCGCTGCTCCACAGCGCCGGCCTGCCCCGGTCCCGGGCCACCACCGTCACGCGGTGCTCGGCCGCCTGCTCGCGGTCCAGCGCGCTCGCCGTCACCACCTTGTACGAGCCGCCCGGCGACGCCACGATCGACAGCGGCGCCTCTCCCGACAGCTCGCACGACACCTGCCCGTTCTCGCCGGAGTCTGGGTCGTTCACGTTCAGCACGGCAACCACGGTGCCGACCGGTGCGTCTTCGGGCACAGGACTCGACAGGGACAGAACTGTTATCTCAGGAGGATTGTCATTCACGTCCAGCACCTCCACATCCACCTTGCAGTGCGCCACTAGACCCCCGCCGTCCGTCGCCTCCACAGCCAGGATGAATGTGCGCGTATCCTCGAAATCCAGTGCCTCCTGTAGCGTGATCGTCCCTTTTTCGGCATCCACCGCGAACTTCTGAAGCTCATTAGCCGGCATTTTACCGAAGCCGTAGGTGATGTGGGCGTTGGTTCCGGCATCAGCATCAGAGGCAGAGACGTTCAGCACTATCGATCCGGGAGGCGCGTCCTCGCGCAGGCTGACTCGGTACCGGTCCTGCGCGAACACGGGTGGGTTGTCATTGGCGTCGGTGACGTTGATCCAGAGCTGGGCGGTGCCAGTCCGGGGCGGGTCGCCGCCGTCCATTGCAGTCAGCAGCAGCCGCAGGTTCGGCTCGCTCTCCCGGTCCAGCGAGTGCCGCAGCACCAGCTCCGCGAATTTTTTGCTGTCTTGGCTCTCCTTCACCTCCACTGTGAAGTATCCGTTGGCCTCCAGCTTATATCCCTTCAGCGAGTTACTGCCCACGTCCGGATCCTCTGCCGTACCCAAGTGAAAACGGGCGCCGGGAGAAGTCAACTCGTTGATCTGCAGCTGAAATTTGTTTTGCAGAAACCGCGGTGTGTTGTCATTCACGTCCTCGATTGCCACCTCTACATGGAAAACGTTCAGCGGGTTGTGCACCAACACCTCGAAGCTCACGGAGCAGGTCACCGACTGGCCGCACATCTCCTCCCGGTCCAGCCTCTCGTTCACGTACAGGTTCCCGTTCTCCTCATTCACAGTGAAATATTTCAACTGCTTCTTGCCGCCAGACGCCACCTGCAGCTTGCGCGCCGGCAGCTCGTCCGCGCTGAGCCCCAGGTCCCGCGCCAGCGGCCCCACGAGCGAGCCTCTGCCCAGCTCCTCGGGGATGGCGTAGCGGACCCGCTCGGCCGCCGCCCGCCACCACACGCACAGCAGCACCGCGCCCAGCAGCGCTCGCCCGCCGCCCGGCCCGCGCCTCTGCCGCCGCCTCAGCGCCATTCTCTGTGGCCACAGCTCGCCGCCGCGCTCCTGCCGGACTCCTGCCGCCGCCCGGCCTCCCTTCCAGCCGCTCTCGCTCTCACCGCAGCGCACGGGCCGCCGCAGCGCAGCCAGCCCGCTCGGGCCGCCTCGGACGCCGCTGCTCCCCGCCAAGCGCCGCCTCTCGCCGCCTCTCGCCGCCTCTCGCCGCCTCTCGCCGCTGCTGCTTCTGCTGGCGGGGCCGCTGCCGCTGCGGCCGGCGCCGGGCGAGCGAGCAGCCTGCGGGGGCAGGACGCTGCGGCGGCCGCGGCTCCAGCGCCGCTCGGCGGCGGCCAACAGCGACACCCGGAGGCGCCGCCCGCGCCACTGCAGCCGCCGGATGGCCGCGCTCGAGGGGGCCCGGCTTTGGGCGGGGCTCGGGGCTGCGCCGCCGGCGGGGTCTCTCCTCCGCTGCCCACACAGACAGCAGCAGCTCCCGCTGAATTCCACCCCAAGGCGGCTCTGTGTGAGATGTGCTGAGCGGTGCTTTTAGTACATTCTTGCGAGTCACTCTAAACAATCAAAAGCAAGCATTGATGCTAGTGGAGAAAAGAACGGAATTCAGCTGCTCTTGATAAAATCACGGCTCATCAACAGCAGCAATAAACGATAATATAGGGAGGACTTCAAGAGATTTTCCGAAATTTGAGACATCACTTTAATTCTCCTTTTATTATCTCAGACAAATTAATTTCAGATATCGATCACCCTAAAGCAATGTAAGGAACCCCTAAACCAAGATACCAGAATAACATTTACTCCTTTGTTAATGACTCAATAAAGTTGTTGCATCTGCATCTCCACATCTGAGCGCCCGATAATAGAAAGTTCAGAGCAATGCTGAGGCATTCATATAGGTAAACAATGTTTCCATTTGCAACTTTAACTATTCTTCAAAGGTCATTTATTCCACATCTCTTTCATAGGCAGAAACACTTCCAGTTAGACTTCAATGCTGGAAGCATATCCAAAACTTCTCTGCGCAATATGATCAATTTTCTCACAACCCACACTAAAAAGCTTTCTTCTAATGAAAACATTCCTTCTTTTGGTTAAAAACACTTGTCCACTGCCCTATGATCACAGGCCCTGATAAAAAGAGCTGTGTCCATATTTCCTATAGACCTATTCATGAATTTAAAAAGAAAAAAAAAAAAAAATAAAAAGCACCCACATTTGAAAAGTCTACACGGAGATATAATTTCGCCATGCTTGAAGACCTAAACTTCTTCAGTGCTTCTGCAAAGCAGAGATATTCGAACCCTAAAATCACTGTCATAATACTTATGGGGACTCTGTGTCCATTTGGGATCTTGGCTCAAGATCTGCATGCAGTCTATGGTCTCACAAAAGAAACTTAAGATGGGGGGGAAGGATCTCCCTCGACCTGCCGGGCACAGAACTTGTTATGCAGAGCAGGACACAATTTGAACAGCAGTTGCCCATTGGCGGCTCATGGCCCATCTTATCACCTACCAATCACCCAAAGTACTTCTCTGCTAAGCTCTTCCCTATCCCCTACTCTCTGTTCAAACTGGGGATTGCCCTAACCCAGGGCCAGCACCTTGCACTTTGCCCTGTTCCACTTCATGATGGTTGCATGGGGACACTTCTCCAGCCCATCCCTCGCTGGCATCTCTGCCCTCTCGGCCATCAACTCAAATTGGTGTCAGCCGCAAATGTCCTGAAGCTGCATCCATCCCATTGTCCATGGAGGTACTAAACAGTCCTGGTCCCAGGAAGGAGCCTGGAGGGACAGCACAAGTTACTGCTTTCCACCTGGACATTGGGCCAGGGCCTGTAACTCTTTGGAGGTGACAATCCAGCCTGTTCCTCAGCCATTTAACAGCCTCCAGATGATTGCCCAGCACGTTCCTCTGGGTGATGACGTGGAGGACACTGCACAGGTTCTCACTTTATCCCCTGGTCTGTTCATGGACACCTTGGCTGGGCTGGGTGGCCGCTCTGCACTGTGACAACTGCAGCAGAGATGTTCCTGCATTTTTACACTACAGACAGAGTGTTCCTGGGTGAGTACACATGTGATTATGAAACCCTTCCTCTTTACAGCTGTAAACATCACAGGTGTGTGTGGGAACTGCACCGGCATTGGGACAGTTGGGACAGAGGAGACTTTCTGTTACAGTTCTGCTGCTTTATCTCGGCCTAGATCAGGATGAAAATACGGGGAATATAGAGTCGAGTTTGGTCTTGGTTGTTTATTACCTTATTTACTAACAGTATTTGCAGCACGAGCTCCAGCATGCCAGCTAGAGAAACGAGGCAAAATGCAGGGCCTCTAACTTTCACCAAGGCTATTTAAGAGATAGTTACCCTGCACCAAAGTGACACCTATGTCATTTAGGTATTTGACCCAATATTGACCATTTGATGTTCACAATGCAGGTATCTCTCAGCCAAGGAGAAAAAGAGGAGACCTTCCACATAAAATCAGTCACACTGAGGTTGGGCTCATGACAACAATCAGGGCAACAGTTGCATAGAGAAGTCAACAGATGCAATAACATTTGTAGGTCTCTCTTGCTCTACAGAAGCAGCTCAATTCACACTCTACTCCATCAGGCACAGCCTTGTGTTATCTGTAATATATGACAAGCGAGGGAATGAGCAACTTCTTCTCTACCCTCACACAAAGAGCTCCATTCCCTTTTTCTTCCTCCTATGCCATGTAGCTGGAAGGGTTTCACTTGTGCCCATCTCCTCACTGGAGATAAATCTCTAATTTACCATGGGATGATAATGCACTGCACCTATACCCAGAAGGGAGGTGCATTGGTCTGCTCACCACCATGATGAGAAGGAAATGAAGGATTCTGAAGCACACAAATGATAAACAACCATACTGAAAGATCAGCAGTCATCCAACGGAGAACGGCTCATCAAACCATTGCCTTGGAGGGAATCTCCACCCTGACTTTATCACGTGCTCTTTTCCACACAGATGCAACGTCTACTAAAGTCATGTTTACATATATTTCTCCTAACAGTAACAGAACACAAAGTCACTCTCCTATCTCCTGCCTTCCAATCCCACTGGAACAAAAGCAAGAGGCATGAACCCACCATCCATTACTAAAAGAGAGAGGTTGTTGTTAATACTAACTGTACCTGCATACAGAGTAAATCAAGGAAAAAAAATATGAAAAAAAATACAAACACCAAAACAAAAAACCTATCAAAAATGCCAAAGCATGAATCAGATAATGAAAGGAAGCATTAGAAGACAACAAGCTGTCAGACATGCTCACAGTCAAGTCTTCTTGGCCTTGATTTCAGGACTGAAATTTCATCCCTCAGAGCACCAAGAAGTCACTGAGGTCTCAAGCTTGGAAGTCTGGCCCTAAACACTTACTCTGGACAGCAGGACACGGGGTTTCATTGGAAGAATTAGTCCTTTCCTTACTAACTTCTTCTGTTGTGTGACCTGCTCACCTTGCACAGTTATGAAACCATCATTTTAAACAGCTGCTCATTGGCCTCTTTCTCATGTTGAACCTCCTGACAAATTACAAGGGATTATCCTATTGCTTCTGCTTCCTATTTTCCCTGTTTCCTACAGCTGCAAGTCTTCCCAAGATTGCTAAAGGCAGGATGTGCTGAAAAACAATAGTCACTGTTTCAAATTTAAAAGTACTGACGAGAATTGTGACAATGAGCTGCAACCTAATCTGGAAACAAAGGTCTGAAAGAAAGTGTAATTACAATTCTGAAGAAACTTGATATCACAATGTTGCATAGAGATACAGATGGATAATGGAGGTTTCACACAGGATTAATTGCCTATACCAGCACAGAATTATGGTTCTACATGAACTGCTACTGTGGAAAATGTCACTGTTGAGAACTGTCATTGTCTTTTATGACAGAGAAACCAGGATCAGAACAGAACAGAAGTGGCACTGGCTTTGGAACCAAGCATGAAATCAAACCAGTTCTCAGCCATACCCACATGGATTCACCAAATTTAATGGCATGAAATGGAGCTCCTACCCTCCTCACTCTGTGTCACAGCCTTTACTTTCACCATCAACATACACCAAAATTTTGGATGTATCTTGGCCACAGAGAAAACAACACCTTGGGGAAACATATATTTATGAAGTTGTATTTCTTAAATGCAATACTCAAGGTCAGGCTGGATGCGGCTCTGAAAACCTGGTCTGGTGGAAGATGTCCCTATCCATGGGAGAGGAGTTGAAGGAGATGATCTTTAAGGTCCTTTTAAACATAAACCATTCCGCAATTCTGTGTTTCTCTGATTCTCTGATTACATGTACAGCTTCAAACTATCGATGAGAGATACTTTCCCTAATGGAAAATTCTGTTTTTCAGTTTGCAGGATTGCCAGGCAAAATGAGGATCAGCTTTACTACTTGACAAGAAAAGAAGAAAACAAACAACCCACCCAGCCCAATCATCAAAAAAACATAATCAACCCAGCCAAGAATGGCAAAACACCAGAAGAGTATCAACCCTGACCTCACATTTCAGATTGTGTCAACTCTAGTATACACACAACACAGAAAACTCAACTGTAACTAATGCACAGGAGGCCTCACACAGGAGCTCACTGCACAGACCCCAGAAAGTCATTTCCTTGGAGAGTAAGATTAAAAAAGCTCTTGGAACCACAGCTGTGGGCCTAATCTACAGGGAGAAATGGAATTTGGCACAATTCATTCATTGGTTTTGAACTATATTACAGTGAATTCCAGCCCTGCCTCTGGATACACAGACTTCGTCTCTCCGTCCAAACATAACAGGAAACCTAAAAATTTTGCACACAGACATCAGTAGAAGAAAGTTTGTGTGCACAGCTGCTCAGATCCCAGGCATCACAACTGAGATTACTCTGTTCCTCCCAATCATTTGAACAAGTCAAAAATGTTATATAGGCCATAAATTGTTCCCAGCTCTGTCACAGATCCAGCCATTCAAGTACCAGCTCAAAGGCATCATCACAGTTTTTCACCCGCAAGGCCATCTGAGTGCAAATCACACAATATAAAATCATAAGATTGCTCCTGACTCATGTTCATAAGGCCAGCAAGAGCCCTGGGGATCAACAAAACACATGCCATGTCTCCTCCTCACACACCACACCCCCAACACTACCCCCTAACCCTTCCCAGCTCACATGGTTCTCACAGATCTGCAGAATTTAGAGAGACTCCACCAAAGGAAAGGTGCTCACACAGTCTCTCATCACCAGGGATAATATTTGACTTCTCACCCCAGCCATGGGACAAGAAAAAGCTTTTCTTACATTTTAAAGAAACAGGTCGACGGAAATTTCTCTCTTCACCTACAAACATGAAAGAACCATCTTCAGATCATTAGAACAGTGAGACAGAAAATCAACACCTGCAGAGCTGAAGAGCTCACAACACTCTTCTGAGTTACATAATTCAGAGTAGACGAATAATAACTTGGTTTATAGGCCCCAAACACATAGCTTGCTCTTCCCATATGACATAATTAAAAAGTGCAATATCAAACTTTTAAGTGGCACAATTATGATGGCAGCAAACACTTAGTAACAGCCTCCAAGGGTTCTCTAAGCAGCTGGAATACATTTCTTCTAGACAATGAGATTGGGAACTAAAACCTCACATTTCTCCATACTAGAGACAGGAAGTGGACAGGGAATAGAGGAAATCATTCCCTTGAGTCTTTCATCAGACCATCAGGGACAGCTCACAGAAGTCAAATTTCCAACCCTTAGTATGATATCATCCCTGGTGTTCTTCCACCAATATATCTTAAAAACATGTGACACTGCAGGCCCAGCTCCCCAGACCACTTTTCTTCACACCACTAAATTAAATCACTGCACTATGGAAACTCCATTTGGCTGCTCACTGAAGTGCTCAGAAGACATTTCACAACTCTAAAAGCAAAGGCCCAGCAGTCTTCCAAGACAGACTGAGTCAGTGAATATCTGCACAGGGGGAATTATGTCCACCTTGTATCTCGTGCTGCTGCTTGAATCTCTCCTGTCCCACCTACACAATTCTCTTGCCATCTGAAATATTTTATAGCCAAGACACATCCTTTCCATTTGACAGTGTTCGACTTTCAAAAACAAGAAAAACCAAAGCAGTTCTGCCATTTCCTCTTGCATTTCCTCCTGCACATGCAGCCACCCACAGGCTTTTAAAAGGGTCACAGCTTCAAGAGGATCCTTTATCTTTAGAACAGGCTGACAGACATAATCAAGGATCACGTTTTTACCGTGCCCAATCCTCCACCGAGGACAAAGATCAAAGCATGGATGACACAAAGCCTTTTCCTGATGACCACTACTATGTATCGTGGAGAACGATAAAGGCTGAGAACAACCTGCAGAGAAGTTCCATCCAAAGCCATCAGCACTTTGTTCAAGACACATTCAAACCATTCAAGGACATGTCCTCCTTGCTAAACACACAAGTCGGATAAAAAGCTGTATTTCTAATAACGAGACACAGCCGTTCAGAAGAATAAATACTAACAGGAACATGAATTCTACACAGCACAGGTGACAGAAGGGGAAGAATACCTGGAACCTGATAGATTACCAAACTTCCGATCTCAGGAAGAGCCTGCCAGCAGCAGCCTTCTCCATCCTTCCTCCTTCACTACCTGGAAGGTGGAGGACCGATCCCATTTTCACATGACAGCAACGGGCACCAGCCCTCAGAATGTCACCGAAGGAAACCCTGCCTTGCTTTTCAGCCAAGTCTCCTATGCGAGCCACAAAACAAGATGGGGAAACGGCAAACGAGCATCAGGCCAAAGCGTGGCGGAGACATTCTGGACAGAGAAACTCACCGAGGGAGCGGAGGGATCCGCGGGGAGGGCGGCGGCCACATCCTCCTCCCCGAGCAGCGGCGCGGGCTCGTCGGGCAGCGGCCGGGCCGGGAGGGTGTCGCAGCAGCTGGCGGCCGAGAAGCGCAGCTGGCTCTTGCGCGAGTCGGCCGTGAGCGACACGTCGTGCGAGTAGGACTGCAGGAAGGCGCGCACGCCGTCGATGCCCACGAAGTGCGAGACGGGCACGCCGCGCAAGGCGCCGCTGTCGGGCGGCAGCAGGTGCCGGCGGCGCCAGCGGCGCAGGCGCAGCGCCAGCAGCAGCAGCAGGAAGGCCACGAAGAGGCACGACACGGCGGCCACGGCCAGCACCAGCCAGCGCGTCAGGCTGCCGGCCGCCTCGCCCGGCGCCGCCGCCTCGGCCGCGCTGCCCAGCTCGGCCAGCAGCTCGGCCACGCTCTCGGCCAGCACCACGCTCAGCGTGGCCGTGGCCGACAGCGCCGGCCGCCCGTGGTCCTTCACCACCACCACCAGGCTCTGGCGCGCCGCGTCGCGGGCCAGCGGGAAGCGCGCCGTGCGCACCTCGCCGCTGTGCAGCCCCACGCGGAACAGCCCCGGCTCCGTGGCCTTGGCCAGCTCGTAGGACAGCCACGCGTTCTGCCCCGCGTCCGCGTCCACCGCCACCACCTTGGCCACCAGCGCGCCGGGCTCCGACCAGCGCGGCGCCAGCTCCACGCCCGACCACGCGCCGCCCGAGCCCGCCGCGGGAGCCGCCGGCGGGTACAGCACCTGCGGCGCGTTGTCGTTCTCGTCCACGATCTGCAGCCGCACCGACACGTTGCTGCTCAGCGCCGGCGCGCCGCCGTCCTCCGCACGCACCCACAGCTGCAGCTCGCGCACCTGCTCGTAGTCCAAGGAGCGCAGCGCGTACAGCGCGCCCGTCTCCGCCTGCACCGACACGTACGACGACAGCGGCGCGCCCCGCACCCGCCCCTCCGACAGCCGGTAGCGCACGCGCGCGTTCTGCCCCCAGTCCGCGTCCGTGGCGCGCACCGTCAGCACCAGCGCGCCCGCCGCGTTGTTCTCCGCCAGCCGCGCGCTGTAGCGCTCCTCCGCGAACACCGGCGCGTTGTCGTTCACGTCCAGCACCCGCAGCGCCAGCACCGCGCTGCTCTGCAGCGCCGGCGACCCGCCGTCGGCCGCCCGCACTGTCACGTTGTACTCTGGCACCTGCTCTCGGTCCAGTTCTCTCGTTGTCAGTACGTGATAGTAGCTGCCGTGTGATCTCTCCAGTCGGAACGGGGCGCCCTCATCGAGCGAGCAGCGCACTTCGCCATTCGCCCCCGAGTCCCGGTCCTGAACGTGCAGCAGGGCGACCACAGTCCCAGATGGGGCGTCCTCAGAAATCTCACTCAGCGCTGATCGTACCAAAATCACCGGTGTGTTATCGTTTATGTCTGTGACGGTGATCCCGACTTTGGCAGTGTCGAAAAGACCTCCGCCGTCCCGTCCCTGTACCTCTAGTTCATAAGAGTAGCCTTCCTCGTAGTCCAGACTTCGCAACAAAGTGATCGCACCCGTGTCTGAGTCTAGATGGAAGATATCCGATGCCATGTCCGACACTTTTTTCAATGAGTATTTCACCTGCCCGTACAAGCCCTCGTCGGCGTCCGTGGCCGTGACCGTGACGAGGACGGAGCCCACGGGCACGTCCTCGGCCACACGCACCGTGTACTCCGCCTGGCTGAACACCGGCGCGTTGTCGTTCGCGTCCACCACCGTCACTCGGATCCGAGCCGTGCCCGTCCGGGCCGGATCGCCGCCGTCACTCGCCCTCAGCACCAGCTCGTGAAACGCCGCCTCCTCCCGGTCCAGCGCCTTCGCCAGCACCAGCTCGGGACGCTGATCGCCGCCGGGGCCCGCCTGCACGGCCAGCGAGAAGTGCTCGTCGCCGCTCAGCTCGTAGCTCTGCAAAGAATTCCGGCCTGAGTCCGGGTCGTGAGCCCCGGCCAGGGGAAACCGCGACCCCGGGGCTGTCATCTCGCTTATTCTCTCTTCCAGCTCTACTTCCTTGAAGCTGGGAGCGTTGTCATTGACGTCCGTGATTTCCACTTCGATTGCGTAAACCTGCATCTGTCCGTCCACTATCAGCTCACAGCTCAGCACGCATTTCTCCACCAGCCGGCAAAGCTGCTCTCTGTCGATCCTCTCCGCCGTCACTAAATGTCCCGTCTTCCCGTGCACAGCGAAATACTGCGTCCTACCTTCAGATACTGTTTGAAAGCCGCCGTCTCGGAGCGCCGTGAGCTGCAGCCCCAGGTCCTTGGCCACGTCGCCCACGAACGAGCCCTTGGGCATCTCCTCGGGCACCGAGTAGCGCAGCTGCCCCCACGCCGCCTCCCACGCCGCCAGCAGGACGGCCCAGAGCAGAGCTCGCTGCCGCCGGCCCCAGCGCCTCCTCGCCGCGCACATCTCCGCCGGGACTCCGCTCCTCCGCCTGCAGCTCCTCGCCGCCAACCCAGACAGCGCCGGCTCCGACTCTGCTCTCAGCTTCTCCTCAGTATTTCACCCACCGGCTTCTGCGCCTTGCTACTGAACGGCTCCGAACCGCGGGGACGCTCGCAGATGTCGCGGCCGGCGAGCCTGACACCGAGCGAGCAGCCGAGCGAGCCGATCCGCAGCGGGCGGGGCTGCCGGTAGCGCTCCGAGCTTCCTCTCGCTCCTCTCGGTCAACAGCGGCGCCCGCAGCCTCCTCCCGGCACTGCAGGCACCGAGCTCTGCCCGCCGCTGCCCGCCCTGCGTTGCCCACGGGCAGCTCGCGGGAGGGACAAAACCGCTAAGAAAACGTCGCTTTTCGTCCAGCTCGGACCGCCTGCTTCGGCTTTTGTCCAGCTGATGTGTGGCATCATCCTCCACACATGACGACCAGAAAGATGTAACACGACTCCAGTGGTAATGCTATTTCTAACACCTGGGAAAATGTCTTTAACATGACCGGATAACATGAATGTAACCCTATCAGAATATGACGTCTGGGGTATCAAGAGTTTTACTGCATATTTCTGAAAGCGCAAATTCCTCGACCAATTCCAGTTTTTATACCAGTCGTGCTTCAACAACGGCTTTTCAGAGGATCAAAATAGTGTTACAGAATTATGAAACTACTCATGAACAGCCACGATGTTCACAATGGTGACCGAATCCAGCACCACAGGGGCAGTCTTTGCTATTTCGTCCCTGGACATCAGACACTACCCTGAATAAGTCTGCATTACTCCCCGTTCTCCAATCATGACTTCTGAATTTTTCATTACAATTTTATTTAATATAGGCATGACAACGCTCACGCTGACGAATTAGAACTCCCAAAAAACTTTTTTAAAAATCTTAAATTAACCCGAATCAGTAGTATAAGCATTCCTACAGCAGCCTTCCCCCAGAAGAAGGGGTTTGGTCCACCTAACAGATTGTTCAAACACATACTTTCGAGAAAAACTTATCGGGAAGGAAAACTCTCCACACCAAGCCCACCATGTACATCTCATTCTAGAAAATAAAGATCCGCCTCCTTCGTTAATAACAAGTATCAATTAAGAAAACATAATTTACCTAAATAAAATCAGTAGTATAAGCATTCCTACAGCAGCCTTCCCCCAGAAGAAGGGGTTTGGTCCACCTAACAGATTGTTCAAACACATACTTTCGAGAAAAACTTATCGGGAAGGAAAACTCTCCACACCAAGCCCACCATGTACATCTCATTCTAGAAAATAAAGATCCGCCTCCTTCGTTAATAACAAGTATCAATTAAGAAAACATAATTTACCTAAATAAAAGTTTTCATCTGAGCGAGAATGTGTCATTATCAAACATACTTAAAAACTGCTCTACCGTAAGTACATCCCACTGAGCCTACCAGTCTTACAGCTGATAAGGCAGGAATTGCCAGATAAGAAGAGTTGACGCAAAAATAAACACGAGAAGGGATTGTTTCACGTCGTCATGGAAAAAACCCAACCACTAACATGCTCACGGAATGAAAAACCCACAATAGCTCGCTGTCACAAGCACACTGTTATTTAAAGGCGCAGAAGGAAGGAATTCGCTTTACAGACCTGAGCAGGGTCGGGGCTGGCCACCGGTTCTCCCACAAGAGCACCGCTGCTCAGGCTCGGTTTCTCGCAGGAATCCCCGGCCAGAAGCTCCTCCGCCGACAGGACGGGCACCGGCGGCGGCGGCGGCCAAGCGGCCTCGGGCACGGCGCGGGCCGGCGCGGCCACGCACAGGTTGTAGGAGTAGGGCAAGGTGCCCTCGCAGAAGTCGGCCGGGAAGGCGGCGCCGGCCACCGAGAAGCGCTGCGCGCCCAGGCAGCGCAGCACGGCGGGCGGCCCGGCCCGGCGCAGCCGCGCCAGCACGGCCAGCGCCACGCTCAGCACCAAGAGCGCCGACAGCAGCGCCAGCGCCAGCACCAGGTAGAACTGCAGCTCGGCCGCCGGCGCCTCGGCGCCCGCCGCCCGCTCGCTCAGCTCCGGCAGCGCCTCCTGCAAGCTCTCGGCCAGCACCACGTGCAGCGTGGCCGTGGCCGACAGCGCCGGCTGCCCGTGGTCCTTCACCACGGCCACCACACGCTGCTTGGCCGCGTCCCGCTCGGACACGGCGCGCGCCGTGCGCACCTCGCCGCTGTGCAGCCCCACGCGGAACAGCGCCGGCTCCGACGCCTGCACCAGCTCGTACGACAGCCACGCGTTGCGCCCCGCGTCCGCGTCCACCGCCACCACCTTGGCCACCAGGTAGCCGGCCTCGGCCGAACGCGGCACCACCTCGAAAGGAGGCGCCGCCGCTCCCGCCGCCTCTCCCGGCGCCACGGCGGCCCCCGCGCCCGCCGCCGGCCACAGCACCCGCGGCGCGTTGTCGTTGCGGTCCAGCACGAAGACGCGCACCGTGGCCGTGGAGCTGCGCGCCGGCGCGCCGCCGTCCTGCGCCCGCACCGCCACCGCGAACTCGCGGCACTGCTCGTAGTCCAAGGAGCGCTGCGCGTACAGCGCGCCGCTCCGCGCCTCCACCGACACCAGCGGCGCCGCGCCCGCCGCGCCCGCGCTGCCGCCCGCCAGCCAGTAGCTCACGCGCCCGTTGGCGCCCGCGTCCGCGTCCCGCGCCTGCACGCGCAGCACCAGCGCGCCCGCCGCGTTGTTCTCCGCCACGTACGCGCTGTACGCCGCCTCCTCGAACACCGGCGCGTTGTCGTTCACGTCCGACACCTCCAGCACCAGCTCCGCGCTGCTCCGCAGCGCCGGCCTGCCCCGGTCCCGGGCCACCACCGTCACGCGGTGCTCGGCCGCCTGCTCGCGGTCCAGCGTGCTCGCCGTCACCACCTTGTACGAGCCGCCCGGCGACGCCACGATCGACAGCGGCGCCTCTCCCGACAGCTCGCACGACACCTGCCCGTTCTCGCCGGAGTCTGGGTCGTTCACGTTCAGCAGGGCCACCACGGTGCCGACCGGTGCGTCCTCGGGCACAGGATTCGACAGGGACAGAATGGTGATCTCGGGCGCGTTGTCATTCTCGTCTGTGATGTCGATCTGCACTTCGCAATGATCAGTGAGGCCACCGCCATCCGTCGCCTCCAAGCCAAAAACGTATTTATTTTTCTCCTCGAAATCGAGCGGACCCACCGTCCTGATCTCCCCGCTCTCCCTGTCTACAGTGAACAGTGAGGAGACGTCTTCTGGGACGTTACCAAAGGAGTAGGACACCCGGCCGTTCGAGCCGGCGTCCGCATCCGTCGCCTGTACCCGCAGCACCAGAGACCCAGCTGGCAAATTCTCCGCAACTCGCGCCTCGTAGAGGCTTTTGCTGAACACCGGCGAGTTGTCATTAGCGTCTGTCACGTTGATGCGGACCTGGACTGTCCCAGACCTGGCAGGTTCCCCGCTATCCACTGCCGTCAGCACCAACTCAAAGGAGCTCTGCTTCTCCCGGTCCAACGCTCTCTCCAGGATTAATTCTGGCTGCTTCTTTCCACCCGCCTTTTCTTTCATTGTTAGTGAGAATGACGGGTGGCTGGTGAGTTGATAAGTCAGCAGCGAATTGCTTCCTGCGTCTGCATCCCGTGCCATTTCCAAAGGAAACCGAGCACCGGGAAGCGTCCATTCACCGATCTCGAGGTCCAGAGCGGCCTTACTGAATGACGGGGAGTTGTCATTCACGTCCGCGATCGCCACCTCGACATGGAAAATGTTCAGCGGGTTGTGCACCAAAGCCTCGAAGCTGACGGAGCAGGTCGCCGACTGGCCGCACATCTCCTCCCGGTCCAGCCTCTCGTTCACGTACAGGTTCCCGTTCTCCTCACTCACAGTGAAATATTTCAGCTGCTTCTTGCTGCCAGACGCCACCTGCAGCTTGCGCGCCGGCAGCTCGTCCGCGCTGAGCCCCAGGTCCCGCGCCAGCGGCCCCACGAGCGAGCCTCTGCCCAGCTCCTCGGGGATGGCGTAGCGGACCCGCTCGGCCGCCGCCCGCCACCACACGCACAGCAGCACCGCGCCCAGCAGCGCTCGCCCGCCGCCCGGCCCGCGCCTCTGCCGCCGCCTCAGCGCCATTCTCTGTGGCCACAGCTCGCCGCCGCGCTCCTGCCGGACTCCTGCCGCCGCCCGGCCTCCCTTCCAGCCGCTCTCGCTCTCACCGCAGCGCACGGGCCGCCGCAGCGCAGCCAGCCCGCTCGGGCCGCCTCGGACGCCGCCGCTCCCCGCCAAGCGCCGCCTCTCGCCGCCTCTCGCCGCCTCTCGCCGCCTCTCGCCGCCTCTCGCCGCCTCTCGCCGCCTCTCGCCGCTGCTGCTTCTGCTGGCGGGGCCGCTGCCGCTGCGGCCGGCGCCGGGCGAGCGAGCAGCCTGCGGGGGCAGGACGCTGCGGCGGCCGCGGCTCCAGCGCCGCTCGGCGGCGGCCAACAGCGACACCCGGAGGCGCCGCCGCGCCACTGCAGCCGCCGGATGGCCGCGCTCGAGGGGGCCCGGCTTTGGGCGGGGCTCGGGGCTGCGCCGCCGGCGGGGTCTCTCCTCCGCTGCCCACACAGACAGCAGCAGCGCTGGCTCATTGTGACTCTAGGGCATATTTACATGAGATGCGCCTTTGGATGCTTTCAGTTCATGTCCTTGAATCCCAGTGAATATTCAGATCCAATTATTAGTGCCAGACCAATACGGAAAGGAACTCTGCTGCTCGTAAAAAAACCCTCGTAGTACAACTGTAGCAAGAAGGAATGACGTTCTAGAAAGGGATGAACTTGGGAGACCTTCAGCTCTCCGTCACGAATCTTTAATTCTATTTCCCCTACATGGGTCAAATTAACCTGAGAAGGAGATGCTCGTTAAAGCAAACTTTAGAGTTCTGTGCTAAGAATGAATGACACTTTTTTTTTTTTTCTGAATAATGAATTTTACTCTTTTGTGTCTCCATACTTGAGAACTTTACAGTGAAAAACTGAAAAGCCATTTCTGAGTCTCGCAAAAAACCAAATAAAAGATGTTTCATATCCCAGTAATAAACCAGTCTATCCAAGCAACATGGTTTATTACTGCTGGGTGACGGTCATTTACTTTCAGCAAAGGCATCAGAGGGAAAAATGGCACAGGTCTAGACCTCAGAGATGAAATCTAACCTATTTTCCAACAAAATCCCTTTGGCACACCGATTTCCTCGGTCAAAGTCAGTCTCTCAGCCTACTCAAATTCTGTTCTTAGCCCTGAGACACATCCAACATTGTCTGGGTACTTAGACAATGCTCCTGAATCCACCACAATGTATAAATTCATATGTCGTCTTCTGTCACTTCTAGTAGCTACACAACAAAGGGAACTGTCTTGTAGCAAGTACAGAGGACCTCAAACCAAACACCCCAGCCACAGTCATTTCCTTGAAACATGAAAAAAGAAAAAGAACTTGGAGGCTCTAGTGAGGGCCTCATCAAACTATAAGGTCAAATGAAAGTTAACGCAATTCTTGTATCCTTCTCAAACCATACTACATAAACTCCTAGACTAGCCCTGTCTCCGGATAAACACATTTCTCTCTGTCAGCACACAGCATGAAAGCAAATTTTAAGGACAGACAATATTAAAAGTCACTCTCACAACTTCTCATATTCCAAGGATCACAACACGAATTCATGTATAGCGGTTTTTCTGGGCATCACAATTATTTCAACAATTCTCAATTGTTGTAAAGGCTAAAGACATCAGTAACCCAATTTGTGATCCAGCCATCAAAGTATCGTTCAAAGGTAACATCATCTTTCTCCAGAGAATGGGTTTTTTGGAAGACGAGTGACTCTCCTACTCTCAATGCAAGGCTTCCATCTCTGCCCAAGAATTTCCACTCACAGAAAACCAAAACGGTGAACACACAAACTGGCCCTTTGAGTCTAAACTATGCAGGATGAAAATTTAAGAAGCCTTTAGACAATTTTCAGAAGTTCATGAATAAACACATGAATCAACAAGAGACAACCTTGTCTCCAACAATAACTTCTCACAAAGAAGTTTCCCCTCAATCCCTTATTTTGGTGGACATGCGCCATCAAAAGAAAAGTTCCTCACACAGCTCCCCACTGCCGTGGATAATATTTCACTTCTTACCCCGAGTACGTAACAAGCATGAGAATTTGCTCCAGTAAAACTTTAAGAAAACATTTCTATAAAAACGAGCAAGGCAAGAGGTTTACATCTGCAGAGAGGAGGAGATCAAAGTAGACTCCTAATGATTATGATGATGGTATTAAGTTTAAGCACTTAGGTTAGAGTTCAGGTACTTAGCAGGTAATGAATACAGAGTTGGCTCCACCCAAAATTCCCTTACGGCACTTGACATAACCGCCTAATTAAACCATTTCTTTAAAAGCGCCAACAACCTGCAAACACACAGGAGGAAGCTCCCAGGGCTCCCCACACCGCTGAAGATCCGTTAGGGCAAATTTACCATGGTAGAAGAAAATCACATTGAACCCAAGTAGGGCCGAACACTGAGCGAGGAAAAGAGGAAACAGTGTCTCTCCTGTTTCAGCAGAGCTCCACACTCGGGCCACAGGACTCTTGTCTCCAGCCCTGCACAACGTGCACGGGGTTTCCTGACCCTCGTAATTTGCAAGAACGTGTTATCAAATAACAGCTGGTCAAAACATCTTTAACATCCACCGTCATCAGGTCATGTCCAGTTACCAGGAAGGAGAGTTGAAATTCTCTGCAAGGCTCAAAAGCCTGACTTTGCACATTATCCCAAGACTAGCAGGCACAAAAAGTCTAGAAAGCAAAGGGCCCACAAAACACACAGGAGCTCACACCAAAGACCGTGCCCACAGGTCCTCAATCTAATTTCTCTGTACAGTAAAAAGGAAAAATGCCAGGAACCACGAGGGCCGGTCTCATACAAAAACTAGGACAAACTGAATTTCTACATCATCTTTATGTCTTTTAGAATAACAACAATCGCAGCACTTTATTATTATTATTTAAGGTTCTCTATATCTGCAAAAAGAAAATTTTCACCCTACCCAAACATAATGCAACAGGTAAGCTACCTCTGCAGTCTCCTTTGAAAGAAAAGCGAAGCACAAGAAGTCCCACTGTCTGAGAACAGTGTCAATGATCTCTCAGATCACTGATAACCAAAAGGAAAGGTGCAGTACTAAATAAAATTAAATACCTTCAGGAGTATAAACTACACACAGCTCTAACAAGGAACCAGTCATCACAGTAACTGCTCATCCTACCTCTCCACATGGCTAACTTGGAAGGTACATGATTCTCCATGTTTAAAGCTCAAAGTGATGTTACACAACGGGCCGCAAAAGGTAGTTGCAAAAGAACTTGCACCTGTTCATTAAAATGTGCTGTCGGTGAAACTCCTGACGCTGTGAACAGTGAAAATTCCATTTGCATGTAATGAAAGACATCCACTGAGATTAACTAATGCTGAGTAGAATTAGACTTCTCAAGAAAAAAAAAAAAAAAAAAAAAACCAAAAAAAAAAAAAAAAAAAAAAAAAAAAAAAAAAAAAAACCAACAACGCACCCAACAAAAACAACAACAAAAACAACTTCTTAGAAACCTGAAGAACAAACCTCAAGCTAAGAAAAACCTCGGTTCTCCGAACTTGCCCAACATATTTAAGGCTGAACACTGACCCCATGCCCATCCCCACGCAACAAGAAGCACCAGAACACAGCGTGCCCGTGTCTAGGGCCCAATTTTCCACATCTACAAATCTTGCCGACGCAAGGCACAGGGAAACAAAGACAAGAAGCGTCTCCCAAAAATTTTGGCCCGAGGAACTCACCGAGGGAGCGGAGGGATCCGCGGGGAGGGCGGCGGCCACATCCTCCTCCCCGAGCAGCGGCGCGGGCTCGTCGGGCAGCGGCCGAGCCGGGAGGGTGTCGCAGCAGCTGGCGGCCGAGAAGCGCAGCTGGCTCTTGCGCGAGTCGGCCGTGAGCGACACGTCGTGCGAGTAGGACTGCAGGAAGGCGCGCACGCCGTCGATGCCCACGAAGTGCGAGACGGGCACGCCGCGCAAGGCGCCGCTGTCGGGCGGCAGCAGGTGCCGGCGGCGCCAGCGGCGCAGGCGCAGCGCCAGCAGCAGCAGCAGGAAGGCCACGAAGAGGCACGACACGGCGGCCACGGCCAGCACCAGCCAGCGCGTCAGGCTGCCGGCCGCCTCGCCCGGCGCCGCCGCCTCGGCCGCGCTGCCCAGCTCGGCCAGCAGCTCGGCCACGCTCTCGGCCAGCACCACGCTCAGCGTGGCCGTGGCCGACAGCGCCGGCCGCCCGTGGTCCTTCACCACCACCACCAGGCTGTGGCGCGCCGCGTCGCGGGCCAGCGGGAAGCGCGCCGTGCGCACCTCGCCGCTGTGCAGCCCCACGCGGAACAGCCCCGGCTCCGTGGCCTTGGCCAGCTCGTAGGACAGCCACGCGTTCTGCCCCGCGTCCGCGTCCACCGCCACCACCTTGGCCACCAGCGCGCCGGGCTCCGACCAGCGCGGCGCCAGCTCCACGCCCGACCACGCGCCGCCCGAGCCCGCCGCGGGAGCCGCCGGCGGGTACAGCACCTGCGGCGCGTTGTCGTTCTCGTCCACGATCTGCAGCCGCACCGACAACGTTGCTGCTCAGCGCCGGCGCGCCGCCGTCCTCCGCACGCACCCACAGCTGCAGCTCGCGCACCTGCTCGTAGTCCAAGGAGCGCAGCGCGTACAGCGCGCCCGTCTCCGCCTGCACCGACACGTACGACGACAGCGGCGCGCCCCGCACCCGCCCCTCCGACAGCCGGTAGCGCACGCGCGCGTTCTGCCCCCAGTCCGCGTCCGTGGCGCGCACCGTCAGCACCAGCGCGCCCGCCGCGTTGTTCTCCGCCAGCCGCGCGCTGTAGCGCTCCTCCGCGAACACCGGCGCGTTGTCGTTCACGTCCAGCACCCGCAGCGCCAGCACCGCGCTGCTCTGCAGCGCCGGCGACCCGCCGTCGGCCGCCCGCACCGTCACGTTGTACTCCGGCACCTGCTCTCGGTCCAGCTCTCTCGTTGTCACCACGCGATAGTAATCCTTAAAAGACTTCTCCAGCCGGAATGGGACGCCCTCCTCGATCGAGCACCGAACCTCGCCATTAGCCCCGGAGTCCTTGTCCCCTACGTGTAGCAGGGCAACGACAGTTCCCGACGGGGCATCTTCAGAGATCTCGCTCAGTGCCGACCGCACCGAAATTTCTGGCACATTGTCGTTGACGTCAGTCACAGTTATCAGGACTTTCGACGTTTCAAAAGAGCCTCCGCCGTCGTGTGCCTGTACCTCCAGTTCGTAAGAGTCGCCTTCCTCGAAGTCCAGACTTTGCAACAAAGTGATCGCTCCCGTCTCTGAGTCCAGACGGAATAATTTCGATGCTATTTCTGTGATTTTCATTAACGTATATTTCACTTGCCCGTACAAGCCCTCGTCGATGTCCGTGGCCGTGACCGTGACGAGGACGGAGCCCACGGGCACGTCCTCGGCCACACGCACCGTGTACTCCGCCTGGCTGAACACCGGCGCGTTGTCGTTCGCGTCCAGCACCGTCACTCGGATCCGAGCCGTGCCCGTCCGGGCCGGATCGCCGCCGTCACTCGCCCTCAGCACCAGCTCGTGAAACGCCGCCTCCTCCCGGTCCAGCGCCTTCGCCAGCACCAGCTCGGGACGCTGATCGCCGCCGGGGCCCGCCTGCACGGCCAGCGAGAAGTGCTCGTCACCGCTCAGCTCGTAGCTCTGCAGAGAATTCCGACCAGAGTCTGGGTCGTGGGCATCTGGCAGGGGAAATCGTGACCCCGGGACTGTCATCTCGCTCACTCTCAATTCTTTTTCTGCCTCTCGAAAGCTGGGGGCATTGTCATTCATGTCCGTGATTTCCACTTCGATTGAGTAAACCTGCATCTGTCCGTCCACTATCAGCTCACAGCTCAGCACACATTTCTCCACCAGCCGGCAAAGCTGCTCTCTGTCGATCCTCTCCGCCGTCACTAAATGTCCTGTCTTCCCGTGCACAGCGAAATACTGCGTCTTACCTTCCGAGACAATGCGGGCACCGCGATCGCTGATCTCCGGCAGCTGCAGCCCCAGGTCCTTGGCCACGTCGCCCACGAACGAGCCCTTGGGCATCTCCTCGGGCACCGAGTAGCGCAGCTGCCCCCACGCCGCCTCCCACGCCGCCAGCAGGACGGCCCAGAGCAGAGCTCGCTGCCGCCGGCCCCAGCGCCTCCGAGCCGCGCACATCTCCGCCGCGCCACCGCCGGCACCGCAACACCGCCGCTCCGACTCCCGCTGCCGCTCAATGCTCTCAGCTCTTGCGCCCTGCGCTGCCGCCGGGCCCCGGCTGCAGAATGGAGCGGCACCGCGGGGACGATCGCGGGCCGCACGGTCGGACGGAGAGCGAGCAGCCGAGCGAGCCGATCCGCAGCGGGCGGGGCTGCCGGTAGCGCTCCGAGCTTCCTCTCGCTCCTCTCGGTCAACAGCGGCGCCCGCAGCCTCCTCCCGGCACTGCAGGCACCGAGCGCTGCCCGCCGCTGCCCGCCCGGCCCCGCTGCACACACGGGACAGGCGCCGCCGAGACGTCGCTTTTCGCCCGGCGCCGATCTCCTGCCTCCGCATTTCTCCAGCCCATCTCTGCCTTCATCCTCCAGGGCATCACGGTCGGGAGGAAGGCAGAGGCATTCCATGGGCGCGGTTCTTTAACCGCACGGGAAACTGATCCCTTACTAATGTCATTGTATGTAAATCAAAACACATTTTCGTATTTTACCCAGTAGCTTATGTTACTTTTACTCTGTTTATTCAAAGGCCTCTTCAAGGACATGCTCTCAGAGAGAAAACGGGAAGGCAATCGCATCTCGAAAACGAAGAGATATCAGGTCCATTAACACAAGCAGGACGGGAGCAATTGCATGCTTCTTGTAGCTAATTGCTACAGGACTGAATTACAGATAAAAATAAAGATGGAGCTAAAACTCTCCAAGAAATGTTTCAGGACTTCAAATATTTGATATTCCTTCCTAAGACAAACCAAATATTTATACACAGTTATATTTAGTAAGTTCATTGGAGGTTTTCTGTTTTTCTGAAATCTATGTGTAAATCATTGAAGCTCATTAGTAAACTATTCATCTAAGTACTTCTTAATGACGTTGGAACGATATGTTTTCATTGAAAGAATTATAAAAACATAAAACAAAAGTACAGTAGTGCCCTTGAACCCGTGCTGACCAGTAATCAATGCACAAATTGCATTGAGTAAGGTGCCCAATCCGTCGTGTGGACAATCTCCCTGATACCTGATCCATTCCGATCTCACATGTCTATCCTATTGATCAGAATTGCCGAAATTTGCCGTTCTCGATAGACCCCAGCCCTCCGGAATTCCTCAAACACTCTATGTCAAGAGGACAGAAACATAAAAAAAAAAAAATCTCTGAATAGGAAATCATTCAACACTCTCACCAGGGTACGAATTAATTATCTTGAAGAGCAAAGCAGAGAGAACTGCCAGCCAGAACGCAGAAAGGGAGCCATTTAATCCCACGACTGCATTCCCACCAAAAACAGGTGGGAATCTATTTTTTCACTCAGGATGGGGAACGGAACTTTCCACATTCGATCTCTCTCTAAATCTGATAGAAAGAAGACAAAGTTTAACGAACGGGTTTGTGTAAAGCTGCACACGAGTTTCAAGGACACCCTTTCTGAAGAAATCAGTCAGGAAGGATGAAAGCTCCAACACCAGACGTCAGTGCTTTTCTTATTTCCCTCGTCATGCAGAATCGGCCATTCTCCGTCCACAGCATACTGATCTACTTTCACTACTGCTAACACATCCGAATTTATAGACCTCAAGTACTGAAGACAAAACCGTGGGGCTAAAGCTGAATCTGTGGCAGAGGAAGCACCAAGTGCTTCCGGCTCTCCGTGAACGGGGGAAAACCCATTCCTAAATTCAGTCCATCACGGAGACATGACTGTGACACTGAAAAAAACACGACACCAGGAAAAATGGAGGATCACGAAAGAGAAACGAAACTAGAGCTACAGTCAAAGCCTGTCAGATGAAGCGACTACTGAGAAAAAGTGAAAAAATCCTGCTGCTACGTAGAGACACTGATGACAAGTCCCCACTGACACTACACAGAGAATACCCGGGGAACAAAGACGATATTTCGGACAGTTTTAAAAATAGAGGAAGCTCACGCTTTACAGACCTGAGGTGCACCGCTGTCGGCAATCGGCTCTCCCACGACAGCGCCGCTGCTCAGGCTCGGCTTCTTGCAGGAATCCCCGGCCAGAAGCTCCTCCGCCGACAGGACGGGCACCGGCGGCGGCGGCGGCCAAGCGGCCTCGGGCACGGCGCGGGCCGGCGCGGCCACGCACAGGTTGTAGGAGTAGGGCAAGGTGCCCTCGCAGAAGTCGGCCGGGAAGGCGGCGCCGGCCACCGAGAAGCGCTGCGCGCCCAGGCAGCGCAGCACGGCGGGCGGCCCGGCCCGGCGCAGCCGCGCCAGCACGGCCAGCGCCACGCTCAGCACCAAGAGCGCCGACAGCAGCGCCAGCGCCAGCACCAGGTAGAACTGCAGCTCGGCCGCCGGCGCCTCGGCGCCCGCCGCCCGCTCGCTCAGCTCCGGCAGCGCCTCCTGCAAGCTCTCGGCCAGCACCACGTGCAGCGTGGCCGTGGCCGACAGCGCCGGCTGCCCGTGGTCCTTCACCACGGCCACCACACGCTGCTTGGCCGCGTCCCGCTCGGACACGGCGCGCGCCGTGCGCACCTCGCCGCTGTGCAGCCCCACGCGGAACAGCGCCGGCTCCGACGCCTGCACCAGCTCGTACGACAGCCACGCGTTGCGCCCCGCGTCCGCGTCCACCGCCACCACCTTGGCCACCAGGTAGCCGGCCTCGGCCGAACGCGGCACCACCTCGAAAGGAGGCGCCGCCGCTCCCGCCGCCTCTCCCGGCGCCACGGCGGCCCCCGCGCCCGCCGCCGGCCACAGCACCCGCGGCGCGTTGTCGTTGCGGTCCAGCACGAAGACGCGCACCGTGGCCGTGGAGCTGCGCGCCGGCGCGCCGCCGTCCTGCGCCCGCACCGCCACCGCGAACTCGCGGCACTGCTCGTAGTCCAAGGAGCGCTGCGCGTACAGCGCGCCGCTCCGCGCCTCCACCGACACCAGCGGCGCCGCGCCCGCCGCGCCCGCGCTGCCGCCCGCCAGCCAGTAGCTCACGCGCCCGTTGGCGCCCGCGTCCGCGTCCCGCGCCTGCACGCGCAGCACCAGCGCGCCCGCCGCGTTGTTCTCCGCCACGTACGCGCTGTACGCCGCCTCCTCGAACACCGGCGCGTTGTCGTTCACGTCCGACACCTCCAGCACCAGCTCCGCGCTGCTCCACAGCGCCGGCCTGCCCCGGTCCCGGGCCACCACCGTCACGCGCTGCTCGGCCGCCTGCTCGCGGTCGAGCGCGCTCGCCGTCACCACCTTGTACGAGCCGCCCGGCGACGCCACGATCGACAGCGGCGCCTCTCCCGACAGCTCGCACGACACCTGGCCGTTCTCGCCCGAGTCTGGGTCATTCACGTTCAGGAGAGCCACCACAGTGCCGGCCGGCGCGTCCTCAGGCACCGGGCTTGAGAGGGACAGAACTGTTATCTCAGGAGGATTGTCATTCACATCCAGCACCTCCACATCTACCTTGCAGTGCGCCACTAGACCGCCTCCGTCTCTTGCCTCCACAGCCAGGCTGAATTTGCGCGTATCCTCGAAATCCAGTGCCTCCTGTAGCGTGATCGTCCCTTTCTCGGCATCTACGGCGAACTTCTGAAGAACTTTGGCCGGCATATCTCCGAAGCCGTAGGTGATGTGGGCGTTGGTTCCGGCATCAGCATCAGAGGCAGAGACGTTCAGCACTATCGATCCGGGAGCCGCGTCCTCGCGCAGGCTGACTCGGTACCGGTCCTGCGCGAACACGGGTGGGTTGTCATTGGCGTCGGTGACGTTGATCCAGAGCTGGGCGGTGCCAGTCCGGGGCGGGTCGCCGCCGTCCATTGCAGTCAGCAGCAGCCGCAGGCTCGGCTCGCTCTCCCGGTCCAGCGAGTGGCGCAGCACCAGCTCCGCGAATTTTTTGCTGTCTTGGCTCTCCTTCACCTCCACCGTGAAGTATCCGTTGGCCTCCAGCTCATATCCCTGCAGCGAGTTACTGCCCACGTCCGGATCTTCTGCCATGCCCAAGTGAAAACGGGCGCCGGGAGAAGTCAACTCGTTGATCTCCAGCTGAAATTTGTTTCGCAGAAACCGCGGGGTGTTGTCATTCACGTCCTGGATGTCCACTTCGACATGGAAAACGTTCAGCGGGTTCTGCACTACCACCTCGAAGCTGACGGAGCAGGTCGCGGACTCGCCGCACATCTCCTCCCGGTCCAGCCTCTCGTTCACGTACAGGTTCCCGTTCTCCTCATTCACAGTGAAATATTTCAGCTGCTTCTTGCCGGCAGACGCCACCTGCAGCTTGCGCGCCGGCAGCTCGTCCGCGCTGAGCCCCAGGTCCCGCGCCAGCGGCCCCACGAGCGAGCCTCTGCCCAGCTCCTCGGGGATGGCGTAGCGGACCCGCTCGGCCGCCGCCCGCCACCACACGCACAGCAGCACCGCGCCCAGCAGCGCTCGCCCGCCGCCCGGCCCGCGCCTCTGCCGCCGCCTCAGCGCCATTCTCTGTGGCCACAGCTCGCCGCCGCGCTCCTGCCGGACTCCTGCCGCCGCCCGGCCTCCCTTCCAGCCGCTCTCGCTCTCACCGCAGCGCACGGGCCGCCGCAGCGCAGCCAGCCCGCTCGGGCCGCCTCGGACGCCGCCGCTCCCCGCCAAGCGCCGCCTCTCGCCGCCTCTCGCCGCCTCTCGCCGCCTCTCGCCGCTGCTGCTTCTGCTGGCGGGGCCGCTGCCGCTGCGGCCGGCGCCGGGCGAGCGAGCAGCCTGCGGGGGCAGGACGCTGCGGCGGCCGCGGCTCCAGCGCCGCTCGGCGGCGGCCAACAGCGACACCCGGAGGCGCCGCCACGCCACTGCAGCCGCCGGATGGCCGCGCTCGAGGGGGCCCGGCTTTGGGCGGGGCTCGGGGGTTTTATGTGATTTCAAATACTATTAAAACTTCGGTACGCTGTTTAAGGCTTTCATGTTATCTGTTTGTTTTGCAATAAATGTAGAGAAGCAGATGTTTAAGCTAATGTTTGTTGAAGAAAAATAAATTATCGAATTCAAATTTTTTCAACCGTATCAAGGCACAACTGAGGAAACAGAAAACTCTATATATGTAGAGACAGGGAAATCTCTCAGTATCCTGTCATGCATCTTCAATTCTGCTTTCCTGTCTTGAGTCGAATTAAGTTAAGGCACACTTGGGCTAAAGCAATGTTTTTATCATTATGCCAAGCATAACATTTCGACTCTGTTTCTGACTCAGAGAAGTTACTTCTTTTACATCTCTGTATTTCAGGACCTCATGATAGAAATGCAAAGCCACCATGACTCTTTTATACACCCGAAGAATTCTCTGGGTTGAATGGATCCTTCAAAATAATTTAATCCACTCCTCAGTCAGGGCAGGGGTATCCTTCACTAGACGAAGTTACTGAAAGGCTCATCCACATTGTCCTTGAGGCCTTCCAGTGGTGGGGCACCCATAGAACTTGTGGGCAACTCATTTCAGTATCTCACTATCCTCATCATAAAAATTTTTCCAATCTATACCTAAAAATTCTTCTTCAAACTTTCTTGTAAGTATTCTTTATAAATTGAAAACACACGATAAATCCTACTCAAAACTTTATTTTCTCAGGGTAAGGACGTGAAATTTGTAAATGCTTCTTCATGACAGATATTCCAGTTCGATGACAATGTATGTGGTCAAAGAAGTGTAGAGGAAAAGGACCACCTACCCATTCTTGCTGGTCAATCTACTTGTTATACATCCCCTGATGCAATCTGGGTAGCAAATGGACATTGCCAGCTCATGCTCCATTTGTCACTAACCCAAAGCATTTCTCTGCAGGGCTGTTCTCAGTCTGCCACTCTCCATTTAAATTGAGAGTTGCTCTGACCCATGTGCATGACCTTGCACTTGGCCTTCTTGAACTTCATGAAGTTTACACGTCTGCTTCTCCAACTTATCATAAAAACCATCCCTGACCTCTCACTGATCAACTCAGCTTGGTGTCAGCTGCAAATTTGCTGAGGGTGTGCTTGATCCCACTGTCTATGAAGATGCTGAATAGCACTGATCCCAGAATAGATATCACACATTACTGATTTCCACTTGGACATCGAGTCCAAGAGTCTATAGCTCCTGGGAGCTGACTGTCCAGCCTGTTCCTCAGCCATTTAACAGCCTCCAGGTGTGAGCCCAGCATGGTCTGGGTCGTTGGGTGGCAGACACTCTGCCCACACTCTCACACTGGTTCCTGACCTGCTCATGGAAACCTTGGCTCGAATGGGTGGCCACTCTGAACTTTGAGGACTGCAGCAGAGATGCTTCTGCATTTTCACACTACAGACAGAGTGTTCCCGGGTGAGCACACCTGTGCTTGTGAAACCCTTCCTCTTTACAGCTGTGAACATCACAGGTGTGTGTGGGAACTGCACCTGCACTCGGACAGTTGGCACAGAGGAGACCTTCCACATGAGATCGGACGTGCTGAGGTTGAGCTCATGAACACAGACAAGAGTTAGAAACATAAGGCAATGTACAGACCAGGTGCAACAATATTTTGTAGGCCACATTTACCGAGCAAAAGCAATTCCAATTGCGTGGCACTGCATCAGGCACAAGCATGTGTTATGGAGGACATTCCACAAGCAAGGAAAATTACAATCTGTTCTTTTATACTCTCACATTCAGAGGTCTCCTGTCTTCTCTCCAATGCGGCACACCTGTTTGGTTTCTACTGCCCCTTAACATCTTTAGCAAAATTAATCATGATGGAATAAAGCACCAGGATCACATCAAGAGGGGAAGTAAAATTATCTGCCCGTTGGCATTCTGAGAAGAAACTGAAGGATTTTAAAACACATGAATCATAAACAGCCAAACTAAAAGATTAGCAGTCATCCAACAGAGAATGGCTCATCTAACTAATGGCTCAGAGGAAATCTCCTGCCCTCTTTCATCACACACGTGTTCCACAGGGATACTGTTATGGTGGCGTTCACCTCCCTTCCCCCCTACAGTAACTCAAAGGTACCCTCACCTCTCCTGCCTTTCACGCCTGCTGTAGCACGAACAAGAGGCGTTAATACAGGATGCATTGCTGAAGGGAGCATGGCTGACAATTACAAGGAAACCTTCAGAAGGAAGGAAAGCCAAGCAGGAAAAAAAAAGAAAAGCAAAACATATGTCAAGAAAGCAAGGCAAGGAAACAGTAGAAGATAAGAGGCAGTTAGAGAAATTCACCAGGATATCTTCTTGGTCTTCACTGTGGGCTTTGGAATTCATCTCTGTGAACACCTGGAAGTCACTGAGGCCTCAAGGTGCAGGTGGAGCCTTGAAGATTTACACTGGACTGCACACTAGTGGGGTTCATTACCAAAAATAGTCATCAGCTCTCAGCAATTCTCTTAGGTGACCTCCCAAAGAGACGAAATATCTGACGCCTCTTTCTCAACTTCACCCTTCTAAGAAATTACAGCACATTCACTTTTTCCGTTTCCTTCACTTTTCTCACACACACAAAATTCTGTCCCTGGTGATTAAATTAGGTATTTGCTGCCAAATCGGAGTCATAATTACAAAAGAAGAAACACTCACCAGGAATGGGTAAAAAGACCAAGACCTTACAGGAAGCCAAGACCTGAAAGTCTAATTGCAACTATGAAGACACACTACATCACTACGTTCTGGGGAGTTACAAATGAATAAGGACATTTTCATACAGGAATTATAAGCCATTTTCTACACAAGTATCGTGGCTCTACCTGCACAGTTTTTCAGGAAATACTTCACTGCTGGAGGACTGCCATTGCCTTTCAGGACAGGGATACCAGGATCAAAGAAAACAGCACAGGCCTCGGCAGTGGCCTTGGCACGAGGCCTGAAATCAAACCATTTTCCAGCCAGAGCCACTCTGACCCATCTGTTTCTGCATTCAAAGCCAGTTTCTCCTTCTCCTGGCTCTGCATTCACACCCTTTTTCTGCATAATGGAAAACACATCAGCTTCTAACCACGTACCAGCCACAGGGAAAAGAGCCTTTCATTCAGTCCCATTTGAGAGAACATACATTTAGCTGATGTCCACCTGGAAGGTGTGGATGAGAACTGCTCTCCCTCCCTGATAATTATAAGACATCTTTTAATGTTTTATGCAATCACAGAATCATCATAGTTGGAAGAGACCTTCAAAGTCATCTAGTCCAGACCAGCACCACCATAATCAAGCACCTTGATCAAGATCTCCAAGAGCCATATCCAGAAGCCTCCCAAAGACTTTCCAGAGACAGTGACTGCACCACCTCTCTGGGCAAGTCCTTCCAGTGCCTGACCCTTCTTTGACAGAAAAACATTCAGGTATCTCATCTGAACCTCCCCTGGCACAACTTAAGGCCATTTCTTCTTGGCCTCTCACTTGAGACATGGCAGAAGAGACCAACCCTCAGTTCACTACAACCTCATTTCAAGTGACTATAGAGAGCAATCCCCGAACCTCCTCTTTTTTGAGACTAAACAACTCTTGTGCTCCTCATCACTTCACCAGCTTTTATTTGTTCGCAGGGTTCCCAGGCAAAAGGAGGTCCAGCTTTATTCCTCCACCAGAAACAAACAAATAAATAAAACACTAAAAGACTGAGAAGCTGTCACAAGCGCATGAACCATAGATTCCCATTTCAGATCGTGTCAGCTGTTGTAGGTACACAAAGGAAACTAGTTTGTAAGAAGTAGTCATGCTCACACAGGAGCTCACGCCATACACCCCAGACACAGTCATATCTTAGACCCTGAAAACAAAAAGGCTTACAACCACAGCTGTGGGCCTCGTCTAAACTCCAGGACAAACTGGACCTTTACATCTTTCTTTTTTAGCCACTTCACTCTCCTGCACAGGCCCTGTCCCTGGACAGAGGAAACTCTTTCCCCACTCCAAACACCACACGAAGGGAAAGTTAAATTGGCAGACAAATTCTGTTGAAAGAAAAGCTGCACACACAATTTCTCAGAGCCCAAGCATCACAACAAAGATTATTCTGTTCCTCCCAAGATTTTGAAGAAATGTAAAATGTTATAAAGACTTGAAGTTCTTACCAGCTCTATTAAAGAGCCAGCCCTCAGAGTATCAGCTCAAAGAAAACATCACATACGAGCTCTCTGAAGGCCGTGTGATGTCATCACTCTTAATGCAAAAGAATGCTGGACCCAAAACTGGGCAATTCGAGTCCAAATCACTCAAGGTCAAAAGATCATTCTTCTTTGCAGTGATTTTCAGAATATCAGGTATAAATCCTCAGAATCAACAGAACACATGCCATTTTCCACCAATACCTCCTCATACAGCACACGCCAACCCATCCCCTCTAACACTTTATGACTCACATCATTACCACAGATCTTCAAAACTGGCAGAAAGACTCTACCAAAAGAGAAGCTGCTCAGATGTCTACTCACCATAGCTAATAGTTGACTGTTCACCATGTGCCTGCACAAGCAACAGCACTGATTACAGAGACATGTTAAAGAAACACCTGTGAAAGTCTTCTTAGAGCTGGGAACATGAACGGCATGTACAGAACAGCCAGGCAATGCAACGCACCCAACTTCCACACACTTGGAGAGAGAAGAACCATCTTCAGATCACCAAAGAGCAAAGAAGGGAACAAACAGCTACAGAAAGGAAGAGGTCACAAAACACCCTTCATGTAACTAAGAGCAGGTAACTAATACAGTGCTTACTAAGCAATGAATGGACCAACTGCTCCTCCCAAAGCTCCCACATGACCTTGGTCATGAGCACATCATTAGACTCTTAAGCTTCACAGTTATGACCAGCTGCAAACACACACAAAGAATTTGCCAGGGCGTTTCATGCAGCCAGAATCACGTGTCTTCTGGCCAAATATTTAGGGAAGGAAGACATTCACATTGAATGGGTGGGCAAAAAAAAAGATAAATGAGAAAGGCATTCCCTCCGGCCTTCAACAGATCCTCATGTAGAACTACAGGACGTAAAATCTCCAATCTTTCACAACGCCCACGGTGTTCTTTGACCCTTCCAATTTATATGCACATGACATTTAGGGCCCACTCTCCCAGATCACTTCGTTTTACAACTTCAACCAGAAACTTTCATACCTCTGTGCAAAGGAAGCTGCATTTCTCTGCTCACTGCTCTTCTGTGAAGAAACCTCAGATTTCTCAAAGGAAAAGAGGAAGAGTGCTCCAGGGGAGCTTGTGTCAGTGAATGTCTCTATAAGGCCAATCACCCTCTCCTTATGTCTAACTCTGCACCTTGAATCTTTCCCTCCCACCCTCACCCAGGCTCCTGCCATGACCTGTACTTTGCAGCCAAGTCACACCATTCAGTTTGACACAGCTCAGCCTTTCAAGGGAACAAACCAACAAAGCAACTCTGCCATTCCTTCCGCTATTTCCTCCTCCACATACAACCAGCCATCGGTGGGATGTGTTCAAGAGGATCCTTCACCTTCAGATCAGTTACACAGACATCATCAAGGGAGCACCTCTACCTGGCCCATTCTCCTGCATGTCCAGAAGAATGTAAAAACATTTCCTACTCACCTCCATTTATACAGAAAGGCTGAGAAAAGTACAAACCATGAGCAGCAAAGTTACACTCAGAGCAGTCCGGATTACAATAAAGAGACTGTCACCCCAATCAAGCACATGTAGGCTTCGGAAGGCACCTGAACCAGCAAACAATGAAAATCTCAACTTGTTACTTATGAAACCCATACCTTCAAAATAGCGAATACTGAAAGAGCATGGGTTTTACATATGCCATGGCACAAAAACTGCTTGGTACCCGATGAAACTACAAAAAATCATACAGACCTCTAGTCACCGTCAGACTCACTACATCGACCTCCCCAGCGATCCGGAGAACAAAGAACGAGCCTTTCCTGCACCTCCGTGCAGCAAGAGGCACCAGAACAAAACACGACAATGAACAAAGCTCTGCTGTACTTGCCAGCAAACCGCCCGGCACAGGAAACAGACCACGGGGGGAAATGAACAGGAGAGCAGAAGAGGAAAGCGCCGCGGAGGCTATGCTGCTCTTGGAACTCACCGAGGGAGCGGCGGGATCCGCGGGGAGGGCGGCGGCCACATCCTCCTCCCCGAGCAGCGGCGCGGGCTCGTCGGGCAGCGGCCGGGCCGGGAGGGTGTCGCAGCAGCTGGCGGCCGAGAAGCGCAGCTGGCTCTTGCGCGAGTCGGCCGTGAGCGACACGTCGTGCGAGTAGGACTGCAGGAAGGCGCGCACGCCGTCGATGCCCACGAAGTGCGAGACGGGCACGCCGCGCAAGGCGCCGCTGTCGGGCGGCAGCAGGTGCCGGCGGCGCCAGCGGCGCAGGCGCAGCGCCAGCAGCAGCAGCAGGAAGGCCACGAAGAGGCACGACACGGCGGCCACGGCCAGCACCAGCCAGCGCGTCAGGCTGCCGGCCGCCTCGCCCGGCGCCGCCGCCTCGGCCGCGCTGCCCAGCTCGGCCAGCAGCTCGGCCACGCTCTCGGCCAGCACCACGCTCAGCGTGGCCGTGGCCGACAGCGCCGGCCGCCCGTGGTCCTTCACCACCACCACCAGGCTGTGGCGCGCCGCGTCGCGGGCCAGCGGGAAGCGCGCCGTGCGCACCTCGCCGCTGTGCAGCCCCACGCGGAACAGCCCCGGCTCCGTGGCCTTGGCCAGCTCGTAGGACAGCCACGCGTTCTGCCCCGCGTCCGCGTCCACCGCCACCACCTTGGCCACCAGCGCGCCGGGCTCCGACCAGCGCGGCGCCAGCTCCACGCCCGACCACGCGCCGCCCGAGCCCGCCGCGGGAGCCGCCGGCGGGTACAGCACCTGCGGCGCGTTGTCGTTCTCGTCCACGATCTGCAGCCGCACCGACACGTTGCTGCTCAGCGCCGGCGCGCCGCCGTCCTCCGCACGCACCCACAGCTGCAGCTCGCGCACCTGCTCGTAGTCCAAGGAGCGCAGCGCGTACAGCGCGCCCGTCTCCGCCTGCACCGACACGTACGACGACAGCGGCGCGCCCCGCACCCGCCCCTCCGACAGCCGGTAGCGCACGCGCGCGTTCTGCCCCCAGTCCGCGTCCGTGGCGCGCACCGTCAGCACCAGCGCGCCCGCCGCGTTGTTCTCCGCCAGCCGCGCGCTGTAGCGCTCCTCCGCGAACACCGGCGCGTTGTCGTTCACGTCCAGCACCCGCAGCGCCAGCACCGCGCTGCTCTGCAGCGCCGGCGACCCGCCGTCGGCCGCCCGCACCGTCACGTTGTACTCCGGCACCTGCTCTCGGTCCAGCTCTCTCGCCGTCACCACGCTGTAGTAGCTGCCCTTCGAGCTACGGAGCCGGAACGGGACATCCCCGTCCAGTGAGCAGCGCACCTCGCCATTTGCCCCCGAATCCAGGTCCTGCACATGAAACAGGGCGACCACCGTCCCCGATGGGGAGTCTTCGGAAATCTCGCTCAGTGCTGATCGTACCGAAATTTCGGGCACATTGTCGTTGACGTCTGTCACTGTTATAGTAACTTTTGCTGTGTCAAAAAGCTCTCCTCCATCATGTGCCTGCACCTCAATTTCATGGGAGGAGATTTTCTCGAAGTCCAAGTCATCTTTAACGGTTATTTTTCCAGACTCAGAGTCCAGGTGGAAAAGTTCCGGCCCCCCGTCCGAAATTTTATAGATGCTGTATTTCACATGTCCATTCGGCCCCTCGTCGGCGTCCGTGGCCGTGACCGTGACGAGGACGGAGCCCACGGGCACGTCCTCGGCCACACGCACCGTGTACTCCGCCTGGCTGAACACCGGCGCGTTGTCGTTCGCGTCCACCACCGTCACTCGGATCCGAGCCGTGCCCGTCCGGGCCGGATCGCCGCCGTCACTCGCCCTCAGCACCAGCTCGTGAAACGCCGCCTCCTCCCGGTCCAGCGCCTTGGCCAGCACCAGCTCGGGACGCTGATCGCCGCCGGGGCCCGCCTGCACGGCCAGCGAGAAGTGCTCGTCGCCGCTCAGCTCGTAGCTCTGCAGGGAATTCCGGCCTGAATCTGCGTCTTTTGCTTCTCGGAGGGGAAAACGCGACCCCAGTGCAGTTGTCTCGCTCACTCTCAGTTCTGTTTCTGTCTCTCGGAAGCTGGGGGCGTTGTCATTAATGTCCATGATTTCAACTTCGATTTCATAGAACTTCATTTCCCCGTCCACTATCAGCTCACAGCGCAGCACGCATTTCTCCACCAGCCGGCAAAGCTGCTCTCTGTCGATCCTCTCCGCCGTCACTAAATGTCCTGTCTTCCCATGAAGAGCAAAATACTGCGTCCTACCCTTGGAGACAACGGTGACGGCATCGCTGGTCTCCGGCAGCTGCAGCCCCAGGTCCTTGGCCACGTCGCCCACGAACGAGCCCTTGGGCATCTCCTCGGGCACCGAGTAGCGCAGCTGCCCCCACGCCGCCTCCCACGCCGCCAGCAGGACGGCCCAGAGCAGAGCTCGCTGCCGCCGGCCCCAGCGCCTCCTCGCCGCGCACATCTCCACAGCAATAACTCCCCGCCGCCGGCACCAGAACACGGCCGGGAGCTCTGCGCGGCCGCTCGCAGATCTGGCTCACGGTATAGCTCTCGCCCTCTGCTGCCGATCGCTGCCTCTAGGCTCTTTCTACCCCGTTCAGCACCTCTCCGCACGGCAGAGACGATCGCTGACCGTTCCGCCGCCGACCCACGCAGCGAAAGAGCGAGAGAGCCGATCCGCAGCGGGCGGGGCTGCCGGTAGCGCTCCGAGCTTCCTCTCGCTCCTCTCGGTCAACAGCGGCGCCCGCAGCCTCCTCCCGGCACTGCAGGCAGCGTTAATGTAATGCAGTTATTTTAAGACGACCTATGGAGTGTTACGAGTCCTAACACAGTACTACAACAGAAGAACTTTCATCGCATATATTTGTAGAAGTCATGACTGAATGACCAGCGCAAGGGTGGCAAAAAAACACCACCTCTGATATACAGATCTAAGTTACTTCTCTCTGTGCCGACTGTATCTACAGCTACCCAGGAGGAAGGAAAGCTCCTGTAATGAACCTGCCCAGTTTATATATAATTACATTCAATCGAGTAGTTCTACAATCCCAGGAAGAAGCTTCTATTTTGTCAGAAATTAACGTGTAAATGGTTGACGCTCATTAGCAAAACCTTCTTCTAATTATTCTTATATTCATGTAGCTATCGCACATTTTCCACAAAAACACCTAAGGACAGTTGGAAAAGAGAAGTGCAGCTGCACGCCTTAAACTCTGATGGTCTTTGATGTATGTCCGAATATCCCTGATTCACGTCCCTAAACTGGCCATTTGGCGAATCTTGTTCACATTTGATATGTATCTTTGGATTTTAAAGTCTTATCCTTTTAAACAAATATCCATAACGAATGTTGGGGAAAAAACCAACCCAACAAACATAGAAAACCGAAAAAAAAAAATCTAGAACCCGAAAACCAAACAAACAAACGAAGAAAAACAAAATCAACAAAAAAACCCCCACAAATATCCCCAAACCTCGTTCCTCTACCAGTACAGTTTCTGCCACACCGTTCACTCAAAAGATGAGTGGTAGCCTCTTCTTTTACTCTGGGTGGAGAACCTTTCAGGTATCCACCAATGAAGCACACACACGAGACCTCTTGGAGCCCAAGATAGAAAAAGCGTTAACCAAGGGGTATGTGGCCGGCTATAAACCAAGTACCAGAATACAGATTCAGATAAAAACGATCATTAACGGAAAATTGGCAACGGCTAATATCTGCATTATTTCCCTGATTACTTAATGAAGAACCAGCGAGCCTCCTGCACAGTAAGGATTCCTCTTCACAGCTGCTGCTGATTATTATTTTGTTCAACGAACTAAAACAAAACAAAACAACTCCTCTTGATGAATTTGCAGCTATGACCACCGCAGAACCAAGTGCTACCGCTAAGAACATGTTCTCAGAATAAAAAAATCACCCCGTTCTTTCATTCCAACTTGGACCAGCCCTCTCTATCTCCACAATCCGCAGAAATCCACCCAAAGCAGTGCAATTCTTTGGGAATGTTCAAGAAGAACAGCAAGAAATCGCGGAACTACAAACCTGCAGTGCTTTGGGTTCGGCGGGTGGATCTCCCACAACGCCGCTGCTGCTGGAGATCTGCTTCTCGCAGGAATCCCCGGCCAGAAGCTCCTCCGCCGACAGGACGGGCACCGGCGGCGGCGGCGGCCAAGCGGCCTCGGGCACGGCGCGGGCCGGCGCGGCCACGCACAGGTTGTAGGAGTAGGGCAAGGTGCCCTCGCAGAAGTCGGCCGGGAAGGCGGCGCCGGCCACCGAGAAGCGCTGCGCGCCCAGGCAGCGCAGCACGGCGGGCGGCCCGGCCCGGCGCAGCCGCGCCAGCACGGCCAGCGCCACGCTCAGCACCAGGAGCGCCGACAGCAGCGCCAGCGCCAGCACCAGGTAGAACTGCAGCTCGGCCGCCGGCGCCTCGGCGCCCGCCGCCCGCTCGCTCAGCTCCGGCAGCGCCTCCTGCAAGCTCTCGGCCAGCACCACGTGCAGCGTGGCCGTGGCCGACAGCGCCGGCTGCCCGTGGTCCTTCACCACGGCCACCACACGCTGCTTGGCCGCGTCCCGCTCGGACACGGCGCGCGCCGTGCGCACCTCGCCGCTGTGCAGCCCCACGCGGAACAGCGCCGGCTCCGACGCCTGCACCAGCTCGTACGACAGCCACGCGTTGCGCCCCGCGTCCGCGTCCACCGCCACCACCTTGGCCACCAGGTAGCCGGCCTCGGCCGAACGCGGCACCACCTCGAAAGGAGGCGCCGCCGCTCCCGCCGCCTCTCCCGGCGCCACGGCGGCCCCCGCGCCCGCCGCCGGCCACAGCACCCGCGGCGCGTTGTCGTTGCGGTCCAGCACGAAGACGCGCACCGTGGCCGTGGAGCTGCGCGCCGGCGCGCCGCCGTCCTGCGCCCGCACCGCCACCGCGAACTCGCGGCACTGCTCGTAGTCCAAGGAGCGCTGCGCGTACAGCGCGCCGCTCCGCGCCTCCACCGACACCAGCGGCGCCGCGCCCGCCGCGCCCGCGCTGCCGCCCGCCAGCCAGTAGCTCACGCGCCCGTTGGCGCCCGCGTCCGCGTCCCGCGCCTGCACGCGCAGCACCAGCGCGCCCGCCGCGTTGTTCTCCGCCACGTACGCGCTGTACGCCGCCTCCTCGAACACCGGCGCGTTGTCGTTCACGTCCGACACCTCCAGCACCAGCTCCGCGCTGCTCCACAGCGCCGGCCTGCCCCGGTCCCGGGCCACCACCGTCACGCGGTGCTCGGCCGCCTGCTCGCGGTCCAGCGCGCTCGCCGTCACCACCTTGTACGAGCCGCCCGGCGACGCCACGATCGACAGCGGCGCCTCTCCCGACAGCTCGCACGACACCTGCCCGTTCTCGCCCGAGTCTCTGTCCCGAACTTTCAGCAGTGCCACCACGGTACCGGTCGGGGCATCCTCTGGCACGGGACTCGACAGGGACAGAATGGTGATCTCGGGCGCGTTGTCATTCTCGTCCGTGATGTCGATCTGCACTTCGCAGTGACTGGTGAGCCCACCGCCGTCTCTCGCCTCCAAGCCGAAGACGTATTTCTTTTTCTCCTCGAAATCGAGGGCACCCGCTGTCCTCACTTCCCCGCTCTCACTGTCGATTACGAACAACGCCCTGACTGTATCCGGGACGTTACCAAAGGAGTAGGACACCCGGCCGTGCGAGCCGGCGTCCGCATCTGTCGCCCGCACCCTCAGCACCAGCGACCCCACGGGAAGATTCTCCGCCACTCGCGCCTCGTAGACGTTTTTGCTGAACACGGGCGGGTTGTCGTTGGCATCTGTCACGTTGATGAGAATCGGGACAGTCCCGGACCTCGCGGGGTCCCCGCCATCAACCGCTGTCAGTACCAGCTCAAATGAGCTTTGCTTCTCACGGTCCAATACTCTCTCCAGTACCAATTCCGGCTGCTTGTAGCCCCCTGGCTTTTCCTTCATCGATAGGGAGAAGGACGGGTTGCTGGTAAGCTGGTAAGTCAGCAACGAGTTACTTCCGGCATCTGTGTCTCGTGCCGTCTCCAGAGGGAACCGAGCACCGGGAAGCGTCCATTCACCGATCTCAAGGTCCATAACAGACTTGCTGAAGACCGGAGAGTTGTCGTTCACGTCCTCGATGGCCACCTCGACGTGGAAAACATTCAGCGGGTTGTGCACGAAAGCCTCGAAGCTCACGGAGCAGGTCGCCGAGTCGCCGCACATCTCCTCCCGGTCCAGCTTCTCGTTCACGTACAGGTTCCCGTTCTCCTCATTCACAGTGAAGTATTGCTTCTCCTCGCTCAGCCGCAGCTTGCGCGCCGGCAGCTCGTCCGCGCTGAGCCCCAGGTCCCGCGCCAGCGGCCCCACGAGCGAGCCTCTGCCCAGCTCCTCGGGGATGGCGTAGCGGACCCGCTCGGCCGCCGCCCGCCACCACACGCACAGCAGCACCGCGCCCAGCAGCGCTCGCCCGCCGCCCGGCCCGCGCCTCTGCCGCCGCCTCAGCGCCATTCTCTGTGGCCACAGCTCGCCGCCGCGCTCCTGCCGGACTCCTGCCGCCGCCCGGCCTCCCTTCCAGCCGCTCTCGCTCTCACCGCAGCGCACGGGCCGCCGCAGCGCAGCCAGCCCGCTCGGGCCGCCTCGGACGCCGCCGCTCCCCGCCAAGCGCCGCCTCTCGCCGCCTCTCGCCGCCTCTCGCCGCCTCTCGCCGCTGCTGCTTCTGCTGGCGGGGCCGCTGCCGCTGCGGCCGGCGCCGGGCGAGCGAGCAGCCTGCGGGGGCAGGACGCTGCGGCGGCCGCGGCTCCAGCGCCGCTCGGCGGCGGCCAACAGCGACACCCGGAGGCGCCGCAACGCCACTGCAGCCGCCGGATGGCCGCGCTCGAGGGGGCCCGGCTTTGGGCGGGGCTCGGGGCTGCGCCGCCGGCGGGGTCTCTCCTCCGCTGCCCACACAGACAGCAGCAGCTCCCGCTGAATTCCACCCCAAGGCGGCTCTATGTGAGATGCGCTGAGCGGTGCTTTTAGTACATTCTTTCGAGGCGTATGGAACAATGAGAAGCAAACATTAATGGCCCGGCAATTACGAATGGAATTTAGTTGTTTTTAAGAAAATCACGGCTCATCTGCAGCAGCAATAAACGATAATATAGGGAAGATTTCAAAAGAATTTCCGAACTTTGTCACACCTCTTGAATTCTTTTTTCAGTAAGTGGGACAAATTACTTCGAGATATAGACCACCCTAAAGCAATCTAATGACAAGATAGTACAGTAACAGTTACTCCTTGGTTTCTGACTCATTAAAGTTGTTTCATCTGCATCTCCACATCTGAGCGCCTGATAATAGAAAGGTCAAAGCAACGCTGAGGCATTCATAAAGGTAAACAATGTTTTCAGTTTCCCATTTAAATATTTCTTTAATGGTCATTTAACCTACACCTGGGCCATCAGCAGGAACACTTCCTCATAGACTTGAACGTTGGAGGCATATTCAAAACTTCTCTGGGCAATATGTTCCATTTTCTCACAACCCACACTGCAAAGCTTTCTCCTAATCAAAGCCTCTCTTCTTTTAGTTAAAAACACTTCTCTGCTGTCGTATGGCCACTGGCCCTTTTAAAAAGTGCTCTGTCCATAGTTCCTATAAGACTATTCATAACCTGAAACAGCAAAAACTCACTGAAGAGTCCACACACAGGTATGACTTCTCCATGCTTGAAGACTCAAATCCTTCAGTCCTTCTCCATAGCAGAGATGTCTCACCCTAAGACCATTTCCATGGCCCTTCCGGGGACGCTATGTCCATTGGGAATGTTGGGTCAAGATCTGCATGCAGTCTAGGGTCTCACAAAAGAAAGTTAAGATGGGGGCAAGGATCTCCCTGGACCTGCCGGGCACAGAACTTGTTATGCAGAGCAGGACACAATTTGAACAGCAGGTGCCCATTGGCGGCTTATGGCCCATCTTATCACCCACCAATCACCCAAAGTACTTCTCTGCTAAGCTCTTCCCTATCCCCTACTCTCTGTTCAAACTGGGGATTGCCCTAACCCAGGGCCAGCACCTTGCACTTTACCCTGTTCCACTTCATGATGGTTGCACGGGGACACTTCTCCAGCCCATCCCTCGCTGGCATCTCTGCCCTCTCGGCCATCAACTCAAATCGGTGTCAGACGCAAATGTCCTGAAGCTGCATCCATCCCATTGTCCATGGAGGTACTAAACAGTCCTGCTCCCAGGAAGGATCCTGGAGGGACAGCACAAGTTACTGCTTTCCACCTGGGCATTGGGCCACGGCCTGTAACTCTTTGGAGGTGACAATCCAGCCTGTTCCTCAGCCATTTAACAGCCTCCAGATGATTGCCCAGCACGTTCCTCTGGGTGATGACGTGGAGGACACTGCACAGGTTCTCACTTTATCCCCTGGTCTGTTCATGGACACCTTGGCTGGGCTGGGTGGCCGCTCTGCACTGTGACAACTGCAGCAGAGATGTTCCTGCATTTTTACACTACAGACAGAGTGTTCCTGGGTGAGAACACGTGTGATTATGAAACCCTTCCTCTTTACAGCTGTAAACATCACAGGTGTGTGTGGGAACTGCACCTGCATTTGGACAGTTGGGACAGAGGAGACTTTCTGTTATGATTCTGCCTGATCTCCGCCTAGATCAGGATGAAAATACGGGGAATGTAGAGTCGAGTTTGGTCTTGGTTGTTTATTACCTTATCTACTAACAGTATTTACAGCATGAGCTCCAGCATGCCAGCCACAGAAAGGAGGTAAAATGCAGGGCCTCCAACTTTCATCAAGGCTATTTAAGAGATAGTTACCCAGTACCAAAACGACAATTGTATCATTTAGGTTTTCGACCCAATAATGACCATTTGATGTTCACAATGCAGATATCTTTCACCCAACTTGAAAAAGCTACCCAGATCCGTAAAGAAGACACAAGAAGGTGAAGAAGAACTTTGACAATGCCCTGAATCCTGCATCTTTGCCTATACACATTGCTATCTATCAAAGCTATGTTTTCACCATGTGAGATCACACAACAGCAATTGAGCTACACACCCACAGCCCCTGTGCTATCACACAATCTCAGAAGCCTCTTCCAAGGCCTCAAGTCAAATGTGGTGCCTGCCCAAGGGTCTGCACTCCTCAGCTCAGAAAGCCTGAAAATTTCAGCCTCCAGGGTTCCAATAACCTTTCACATAAGATCAGACACGCTGAGGTTGAGCTCATGACAACAAGCAGACAAACAGTTACACACATACAGAAATCAACAGATGCAATAACATTTTGTAGGTCTTGCTCTACAGAAGTAGCTCAAATCACCTTCTAGTCCATCAGGCACAGCCTTGTGTTATCTATGACATGTGTCAAGCAAGGGAATGACCAACTTCTTCCCTACCCTCACACAGAAAACTCTCCTCCCTTCATTTTCTCCTATGCCATGTAGCTGGAAGGGTCTCGCTTGTGCCCATCTCCTCACTGGAGATAAATCTCATATTCATCATGAGATGATAATGCACTGCAGCCACACCCAGAAGGGAGGTGCATTGGTCTGCTCACCACCATGATGAGAAGGAAATGAAGGATTCTAAAGCACACAAATGATAAACAACCATACTGAAAGATTAGCAGTCATCCAACGGAGAACGGCTCATCAAACCACTGCCTTGGAGGGAATCTCCACCCTGACTTTATCACGTGCTCTTTTCCACACAGATGCAACGTCTACTAAAGTCATGTTTACATGTCTTTCTCCCAACACTAACAGAACACAAAGTCACGCTCGTATCTCCTGCCTTCCAATCCCACTGGAACAAGAGGCAAGAGACATGAGCACACCATCCACTGCTAAAAAATAATCGGTTGTTGATAGCAGTAAGTATACCCACATATACTTTACATCAAGGAAAACAAAATGAAAAAAAAACGAAACCAAACTCACAGTAAACCACAAAACATGAATCAGATAGTGAAAGGAAGCATTAGAAGACAACAAACTGTCAGTGATACTCAGTCAAGTCTTCTAGGCCTTCATTTCAGGCCTGAAAATTCATGCTTCAGAGCAACTAGAAGTCACTGAGGTTTCAGGCTCCAAGTGTGGCCCTAAACACTTACACTGGACAGCAGGACAGGGGGTTTCATTGTAACAGTTAGTGTTCCCCTCAGCAATTTTTTTTGCAGTGTGACCGGCTCACCTTGCACAGTTATGAAACCATCATTTTAAACAGCTGCTCATTGGCCTCTTTCTCATGTTGAATCTTCTGACAAATGACAACACATTCTCTTACTGCTTCTGCTTCCTATTCTTCCTGTCTCCCACACAAACAATTCTTTCCTAGGTGGCTGGATCAAGGATTTTCTGAAAAACAATAGTCACTGTTTCAAATCTAAAAGTACTGGCCAAAATTGTGAAAATGACCTACAACCTAATCTGGAAACAAAGGCCTGAAGGAAAGGGTAATTACAACTCTGAAGAAACTCATGATATCACAATGCTGTATAGAGATACAGATGGATAATGGAGGTTTCACACAGGATTAATTGCCTGTTTCAGCACAGAATTATAGTTTTATATGAACAGTTACTGTGGAAAATGTCACTGTTGAGGACTGTCATTGTCTTTTACGTCAGAGAAACCAGGATCAGAACAGAAATGGCTTTGGCAGCAATCATGAAATCAAACCAGTTCTCAGCCAAACTCACACAGATTCACCGAATTTCCTGACACAGAACTGAGCTCTCACCCTCCTCACCCTGGGTCACAGCCTTCAGTTACACCGTCAACACACGCCAAAATTTGGGTTGTATCTTGGCCACAGAGAAAACAACAACTTCTGAAAACCTATATTTATGAAGTTTTATTTCTTTAATGAAATATTCAGGGTCAGGCTGGGTGGGGCTCAGAGCTACCTGATCTGGTGGAAGATGTCCCTGCCCACGGCAGAAGAGTTGGAATAGCATGATTCTTAAGGTCCTTTTCAACACAAACCACTCCATTAGTCTGTTTCATTCATTCTGTGGCTACATGTACAGCTTCAAAGTATGGAATTTCCTACTGGATAATTGTATGTTTTGGAGTTTGCAGGATTGCCAGGCACAATGAGGATCAGCTTTACTCCTTGACAAGAAAACAAGAACACTGACAACCCACCCAACCCAACCCAAACAAATTATCAAAAAAATTAATCAACCCAGCCAAGAATGGGAAAACACCTGTGTTGGGGAAGATGAATCAGGGAAACCTTATAAATACGAATTGCTTAGCAAAAGATTCTGAAAATATGAAAACCTATAATCAAAATAGAAATGAAAGCTTACTTTGAGTTGTAGGGTACTGAGTCTTAGTTACTATATAATCTGAAAACAATAGCCTGGGGAGCTGAAGGAGAATCCCTTTTGATTGAACAATACCTTCCTGCTGGCTGAGGGATCCAAAGGTCAATGTAGCAAAACAGAAGTCTAAAGAGTAGTTTTTAGAGTTTAAAGTATAACACAGTGTGGTAATACAGTAGTTCTTGTAGGCTGTATGTAGATTCTAAAGGATTTTGCGTCTTGTATTGGTTGCTCACTATAAATTAGAATATTCATCACAAAAGGAGATATCATGTATTGTAACACGGACCTTGCTCTTTTAACTCTTAATTCTTAGCTCTTAACTCTCTTAACTCTCCTAACTCTTACCTCTTCTAGCTCTCCTTCCCGTTACTCTTAACTCTTACCTCGTATCTCTTAACTATTAACTCTTGCTCTTACCTCTCCTCCAAACTCCTCTCTTACCCTTCCTCATCCCCCTATTCTCGCTCTCTCTCACTCTCTTCCCCCTGCCACCTTGCTCTCTCGCTCCCTTCTCTCTCAGCTCTCACCCTGCTGTTCTTTCTCCCTCTCTCTTTGGGACTTCCCTTCAGCCGAGGCTGGTGGCTGAAGGCAAGGCCCTTTTACTCACGACCCTTGCAATTAAACCACATGTTCTGGAATATACAGGTTGGCAGAATTCCTTGTCCCAGCCGTCCGTGGATTCACCTACACAACACCAGAGTATCAATCCCGACCTCACGTTTCAGATTATGTCAACTCTAGTATATACACAAGACAGGAAACTCGAATGGAACTAATGCACAGGAGGCCTCACACAGGAGCTCACTGCACAGACCCCAGACAGTCATTTCCTTGGAGAGTAAGATTGAAGAAGTTCTTGGAACCACAGCTGTGGGCCTCATCTACTAAGACAAATAGAACTGGACACAATTCATTCATTCATTCTGAACTATATCACAGTGGATTCCAGCATTGGCCCTGTCTCTGGATACACAGACTTCTCCTACCCGTCCAAACATAACAGGAAATCTGCAAATTTTGCATACAGACATTAGTGGAAGAAAACATGTGTGCACAGCTGCTCAGATCCCAAGCATCACAACTAAGATTACTCTGGTCCTCCCAAATATTTGAACAAGTAAAAAATATTATATAGGCCATAAATTGTTCCCAGCTCTGTCACAGATCCAGCCATCCAAGTACCAGCTCAAAGGCAACATCACCATTTTTTACCCACAAGGTCATCTGAGCGGAAATCACACAATAAAAAATCATAAGAATCCTCCTGACTCATGTTCATAAGGCAAACAAGAGCCCTGGGGATCAACAAAACACATGCCATGTCTCCACCAGTGCCTCCTCACACACCACACCCCCAACACTCCCCCCTAACCCTTCCCAGCTCACATGGTTATCACAGATCTTCAGAATTTAGACAGACTCCACCAAAGGAAAGGTGCTCACACAGTCTCTCCTCACCATGGAAAATATTTGACTTCTCACCCCAGCCATGGGACAAGAAAAAGCTTTTCTTACATTTTAAAGAAACAGGTCGACGGAAATTTCTCTCTTCACCTACAAACATGAAAGAACCATCTTCAGATCATCAGAACAGTGAGACAGAAAATCAACACCTGCAGAGCTGAAGAGCTCACAACACTCTTCTGTGTCATATAACTCACAGTAGATGATTCATCAACTTGGTTTATAGGCCCCAAACACATTGCTTGCTCTTCCCATATGGCATCTTTCACAAGCACAATATTAAGCTTTTAAGTGACACAATTATGATGGCCTGCAAACACTTAGTAACAATCTCCAAGGGTTCTCCATGCAGCTGAAGTATATATCTTCTAGACAATGACATTATGAAGAAAAACCTCACATTGCTCCATACCAGAGACACGAAGTGGACAGGGAATGGAGGAAATCATTCCCTTGAGTCTTTCATCAGATAATCAGGGACAGCACATAGTACTGAAATTTCCAACCCTTGCCATCATCCGTGGTGTTCTTCCACCCATGTATACTAAATACATGTGACAGTGCAGGCCCAGCTCCCCAGACCACTTTTCTTCACACCACCAATTTCACACAGATATTTTTACTTCTCTGTACTATGGAAGCAACATTTGCCTCCTCACTGAAGTTCTGTGAAGACACTTCATAGATCTAAAAGGAAAAGCACAGCAGTCTTCCAAGACAGACTAAGTCAGTGAATATCTGCACAGAGGGAACTACATCCACCCAATATCTTCTGCTGCACCTTGAATCTCTCCCTTCCCACCCAAACAATTCTCTTGCCATGCTAAATATTGTATAGCCAAAAGTCACCCTGCTCTATTTGACATAGCTCAACATTCTACACCAAGAAAAAACCAAAGCAGTTCTGCCATTGCCTCCTTCATTTCCTCCTCCACACGCAGCCACCCACAGACTTTTCAAAGAGTCACAGCTTCATGTGGATTCCTCATTTTCAGGACAGGCAGAAATCATCAAGGCACATCAGCAAGGACCGATTGTTGCTCGGCCAAATCCTCTCTTGGGGACAAAGATCAAAGCATGGGTGACACAAAGCCTTTTGCAGATGACCTCCAATATGTATCATGGAGAACGAAAAAGGCTGAGAAGAACGTGCAGAGAAGTTCTCTGCAAAGCCATCAGCACTTTGTTCAAGACACATCTAACCCATTCAAATACATGTGCTGATGGGAAGATACACGAGACAGCTAAAAACTAGTATTTCTTAAAAACGTGATCTATCCTTTGAGAAGATCTCATATTAAGAGAGGCATGGATCCTACCCAGCACAGGTGACATGCGCGAAGAATACCCGGAACCTGAGAAATACCCAAACCACTGCCCTGAAGAACAGCCTGCCAGGGGCAGCCTTCTCCCTCCTACCTTCTTCACCTTGCTTTTAATCAGAGTCTAGTATGCAAGCCAAAGAACACGGCAGAGAAAGGGCAAACGAACATCAGGGGAAAGCGTGGCGGAGAAATTCCGGACAGAGAAACTCACCGAGGGAGCGGAGGGATCCGCGGGGAGGGCGGCGGCCACATCCTCCTCCCCGAGCAGCGGCGCGGGCTCGTCGGGCAGCGGCCGGGCCGGGAGGGTGTCGCAGCAGCTGGCGGCCGAGAAGCGCAGCTGGCTCTTGCGCGAGTCGGCCGTGAGCGACACGTCGTGCGAGTAGGACTGCAGGAAGGCGCGCACGCCGTCGATGCCCACGAAGTGCGAGACGGGCACGCCGCGCAAGGCGCCGCTGTCGGGCGGCAGCAGGTGCCGGCGGCGCCAGCGGCGCAGGCGCAGCGCCAGCAGCAGCAGCAGGAAGGCCACGAAGAGGCACGACACGGCGGCCACGGCCAGCACCAGCCAGCGCGTCAGGCTGCCGGCCGCCTCGCCCGGCGCCGCCGCCTCGGCCGCGCTGCCCAGCTCGGCCAGCAGCTCGGCCACGCTCTCGGCCAGCACCACGCTCAGCGTGGCCGTGGCCGACAGCGCCGGCCGCCCGTGGTCCTTCACCACCACCACCAGGCTCTGGCGCGCCGCGTCGCGGGCCAGCGGGAAGCGCGCCGTGCGCACCTCGCCGCTGTGCAGCCCCACGCGGAACAGCCCCGGCTCCGTGGCCTTGGCCAGCTCGTAGGACAGCCACGCGTTCTGCCCCGCGTCCGCGTCCACCGCCACCACCTTGGCCACCAGCGCGCCGGGCTCCGACCAGCGCGGCGCCAGCTCCACGCCCGACCACGCGCCGCCCGAGCCCGCCGCGGGAGCCGCCGGCGGGTACAGCACCTGCGGCGCGGTTGTCGTTCTCGTCCACGATCTGCAGCCGCACCGACACGTTGCTGCTCAGCGCCGGCGCGCCGCCGTCCTCCGCACGCACCCACAGCTGCAGCTCGCGCACCTGCTCGTAGTCCAAGGAGCGCAGCGCGTACAGCGCGCCCGTCTCCGCCTGCACCGACACGTACGACGACAGCGGCGCGCCCCGCACCCGCCCCTCCGACAGCCGGTAGCGCACGCGCGCGTTCTGCCCCCAGTCCGCGTCCGTGGCGCGCACCGTCAGCACCAGCGCGCCCGCCGCGTTGTTCTCCGCCAGCCGCGCGCTGTAGCGCTCCTCCGCGAACACCGGCGCGTTGTCGTTCACGTCCAGCACCCGCAGCGCCAGCACCGCGCTGCTCTGCAGCGCCGGCGACCCGCCGTCGGCCGCCCGCACTGTCACGTTGTACTCCGGCACCTGCTCTCGGTCCAGTTCTCTCGCTGTCACCACGCTGTAGTAGCTGCCGTGTGAGCTCTCTAGTCGGAACGGGACATCCTCGTCGAGCGAGCACCGAACCTCGCCGTTCGCCCCCGAGTCGCGGTCCTGAACTTGCAGGAGGGCGACCGTTGTCCCCGATGGGGCGTCTTCAGAAATCTCAGTCAGCGCTGACCGTACCAAAATTACCGGTGTGTTATCGTTTATGTCTGTGACGGTGATCCCGACTTTGGCAGTGTCGGAAAGGCCTCCGCCGTCCCGTGCCTGCACTTCTAGTTCGTAAGAATCCCCTTCCTCATAGTCCAGGCTCTGAATCAACGTGATGGCACCTCTCTCAGAATTCAGATGGAATATCCTCGATGCTCTTTCTGTTATTTTCTTAAATGTGTATTTCACTATCCCATTCAGTCCCTCGTCGGCGTCCGTGGCCGTGACCGTGACGAGGACAGAGCCCACGGGCACGTCCTCGGCCACACGCACCGTGTACTCCGCCTGCCTGAACACCGGCGCGTTGTCGTTCGCGTCCAGCACCGTCACTCGGATCCGAGCCGTGCCCGTCCGGGCCGGATCGCCGCCGTCACTCGCCCTCAGCACCAGCTCGTGAAACGCCGCCTCCTCCCGGTCCAGCGCCTTCGCCAGCACCAGCTCGGGACGCTGATCGCCGCCGGGGCCCGCCTGCACGGCCAGCGAGAAGTGCTCGTCGCCGCTCAGCTCGTAGCTCTGCAAGGAATTCCGGCCCGAGTCTGGATCATGAGCCTCGGCCAGAGGAAACCGCGACCCTGGGGCTGCCATCTCGCTTATTTTCTCTTCCAGCTCAATTTCCTTGAAGCTGGGGTCGTTGTCGTTAATGTCCGTGATCTCTACTTCGATTTCATAAAACTTCATTTCCCCCTCTACTATCAGCTCACAGCGCAGCACGCATTGCTGCACACTCTCACACAGCTGCTCTCTGTCGATCCTCTCCGCCGTCACTAAATGTCCCGTGTTCTCGTGCAGAGCAAAATACTGAGTCCTACCTTCTGAAACAATGCGGGCACCGCCGTCTCGCAGCGCCGTGAGCTGCAGCCCCAGGTCCTTGGCCACGTCGCCCACGAACGAGCCCTTGGGCATCTCCTCGGGCACCGAGTAGCGCAGCTGCCCCCACGCCGCCTCCCACGCCGCCAGCAGGACGGCCCAGAGCAGAGCTCGCTGCCGCCGGCCCCAGCGCCTCCGAGCCGCGCACATCTCCGCCGCGCCACCGCCGGCACCGCAAACACCTCGGCCGCTCACCGCCGGTCACTACACCAATTCCGCTCACGCTCCTTCCGCGATCGCTTTTTTCTGCCCCGCCGCCTCTCCGCAGCACAGTCCCGCACCACCGGGACGATCGCAGACCTCTCGGTCGCCGAGCCTGACAGGGAGCGAGAGATGGAGCCGATCCGCAGCGGGCGGGGCTGCCGGTAGCGCTCCGAGCTTCCTCTCGCTCCTCTCGGTCAACAGCGGCGCCCGCAGCCTCCTCCCGGCACTGCAGGCACCGAGCGCTGCCCGCCGCTGCCCGCCCGGCCCCGCTGCACACACGGGACAGGCGCCGCCGAGACGTCGCTTTTCGCCCGGCGCCGATCTCCTGCCTCCGCATTTCTCCAGCCCATCTCTGCCTTCATCCTCCAGGGCATCACGGTCGGGAGGAAGGCAGAGGCATTCCATGGGCGTGGTTCTTTAACCGCACGGGAAACTGATCCCTTACTAATGTCATTGTATGTATATCAAAACACATTTTCGTATTTTACCCAGTAGATTATGTTACTTTTACTCTTTTTATTCAAAGGCATCTTCAGCAACAGGATGTCAGAGAGAAAAAGGGAAGAGAATCGCATCTCGAAAACAACGAGCTATCAGGATCATTAATTAAAGCGGGTCGAGAGCAATTGCATGCTTCTTGAAGTCAGGGAGCTAATTGCTAACGGACTGAATTACAGATACAGATAAAGATGAAGCTAAAACTCTCCAAGGAAACTTTCAGGCTTTAGAATATTTGATATTCCTTCCTAAGATTAACATGGGATTACCTTAATTTATACAGATTGACATTTAGTCAAGTCATTTGCGGTTTCCTTTTTCTGAAATTTATGTGAAAAGCAGTGAAGCTCATTAGTAAGATATTCATCTAACTATCTCTTGATGTTATTGGTATAATGTTATTTCAAGACAACAGTTATAGAGACATAAGCCAAAAGTACAACTCTGCCCTTGAACCCATGCTGACCACTAATCAATGCACAAATGGCACTCAGTAAGGTGCCCAAACCGTCGTGTGGACAATCTCCCTGATACCTGATCCGTTCCTATCTCACCTGTCTATCCGAGTGATCAGAACTGCAGAAATTTGCGGTTCTCGATAGACTCCAGCCCTCCTGAATCCCCCAAACCCTCTATGTAAACAGGATAGAAAAATGAATAAAATCTCTAAATAAGAAACCATTCAACACTCTCACCAGTGTACGAAAGTAATATAATGAAGAGCAAAGCAGAAAAAACTGCCAGCAGCATGCAGAGAAGGAGCCATCTAGTCCCACTACTGCATCTCCCCCTAAAAAACACGTGGGCATCTATTTTTTCACTCAGGATGGAGAACGGAACTTTCCACATTCGATCCCTTTTCTAAACCTGATAGAGGCTAAACGAAATTTAAGGAACCGGTTTCTGTAAAGCAATACACGAGTCTCAAGGAAGCCCTTTTCAAAAGAAATTAGACAGGAAAGATGAAAGCTCACACACAAGGTATCAGTGCTTTTCTTATTTCCCCCGTTATGCAGAATCAGCCATTCTCTCTCCATAGAATATGGATTTAATTTAAATATTGCAAACACATGCGAGTTATTAAGCTCACGTCTTGAACACGAGACAACTTCGCGGCTGAAGCTGAACCTGAGACCAAGGAAACACCAAGTGCTTCCTGCTCTCCATGAACGGCAGACAAGCCAGTTCCTTAATTCAGTCCATCACGGGGACAGGACTGTGACACTCACAAAAACACGACTCCAGGAAACATGGAGAAACAAAGAGAAACGGAAGAAGAGCTACAGTCAAAGCCTGTCAGCTGAAGCGACTACTGAGAAAAAGGGAAAATATTCCGCGGCTACGTGGAGACACTGATGACGAGTCCCCACTGACACTACGCACAGAATACCCGGATACAAAGGACGATATTTGGGAGAGTTTGAAAAACAGAAGAAGTACACGCTTTACAGACCTGAGGTGCACCACTGTCGGCAATCGGCTCTCCCTCAACGGCGCCGCTGCTCGAGATCTGCTTCTCGCAGGAATCCCCGGCCAGAAGCTCCTCCGCCGACAGGACGGGCACCGGCGGCGGCGGCGGCCAAGCGGCCTCGGGCACGGCGCGGGCCGGCGCGGCCACGCACAGGTTGTAGGAGTAGGGCAAGGTGCCCTCGCAGAAGTCGGCCGGGAAGGCGGCGCCGGCCACCGAGAAGCGCTGCGCGCCCAGGCAGCGCAGCACGGCGGGCGGCCCGGCCCGGCGCAGCCGCGCCAGCACGGCCAGCGCCACGCTCAGCACCAAGAGCGCCGACAGCAGCGCCAGCGCCAGCACCAGGTAGAACTGCAGCTCGGCCGCCGGCGCCTCGGCGCCCGCCGCCCGCTCGCTCAGCTCCGGCAGCGCCTCCTGCAAGCTCTCGGCCAGCACCACGTGCAGCGTGGCCGTGGCCGACAGCGCCGGCTGCCCGTGGTCCTTCACCACGGCCACCACACGCTGCTTGGCCGCGTCCCGCTCGGACACGGCGCGCGCCGTGCGCACCTCGCCGCTGTGCCGCCCCACGCGGAACAGCGCCGGCTCCGACGCCTGCACCAGCTCGTACGACAGCCACGCGTTGCGCCCCGCGTCCGCGTCCACCGCCACCACCTTGGCCACCAGGTAGCCGGCCTCGGCCGAACGCGGCACCACCTCGAAAGGAGGCGCCGCCGCTCCCGCCGCCTCTCCCGGCGCCACGGCGGCCCCCGCGCCCGCCGCCGGCCACAGCACCCGCGGCGCGTTGTCGTTGCGGTCCAGCACGAAGACGCGCACCGTGGCCGTGGAGCTGCGCGCCGGCGCGCCGCCGTCCTGCGCCCGCACCGCCACCGCGAACTCGCGGCACTGCTCGTAGTCCAAGGAGCGCTGCGCGTACAGCGCGCCGCTCCGCGCCTCCACCGACACCAGCGGCGCCGCGCCCGCCGCGCCCGCGCTGCCGCCCGCCAGCCAGTAGCTCACGCGCCCGTTGGCGCCCGCGTCCGCGTCCCGCGCCTGCACGCGCAGCACCAGCGCGCCCGCCGCGTTGTTCTCCGCCACGTACGCGCTGTACGCCGCCTCCTCGAACACCGGCGCGTTGTCGTTCACGTCCGACACCTCCAGCACCAGCTCCGCGCTGCTCCGCAGCGCCGGCCTGCCCCGGTCCCGGGCCACCACCGTCACGCGGTGCTCGGCCGCCTGCTCGCGGTCCAGCGCGCTCGCCGTCACCACCTTGTACGAGCCGCCCGGCGACGCCACGATCGACAGCGCCGCCTCTCCCGACAGCTCGCACGACACCTGGCCGTTCTCCCCTGAATCTCGATCGTTCACTTTCAAGAGGGCCACCACAGTGCCGACTGGGGCGTCCTCGGGCACGGGGTTAGACAGGGACAGAATGGTGATGTCGGGCGCGTTGTCGTTCACGTCCAGCACCTCCACCACCACCTTGCACTGTGCCATCAGACCGCCACCGTCCCTCGCCTCCACCAGTAATGTGTAGCCACTCGTGTCCTCGAAGTCCAAAGCCTCTTTGAGCGTGATCATTCCACTCTCTGTGGCCATCATGAACTTCTGAAGAACCTTAGCCGGCATTTTCCCGAAGCCGTAAGTGATGCGAGCATTGTTACCGGTGTCGGCGTCGGAGGCGGAGATGTTTAACACTGTCGACCCCGGGGCCGCGTCCTCGCGCAATCTCACACGGTAACGGTCCTGGCTGAACACGGGAGGGTTGTCATTGGCGTCTGTCACATTGACCCGAATCTTGACAGTTCCGGATCGAGCTGGATCCCCGGCATCCACTGCCGTCAGCCCCAGATCAAAGAAACTCTGCTTCTCCCTATCCAACGCTCTCTCCAAAAGTAATTCGGGTTGATTAGTTCCGTCAGGACTCTCCTTAATGACCAGAGAGAAAGATGGGTTGCTGGTGAGCTGATAAGTCAGCAGCGAGTTGCTTCCCACGTCAGCGTCTTGGGCCACCTCCAGCGGAAAATGAGCCCCGGGAGGAGTCCATTCACCTATATCAAGTTCCAGAGCAGCATTACTGAAGGTCGGGGAGTTGTCATTCACGTCCTCGATTGCCACCTCTACATGGAAAACGTTCAGCGGGTTTTGCACCAAAGCCTCGAAGCTGACGGAGCAGGTCGCGGACTCGCCGCACATCTCCTCCCGGTCCAGCCGCTCGTTCACGTACAGGTTCCCGTTCTCCTCATTCACAGTGAAGTATTGCTTCTCCTCGCTCAGCCGCAGCTTGCGCGCCGGCAGCTCGTCCGCGCTGAGCCCCAGGTCCCGCGCCAGCGGCCCCACGAGCGAGCCTCTGCCCAGCTCCTCGGGGATGGCGTAGCGGACCCGCTCGGCCGCCGCCCGCCACCACACGCACAGCAGCACCGCGCCCAGCAGCGCTCGCCCGCCGCCCGGCCCGCGCCTCTGCCGCCGCCTCAGCGCCATTCTCTGTGGCCACAGCTCGCCGCCGCGCTCCTGCCGGACTCCTGCCGCCGCCCGGCCTCCCTTCCAGCCGCTCTCGCTCTCACCGCAGCGCACGGGCCGCCGCAGCGCAGCCAGCCCGCTCGGGCCGCCTCGGACGCCGCCGCTCCCCGCCAAGCGCCGCCTCTCGCCGCCTCTCGCCGCCTCTCGCCGCCTCTCGCCGCTGCTGCTTCTGCTGGCGGGGCCGCTGCCGCTGCGGCCGGCGCCGGGCGAGCGAGCAGCCTGCGGGGGCAGGACGCTGCGGCGGCCGCGGCTCCAGCGCCGCTCGGCGGCGGCCAACAGCGACACCCGGAGGCGCCGCCACGCCACTGCAGCCGCCGGATGGCCGCGCTCGAGGGGGCCCGGCTTTGGGCGGGGCTCGGGGCTGCGCCGCCGGCGGGGTCTCTCCTCCGCTGCCCACACAGACAGCAGCAGCTCCCGCTGAATTCCACCCCAAGGCGGCTCTATGTGAGATGTGCTGAGCGGTGCTTTTAGTACATTCTTTCGAGTCACACTGAACAATCAGAAGCAAAAATTCATGATAGTTGAGTAAAGAACGGAATACAGCTGCTCTTGATAAAATCACGCCTCAACAACAGCAGCAATAAACGATTATATAGGGAGGACTTCAAGAGATTTTCCGAAATTTATGACATCACTTTAATTCTCCTTTTATTATCCAAGAGAAATTAATTTCAGATATCGATCACCCTAAAGCAATGTAAGCAACCCCTAAACCAAGATAGCAGAATAACATTTACTCCTTTGTTTCTGACTCATTAAAGTTGTTTCATCTGCATCTCCACATCTGAGCGCCCGATAATAGAAAGGTCATAGCAACGCTGAGGCATTCATATAGGTAAAAAATATTTTCAGTTTCCAACTTAAATTTTCTTTAAAGGTCATTTATTCCACATCTCTTTCATAGGCAGAAACACTTCCTGCTAGACTTCAATGCTGGAAGCATATCCAAAACTTCTCTCGGCAATATGATCAATTTTCTCACAACCCACACTAAAAAGCTTTCTTCTAATGAAAACATTCCTTCTTTTGGTTAAAAACACTTGTCCACTGCCCTATGATCACAGGCCCTGATAAAAAGAGCTCTGTCCATATTTCCTATAGGCCTATTCATGAATTTAAAAAGAAAAAAAAACAGCACCCATAATTGATAAGTCTACATGGAGGTATAATTTCGCCATGCTTGAAGACCTAAACTTCTTCAGTCCTTCTGCAAAGCAGAGACGTTCCAACCCTAAGATCACTGTCATAATACTTATGGGGATATTAGCATGTCCATTTGGGATCTTGGCTCAAGATCTGCATGCAGTCTATGGTCTCACAAAAGAAACTTAAGATGGGGGGAAGGACTTCCTTCGACTGGGCACAGAACTTGTTATGCAGAGCAGGACACAATTTGAGCAGCAGGTGCCCATTGGAGGCTCATGTCCCATCTTATCACCCACCAATCACCCAAAGTACTTCTCTGTTAAGCTCTTCCCTATCCCCTACTCTCTGTTCAAACGGGGGATTGCCCTAACCCAGGGCCAGCACCTTGCACTTTGCCCTGTTCCACTTCACGATGGTTGCACGCGGACACTTCTCCAGCCCATCCCTCGCTGGCATCTCTGCCCTCTCGGCCATCAACTCAAATTGGTGTCAGCCGCAAATGTCCTGAAGCTGCATCCATCCCATTGTCCATGGAGGTACTAAACAGTCCTGGTCCCAGGAAGGAGCCTGGAGGGACAGCACAAGTTTCTGCTTTCCACCTGGACATTGGGCCACGGCCTGTAACTCTTTGGGGGTGACAATCCAGCCTGTTCCTCAGCCATTTAACAGCCTCCAGATGATTGCCCAGCACGTTCCTCTGGGTGATGACGTGGAGGACACTGCACAGGTTCTCACTTTATCCCCTGGTCTGTTCATGGACACCTTGGCTGGGCTGGGTGGCCGCTCTGCACTGTGACAACTGCAGCAGAGATGTTCCTGCATTTTTACACTACAGACAGAGTGTTCCTGGGTGAGAACACGTGTGATTATGAAACCCTTCCTCTTTACAGCTGTAAACATCACAGGTGTGTGTGGGAACTGCACCTGCATTGGGACAGTTGGGACAGAGGAGACTTTCTGTTATGATTCTGCCTGATCTCCGCCTAGATCAGGATGAAAATACGGGGAATGTAGAGTCGAGTTTGGTCTTGGTTGTTTATTACCTTATTTACTAACAGTATTTACAGCATGAGCTCCAGCATGCCAGCTAGAGAAACGAGGCAAAATGCAGGGCCTCCAACTTTCACCAAGGCTATTTAAGAGATGGTTACCCAGTACCAAAACAACAACTGTATCTTTTAGGTTTTTGACCCAATAATGACCATTTGATGTTCACAATGCAGATATCTTTCACCTATCTAGAAAAGCTACCCAGATCCGTAAAGACGCAAGAAGGTGAAGAAGAACTCAGATAATGCCCTGAATCCTCAATTTTGCCCCATACACATTGCTATATACCAAACCTAAGTTTTCCCCATGTGAGATCACACAACAGCAATTGAACTACACACCCACAGCCCCTGTGCTATCACACAATCTCAGAAGCCTCTTCCAAGGCCTCAAGTCAAATGTGGTGCCTGCCCAAGGGTCTGCACTCCTCAGCTCAGAAAGCCTGAAAATTTCAGCCTCCAGGGTTCCAACAACCTTTCACATAAGATCAGACACGCTGAGGTTGAGCTCATGACAACAAGCAGGGCAACAGTTACACACATACAGAAATCAACAGATGCAATAACATTTTGTAGGTCTCGCTCTACAGAAGCAGCTCAAATCACCTTCTAGTCCATCAGGCACAGCCTTGTGTTATCTATGACATATGACAAGAGAGGGAATGACCGACTTCTTCTCTACCCTCACACAGAAAACTCCCCTCACTTCAATTTCTCCTATGCCATGGAGCTGGAAGGGTTTCATTTGTGCCCATCTCCTCACTGGAGATAAATCTCTAATTTACCATGGGATGATAATGCACTGCAGCCACACCCAGAAGGGAGGTACATTGGTCTGCTCACCACCATGATGAGAAAGAAATTAAGGATTCTGAAGCACACAAATGATAAACAACCATACTGAAAGATTAGCAGTCATCCAACGGAGAACGGCTCATCAAACCATTGCCTTGGAGGGAATCTCCTTACTGTCTTTATCACGTGCTCTTTTCCACACAGATGCAACGTCTACTAAAATCATATTTACATCTCTTTCTCCCAACACTAACAGAACACAAAGTCACGCTCGTATCTGCTGCCTTCCAATCCCACTGGAACAAGAGGCAAGAGACATGAGCACACCATCCACTGCTAAAAAATAATCGGTTGTTGATAGCGGTAAGTATACCCACATATACTTTACATCAAGGAAAACAAAATGAAAAAAAACAAACCAAACTCCCAGTAAATCACAAGACATGCATCAGATAGTGAAAGGAAGCATTAGAAGACAACAAACTGTCAGCAATGCTCAGTCTAGTCTTCTAGGCCTTGATTTCAGGCCTGAAAATTCATGCCTCAGAGCACCTAGAAGTCACTGAGGTCTCAGGCTCCAACTGTGGCCCTAAACACTTACACTGGACAGCAGGGGAGGGGGATTCATTGTAACAATTAGTGTTCCCCTCAGCAATTTTTTTTGCAGTGTGACCTGCTCACCTTGCACAGTTATGAAAACATCATTTTAAACAGCTGCTCATTGGCCTCTTTCTCATGTTGAATCTTCTGACAAATGACAACACATTCTCTTACTGCTTCTGCTTCCTATTCTTCCTGTCTCCCACACAAACAATTTTTTCATAAGTGGCTGGATCAAGGATTTGCTGAAAAACAATAGTCACTGTTTTAAATCTAAAAGTACTGGCCAAAATTGTGAAAATGACCTACAACCTAATCTGGAAACAAAGGCCTGAAGGAAAGGGTAATTACAACTCTGAAGAAACTCACAATATCACAATGCTGCATAATGATAGAGATGGATAATGGAGGTTTCTCACAGGATTAATTGCCTGTTTCAGCACAGAATTATAGTTTTATATGAACAGTTACTGTGGAAAATGTCACTGTTGAGGACTGTCATTGTCTTTTACGTCAGAGAAACCAGGATCAGAACAGAAATGGCTTTGGCACCAATCATGAAATCAAACCAGTTCTCAGCCAAACTCACACAGATTCACCGACTTTCCTGACACAGAACTGAGCTCTCACCCTCCTCACCCTGGGTCACAGACTTTAGTTACAACATCAACACACGCCAAAATTTAGGTTGTATCTTGGCCACAGAGAAAACAACAACTTCTGAAAACCTATATTTATGAAGTTTTATTTCTTTAATGAAATATTCAGGGTCAGGCTGGGTGGGGCTCAGAGCTACCTGATCTGGTGGAAGATGTCCCTGCCCACGGCAGAAGAGTTGGAATAGCATGATTCTTAAGGTCCTTTTCAACACAAACCACTCCATTAGTCTGTTTCATTCATTCTGTGGCTACATGTACAGCTTCAAAGTATGAAATTTCCTACTGGATAATTGTATGTTTTGGAGTTTGCAGGACTGCCAGACACAATGAGGATCAGCTTTACTCCTTGACAAGAAAACAAGCAAACTGACAACCCACGCAACCCAACCCAAACAAATTATCAAAAAAACTTAATCAACCCAGCCAAGAATGGCAAAACACCTGTGTTGGGGAAGATGAATCACGGAAACCTTATAAATATAATTGCTTAGCAAAAGATTCTGAAAATATGAAACCTATAATCTAAATAGAAATGAAAGCTTACTTTGAGTTGTAGGATATTTAGTCTTAGTTACTATATAACCTGAAAACAATACCCTGGCGAGCTGAAGGAGAATCCTTTTTGATTGAACAATACCTTTCTGCTGGCTGAGGGATCCAAAGGTCAATGTAGCAAAACAGAAGTCTAAAGAGTAGTTTTTAGAGTTTGAAGTATAACACAGTGTGGTAATACAGTAGTTCTTATAGGCTGTATGTAGATTCTAAAGGATTTTGTGTCTTCTATTGGTTGCTCACTATAAATTAGAATATTCATCACAAAAGGAGATATAATGTCTTGTAACAAGGACCTTGCTCTTTTAACTCTTAATTCTTAGCTCTTAATTCTCTTAACTCTCCTAACTCTTACCTCTTCTACCTCTCCTTCCCGTTACTCTTAACTCTTACCTCTTATCTCTTAGCTATTAACTCTTGCTCTTACCTCTCCTCCAAACTCCTCTCTTACCCTTCCTCTTCCCCCTACTCTCGCTCTCTCCTGCTCTCTTCCCCCTGCCACCTTGCTCTCTCTCTCTCTTCTCTCTCAGCTCTCACCCTGCTGTTCTTTCACCCTCTCTCTTTGGGACTTCCCTTCAGCCGAGGCTGGTGGCTGAAGGCAAGGCCCTTTTACCCACGACCCATGCAATTAAACCACATGTTCTGGAATATACAGGTTGGCAGAATTCCTTGTCCCAGCCGTCCGCGGATTCACCTACACAACACCAGAGTATCAATCCTGACCTCACGTTTCAGATTATGTCAACTCTAGTATATACACAAGACAGGAAACTCGAATGGAACTAATGCACAGGAGGCCTCACACAGGAGCTCACTGCACAGACCCCAGACAGTCATTTCCTCAGAGAGTAAGATTGAAGAAGCTCTTGGAACCACAGCTGTGGGCCTCATCTACTAAGACAAAGAGAACTGGACACAATTCATTCATTCATTCTGAACTATATCACAGTGGATTCCAGCATTGGCCCTATCTCTGGATACATTAGTTGAAGAAAATTTGTGTGCACAGCTGCTCAGATAGCAGGCATCACAACTAAGATTACTCTGATCCTCCCAAATATTTGAACAAGTAAAAAATATTGTATAGGCCATAAATTGTTCCCAGCTCTGTCACAGATCCAGCCATCCAAGTACCAGCTCAAAGGCAACATCACCGTTTTACACTCTCTAAGTCATCTGAGTGCAAATCACGCAATATAAAATCATAAGATTGCTCCTGACTCGTGTTCACAAGGCCAGCAAGAGCCCTGGGGATCAACAAAACACATGTCATGTCTCCACCAGTGCCTCCTCACACACCACACCCCCAACACTCCCCCCTAACCATTCCCAGCTCACATGGTTATCACAGATCTTCAGAATTTAGAGAGACTCCACCAAAAGGAAAGGTGCTCAGACAGTCTCTCATCACCATGGATAATATTTGACTTCTCACCCCAGCCATGGGACAAGAAAAAGATTTCTTACATTTTAAGGAAACAGGTCGACGGAAATTTCTCTCTTCACCTACAAACATGAGAGAACCATCTTCAGATCATCAGAACAGAGAGACAGAAAATCAACACCTGCAGAGCTGAAGAGCTCACAACACTCTTCTGTGTCATATAACTCACAGCAGATGATTCATCAACTTGGTTTATAGGCCCCAAACACATAGCTTGCTCTTCGCATATGGCATCTTTCACACGTACAATATTAAGCTTTTAAGTGACACAATTATGATGGCCTTCAAACACTTAGTAACAGCCTCCCAAGGTTCTCCATGCAGCTGGAACTCATCTAGACAATGACATTGGGAAGAAAAAGTTCACATTGCTTAATACTAAGAGATAGGAACTGGACAGGGAATGGAGGAAATCATTCCCTTGAGTCCTTCAGCAAACATTCATGCACAGCTCACAGGACTCAAATTTCCAACCCCTCCCATCATCCATGGTGTTCTCTCACCCATGTATCCTAAAACCATGAGACAGTGCAGGGCCAGATCCCCAGACCACTTTTCTTCATGACATCAAATGGCATCACTGCACTACAGAATCTCCAGTTGGCTGCTCACTGAAGTTCTGTGAAGACACTTCATAGGTCTGAAAGGAAAAGCCCAGCAGTCTTCCAAGGTCGACTGTCAGTTAATATCTCCACAGGAGGAATTATGTCCACCTTACGTGTCCCAATCACCTTGAATCTCTCCCTTCCCACCCACACAATTCTCTTGCCATGCTAAATTTTCTATAGACAAGACTCAACCAGCTCTATATGACACAGCTCGACGTTCAAAAACAAGAAAAAACCAAAGCAGTTCTGCCATTTCATCCTGCATTTCCTCCTCCACACGCAGACAACCACAGACTTTTCTAAGAGTCACAACCTCAAGAGGATCCTTTATATTAAGGACAGGCAGACAGATATCATCAAGGACAACTTTTTGCCGGACCCAATCCTCTGTCGAGGACAAAGATCAAAGCACGGATGACACAAAGACTTTTCCTGCTGGCTGCCACTCTGCACCATGGGAAACGAAAAAAGTGGAGAAGAACCTGCAGAGAAGTTCCATGCAAAGCCATCAGCACTTTGTTCAAGACACATTCAACCCATTCAAGCACAGGTGGTGTTGGGAAGACACATGAGCCTGCTAAAACACTTGTATTTCTTAATAAAGCAGTAAATCTGTTCAGAAGATCTCATACTAACAGGAACACGGGTTCTAGCACAGCACAGGTGACAGAGGGGAAGAATACCTGGAACCTGAAAATTAACCAAACATCTGACCTAACAAACAGGTCAGTCAGACAATTCTAACAGATGTCATCTTCCACACACTCTCAGAGACAAAGGCCCACCTTTAGCTCATTAGATCAATCAAGACAGCAAATTAACACATGCACAATGGGAGGGATCATCCCATACAGTTCTAGATTATGGCACTCAGAGGACCTACATAATTCCAGAATTTATTAGTGACTAAGCGAAGTGTTTGATCTTCCCAAATCTTCCATTATGGTATTTGCTAAAAGTACATGTTTAAACTGTTAGTTAAGGGTGGATGAAAAGATGTAAACTCATAGGGAGAACCTCCCAGGGCTCCCGGTACAGGTGGAGTAAGATGTCATCCAGCTAAATATTTTGGTATTATGAAATTCACATTGCGTGAGCCTACAACTGGGAATTGGTCAGGGAAAAGGACAAACGTATTTCTGGTGTCTTTAAAGAGACCTTGACAGCTCCTAGGGCTCTTATCTCCTGCCCTTCTTAACTTGCATAAGGTCCTCTGACCCTCATAAATTGCAAGAACATGGAATAAAACTCCCAGATGCACAGAAAAAAAAGACCCAGAAACAAAACCCCTCCTGTAAGGCAATGTACATGTACCAGGAAGTGGAGGTGCCTCCTCCTAGTGAAGCAAGTACTGAAGCAAGTTTCAATACCTTCATATTTCAGCAGTAGGTCCTCAGGCAGGGTATCTAGTTGGTAAAACGTCAGCAGAACATTCACACGGGAGCTCACACCACAATAACTTTTTCCCAGTGTAACTACTTGGGACAGGAAAAAAGGGGAAATGCACACATCCATTACTGTGAGCCTCACATAACAACTAAGACAAACTGAACTTCTACATCATCTTTACATAATTTCAGTTATTTCTAATCACGCCAAGAGCAAGAGGTTTTAGTTGCTCTATCTTTGTGAGACACCATGAGAGAAAAGTGGCACACGCAACTTCTCTTCATTGAGAAAAAGGATCACCACATGAATGCATACAAAAATATATCTTTGCTCATCATGGTTCTTCAAAGAAATTTAAAATGTCCTGACCGGGATAAGAAAGATGCACATCTGATAAAACCCAGTCATCAGAGTAGCACCTCAGAGACACCACCATCCTACTTCAGCATGTTGTGCAGCTCGAAAAATACACTACGCTCAAACCTTGACAGTCACTGTGTGCTGATGCTCAGCAACTGCCATTCACACGAAAAAGGCTGAGAACAACGTGCAGATAAGTTCTCTGCAAAGCCATCAGCACTTTGTTCAAGCACATCTAACCCATTCAAATACATGTCATGATGGGAAGATACACGAGACATCCAAAAACTAGTATTTCTGAAAAACGTGATCTATCCTTTGAGAAGATCGCATACTAAGAGGAGCATGGATCCTACCCAGCACAGGTGACATGCGGGAAGAATACCCGGAACCTGAGAAATACCGAAACCACTGCCCTGAAGAACAGCCTGCCAGGGGCAGCCTTCTCCCGCCTACCTTCTTTACCTTGTTTTTAATCAGAGTCGAGTAGGCAAGCCAAAGAACACGGTAGAGAAAGGGCAAACGAACATCAGGGGAAAGCGTGGCGGAGAAATTCTGGACAGAGAAACTCACCGAGGGAGCGGAGGGATCCGCGGGGAGGGCGGCGGCCACATCCTCCTCCCCGAGCAGCGGCGCGGGCTCGTCGGGCAGCGGCCGGGCCGGGAGGGTGTCGCAGCAGCTGGCGGCCGAGAAGCGCAGCTGGCTCTTGCGCGAGTCGGCCGTGAGCGACACGTCGTGCGAGTAGGACTGCAGGAAGGCGCGCACGCCGTCGATGCCCACGAAGTGCGAGACGGGCACGCCGCGCAAGGCGCCGCTGTCGGGCGGCAGCAGGTGCCGGCGGCGCCAGCGGCGCAGGCGCAGCGCCAGCAGCAGCAGCAGGAAGGCCACGAAGAGGCACGACACGGCGGCCACGGCCAGCACCAGCCAGCGCGTCAGGCTGCCGGCCGCCTCGCCCGGCGCCGCCGCCTCGGCCGCGCTGCCCAGCTCGGCCAGCAGCTCGGCCACGCTCTCGGCCAGCACCACGCTCAGCGTGGCCGTGGCCGACAGCGCCGGCCGCCCGTGGTCCTTCACCACCACCACCAGGCTGTGGCGCGCCGCGTCGCGGGCCAGCGGGAAGCGCGCCGTGCGCACCTCGCCGCTGTGCAGCCCCACGCGGAACAGCCCCGGCTCCGTGGCCTTGGCCAGCTCGTAGGACAGCCACGCGTTCTGCCCCGCGTCCGCGTCCACCGCCACCACCTTGGCCACCAGCGCGCCGGGCTCCGACCAGCGCGGCGCCAGCTCCACGCCCGACCACGCGCCGCCCGAGCCCGCCGCGGGAGCCGCCGGCGGGTACAGCACCTGCGGCGCGTTGTCGTTCTCGTCCACGATCTGCAGCCGCACCGACACGTTGCTGCTCAGCGCCGGCGCGCCGCCGTCCTCCGCACGCACCCACAGCTGCAGCTCGCGCACCTGCTCGTAGTCCAAGGAGCGCAGCGCGTACAGCGCGCCCGTCTCCGCCTGCACCGACACGTACGACGACAGCGGCGCGCCCCGCACCCGCCCCTCCGACAGCCGGTAGCGCACGCGCGCGTTCTGCCCCCAGTCCGCGTCCGTGGCGCGCACCGTCAGCACCAGCGCGCCCGCCGCGTTGTTCTCCGCCAGCCGCGCGCTGTAGCGCTCCTCCGCGAACACCGGCGCGTTGTCGTTCACGTCCAGCACCCGCAGCGCCAGCACCGCGCTGCTCTGCAGCGCCGGCGACCCGCCGTCGGCCGCCCGCACCGTCACGTTGTACTCCGGCACCTGCTCTCGGTCCAGTTCTCTCGCCGTCACCACACGGTAGTAGTTCTCAAATGTTTTCTCCAGTCGGAATGGTACGCTCCCGTCGAGTGAGCACCGAACCTCGCCGTTAGCCCCGGAGTCCTTGTCCCTTACGTGCAGCAGGGCCACGACAGTTCCCGACGGGGCATCTTCAGAGATCTCGCTCAGTGCCGACCGCACCGAAATCTCTGGCACATTGTCGTTGACATCTGTCACAGTGACTACGACTTTTGTAGTGTCAAAAAGACCTGCCCCGTCGTGTGCCTGCACTTCAAGTTCGTAAGCGTCGCCTTCCTCGAAGTCCAGGCTCTGTAGCAGGGTGATCGCTCCCGTCTCACCATCCAGTTGGAAAATCTGGGAGCCTTTCTCTGTCATTTTCTCAATCGAGTATTTCACCTGCCCGTACAAGCCCTCGTCGGCGTCCGTGGCCGTGACCGTGACGAGGACGGAGCCCACGGGCACGTCCTCGGCCACACGCACCGTGTACTCCGCCTGCCTGAACACCGGCGCGTTGTCGTTCGCGTCCAGCACCGTCACTCGGATCCGAGCCGTGCCCGTCCGGGCCGGATCGCCGCCGTCACTCGCCCTCAGCACCAGCTCGTGAAACGCCGCCTCCTCCCGGTCCAGCGCCTTGGCCAGCACCAGCTCGGGACGCTGATCGCCGCCGGGGCCCGCCTGCACGGCCAGCGAGAAGTGCTCGTCGCCGCTCAGCTCGTAGCTCTGCAAGGAATTCCGGCCCGAGTCCGGGTCGTGAGCGTCTGGAAGGGGAAACCGCGACCCCGGGGCTGTCGTCTCGCTAAATCTCAGTTCTTTTTCTGCCTGTCGAAAGCTGGGAGCGTTGTCGTTAATGTCTGTGATCTCCACTTCGATTGCGTAAACCTGCATCTGTCCATCCACTATCAGCTCACAGCGTAGCACGCATTTCTCCACCAGCCGGCAAAGCTGCTCTCTGTCGATCCTCTCCGCCGTCACTAAATGTCCCGTCTTCCCGTGCACAGCGAAATACTGCGTCCTACCTTCCGAGACAATTTGAAAGCCGCGATCTCGTAGCGCCGTGAGCTGCAGCCCCAGGTCCTTGGCCACGTCGCCCACGAACGAGCCCTTGGGCATCTCCTCGGGCACCGAGTAGTGCAGCTGCCCCCACGCCGCCTCCCACGCCGCCAGCAGGACGGCCCAGAGCAGAGCTCGCTGCCGCCGGCCCCAGCGCCTCCTCGCCGCGCACATCTCCGCCGCGCCACCGCCGGCACCGCAAACACCGCCGCTCCGACTCCCGCTGCCGCTCAATGCTCTCAGCTCCTGCGCCCTGCGCTGCCGCCGGGCCCCGGCTGCAGAATGGAGTGGCACCGCGGGGACGATCGCGGGCCGCACGGTCGGACGGAGAGCGAGCAGCCGAGCGAGCCGATCCGCAGCGGGCGGGGCTGCCGGTAGCGCTCCGAGCTTCCTCTCGCTCCTCTCGGTCAACAGCGGCGCCCGCAGCCTCCTCCCGGCACTGCAGGCACCGAGCGCTGCCCGCCGCTGCCCGCCCGGCCCCGCTGCACACACGGGACAGGCGCCGCCGAGACGTCGCTTTTCGCCCGGCGCCGATCTCCTGCCTCCGCATTTCTCCAGCCCATCTCTGCCTTCATCCTCCAGGGCATCACGGTCGGGAGGAAGGCAGAGGCATTCCATGGGCGCGGTTCTTTAACGGCACGGGAAAATAATACCTTACTAATGAAATTGTATATAAATCAAAACACATCTTCATATTTTACCCTATAGCTCATTATTACTTTATTCGTTTTTGTTCATAAGCATCTTCAACAACAGGCTGTCAGACAGAAAACTGGAGGATACCGCACCCGAAAAACCAGAGCTATCAGGTTCATTCACAAGCCGGACTGGAGTAATTACATACATCTTGATGTCAGGGAGCTAACTGTTGCAGGACTAAATTACAGATAAAAAATAAAGATGCTGCTAGAACTTTCAAAGGAAAATTTGAAACTTCAAATGTTTGATATTAATTCCTAAGATAAACCAAATGTTTCCTTAGTTTATACGCACTTGTTTTTGATCAGATCATTTGAGGTTTTCTTTTTTCTGAAGTTAGAATAATGTGTAAAGCATTGAAGCTCATTAGTAAACTATTCATCTAAGTCCTTCTTTATGACGTTGGAACGATATGTTTTCATTGAAAGAATTATAGAAACATAAAATAAAAGTGTAACTTGAACCCGTGCTGATCACGAATCGCAAATGGCACTGAGTAAGGTGCCCAAACCGTCGTGTGGACAATCTCCCTGATATCTGATCCGTTCCAATCTCACATGTTTATCCCAGTGATCAGAACTGCAGAAATTTGCTTTTCTCGATACACCCCAGCCCTTCTGAATTCCCCAAACTCTCTATGTAAACAGAGACTTTGTTAACAGAGTCTGTATTTACAAGGACAGGATAGAAATATAAAAAATATCCCTGAATAAGAAATCATTGAACACTCCCACCAGGGTACGAAATAGTTATCTAAAAGAGCGAAGCAGAGAAAACTGCCATTTAGTCCCACGACTGCGTCTCCCCCCAAAAACAGGTGGGAATCTATTTTTTCACTCAGGATGGGGAACGGAACTTTCCACATTCGATCCCTCTCTAAATCTGATAGAAAGAAGACAAAGTTTAACGAACGGGTTTGTGTAAAGCTGCACACGAGTTTCAAGGACAACCCTTCGGAAGAAATCAGTCAGGAAGGATGAAAGCTCCAACACCAGACGTCACTGCTTTTCTTATTTCTCCCGTCATGCAGAATCGGCCATTCTCCGTCCACTGCATACTGATCTACTTTCACTACTGCTAACACATCCGAATTTGTAGAGCTCAAGTGCTGAAGACAAAACCTTGGGGCTAAAGCTGAATCTGTGGCAGAGGAAGCACCAAGTGCTTCCTGTTATCCGTGAACGGGGGAAAACCCCTTCCTAAATTCAGTCCATCACGGAGACAGGAATGTGACACTCACAAAAACACGACACCAGGAAAAATGGATGAACACAGACAAACGGAAGAAGAGCTACAGTGAAAGCCTGTCAGCAGAAGCGACTACTGAGAAAAAGGGAAAAAATCCTGCTGCTACGTGGAGACACTGATGACGAGTCCCCACTGACACTACACAGAGAATACCCAGGCAACAAAGACGATATTTCGAACAGTTTTAAAAATAGAGGAAGCTCACGCTTTACAGACCTGAGGTGCACCGCTGTCGGCAATCGGCTCTCCCTCAACGGCGCCGCTGCTCGAGATCTGCTTCTCGCAGGAATCCCCGGCCAGAAGCTCCTCCGCCGACAGGACGGGCACCGGCGGCGGCGGCGGCCAAGCGGCCTCGGGCACGGCGCGGGCCGGCGCGGCCACGCACAGGTTGTAGGAGTAGGGCAAGGTGCCCTCGCAGAAGTCGGCCGGGAAGGCGGCGCCGGCCACCGAGAAGCGCTGCGCGCCCAGGCAGCGCAGCACGGCGGGCGGCCCGGCCCGGCGCAGCCGCGCCAGCACGGCCAGCGCCACGCTCAGCACCAAGAGCGCCGACAGCAGCGCCAGCGCCAGCACCAGGTAGAACTGCAGCTCGGCCGCCGGCGCCTCGGCGCCCGCCGCCCGCTCGCTCAGCTCCGGCAGCGCCTCCTGCAAGCTCTCGGCCAGCACCACGTGCAGCGTGGCCGTGGCCGACAGCGCCGGCTGCCCGTGGTCCTTCACCACGGCCACCACACGCTGCTTGGCCGCGTCCCGCTCGGACACGGCGCGCGCCGTGCGCACCTCGCCGCTGTGCAGCCCCACGCGGAACAGCGCCGGCTCCGACGCCTGCACCAGCTCGTACGACAGCCACGCGTTGCGCCCCGCGTCCGCGTCCACCGCCACCACCTTGGCCACCAGGTAGCCGGCCTCGGCCGAACGCGGCACCACCTCGAAAGGAGGCGCCGCCGCTCCCGCCGCCTCTCCCGGCGCCACGGCGGCCCCCGCGCCCGCCGCCGGCCACAGCACCCGCGGCGCGTTGTCGTTGCGGTCCAGCACGAAGACGCGCACCGTGGCCGTGGAGCTGCGCGCCGGCGCGCCGCCGTCCTGCGCCCGCACCGCCACCGCGAACTCGCGGCACTGCTCGTAGTCCAAGGAGCGCTGCGCGTACAGCGCGCCGCTCCGCGCCTCCACCGACACCAGCGGCGCCGCGCCCGCCGCGCCCGCGCTGCCGCCCGCCAGCCAGTAGCTCACGCGCCCGTTGGCGCCCGCGTCCGCGTCCCGCGCCTGCACGCGCAGCACCAGCGCGCCCGCCGCGTTGTTCTCCGCCACGTACGCGCTGTACGCCGCCTCCTCGAACACCGGCGCGTTGTCGTTCACGTCCGACACCTCCAGCACCAGCTCCGCGCTGCTCCGCAGCGCCGGCCTGCCCCGGTCCCGGGCCACCACCGTCACGCGGTGCTCGGCCGCCTGCTCGCGGTCCAGCGCGCTCGCCGTCACCACCTTGTACGAGCCGCCCGGCGACGCCACGATCGACAGCGGCGCCTCTCCCGACAGCTCGCACGACACCTGACCGTTCTCGCCCGAGTCTGGGTCATTCACGTTCAGCACGGCCACCACAGAGCCGACCGGGGCGTCCTCGGGCACGGGACTTGACAGTGACAGAATGGTGATCTCGGGTGGGTTGTCGTTCACGTCCAGCACCTCCACCACCACCTTGCACTGTGCCATCAGACCGCCACCGTCCCTCGCCTCCACCAATAATGTGTAGGCACTCGTGTCCTCGAAGTCTAAAGCCTCTTTGATCGTGATCATTCCGCTCTCCGCGTCCATCATGAACTTCTGAAGAACCTTAGCCGGCATTTTCCCGAAGCCGTAAGTGATGCGAGCATTGTTGCCGGTGTCGGCGTCGGAGGCGGAGATGTTTAACACTGTCGACCCCGGGGCCGCGTCCTCGCGCAATCTCACACGGTAACGGTCCTGGCTGAACACGGGAGGGTTGTCATTGGCGTCTGTCACATTGACCCGAATCTTGACAGTTCCGGATCTAGCTGGATCCCCGGCATCCACTGCCGTCAGCTCCAGCTCAAAGAAACCCTGCTGCTCCCTATCCAACGCTCTCTCCAAAACTAATTCCGGTTGATTAGTTCCGTCAGGACTCTCCTTAATGACCAGAGAGAAAGATGGGTTGCTGGTGAGATGATAAGTCAGCAGCGAGTTACTTCCCACGTCAGTGTCTTGGGCCATCTCCAGCGGAAAACGAGCCCCTGTGGGAGTCCATTCCCCGATATCAAGTTCTAGCGCAGCATTGCTGAAGGTCGGGGAGTTGTCATTCACGTCCTCGATCGCCACCTCGACGTGGAAAACATTCAGTGGATTGTGAACCAGCACCTCGAAGCTGACGGAGCAGGTCACCGACTGGCCGCACATCTCCTCCCGGTCCAGCCTCTCGTTCACGTACAGGTTCCCGTTCTCCTCACTCACAGTGAAATATTTCAGCTGCTTCTTGCCGCCAGACGCCACCTGCAGCTTGCGCGCCGGCAGCTCGTCCGCGCTGAGCCCCAGGTCCCGCGCCAGCGGCCCCACGAGCGAGCCTCTGCCCAGCTCCTCGGGGATGGCGTAGCGGACCCGCTCGGCCGCCGCCCGCCACCACACGCACAGCAGCACCGCGCCCAGCAGCGCTCGCCCGCCGCCCGGCCCGCGCCTCTGCCGCCGCCTCAGCGCCATTCTCTGTGGCCACAGCTCGCCGCCGCGCTCCTGCCGGACTCCTGCCGCCGCCCGGCCTCCCTCCCAGCCGCTCTCGCTCTCACCGCAGCGCACGGGCCGCCGCAGCGCAGCCAGCCCGCTCGGGCCGCCTCGGACGCCGCCGCTCCCCGCCAAGCGCCGCCTCTCGCCGCCTCTCGCCGCCTCTCGCCGCCTCTCGCCGCCTCTCGCCGCTGCTGCTTCTGCTGGCGGGGCCGCTGCCGCTGCGGCCGGCGCCGGGCGAGCGAGCAGCCTGCGGGGGCAGGACGCTGCGGCGGCCGCGGCTCCAGCGCCGCTCGGCGGCGGCCAACAGCGACACCCGGAGGCGCCGCCGCGCCACTGCAGCTGCCGGATGGCCGCGCTCGAGGGGGCCCGGCTTTGGGCGGGGCTCGGGGGTTTTATGTGATTTCAAATACTATTAAAACTACGGTACGCTGTTTAAGGCTTTCATGTTATCTGTTTGTTTTGCAATAAATGTAGAGAAGCAAGTGTTTAAGCTAATGTTTGTTGCAAAATAATAAATTATCGAACTCAAATTTTCTCAACCATATTAAGGCACAATTAGGAAACAGTAAACTCTATATATGTGTAGAGGCAGGGAAATCTATCAGTATCCTGTCATGCATCTTCAATTTTGTTTTCCTGTCTTGAGTCGAATTAAGTTAAGGCACACTTGGGCTAAAGCAATGATTTTATCTTTATGCCAAGCATAACATTTCTACTCTGTTTCTGACTCAGAGAAGTTACTTCTTTTACATCTCTGTATTTCAGGACCTCATGATAGAAATGCAGAGCCACCATGACTCTTTTATACACCCGAAGAATTCTCTGGATTGAATGGATCCTTCAAAATAATTTAATCCACTCCTCAGTCATGGCAGGGGTATCCTTCACTAGACGAAGTTACTGAAAGGCTCATCCACATTGTCCTTGAGGCCTTCCAGTGGTGGGGCACCCATAGAACTTGTGGGCAACTCATTTCAGTGTCTCACTATCCTCATCATAAAAATTTTTCCAATCTAAACCTAAAAATTCTTCTTCAAACTTTCTTGTAAGCATTCTTCCTGAATTGAAAAGATACAATAAATCCTACTCAAAGCTTTATTTTCTCAGGGTAAGGACGTGAAATTTGTAAATGCTTCTTCATGACAGATATTCCAGTTCGATGACAATGTATGTGGTCAAAGAAGTGTAGAGGAAAAGGACCACCTACCCATTCTTGCTGGTCAATCTACTTGTTATACATCCCCTGATGCAATCTGGGCAGCAAGTGGACACTGCCAGCTCATGCTCCATTTGTCACTAACACAAAGCATTTCTCTGCAGGGCTGTTCTCAGTCTGCCACCCTCTATTTAAATTGAGAGTTGCCCTGACCCATGTGCAGGACCTTGCACTTGGCCTTCATGAAGTTTACACATGTCTGCTTCTCCAACTTATCATAAAAACCATCCCTGACCTCTCACTGATCAACTCAGCTTGGTGTCAGCCGCAAATTTGCTGAGGGTGTGCTTGATCCCACTGTCTATGAAGATGCTGAATAGCACTGATCCCAGAATAGATATCACACATTACTGATTTCCACTTGGACATCGAGTCCAAGAGTCTATAGCTCCTGGGAGCTGACTGTCCAGCCTGTTCCTCAGCCATTTAACAGCCTCCAGGTGTGAGCCCAGCATGGTCTGGGTCGTTGGGTGGCAGACACTCTGCCCACATGCTCACACTGGTTCCTGACCTGCTCATGGGAACCTTGGCTCGAATGGGTGGCCGCTCTGAACTTTGAGGACTGCAGCAGAGATGCTTCTGCATTTTCACACTACAGACAAAGTGTTCCCGGGTGAGCACACCTGTGCTTGTGAAACCCTTCCTCTTTACAGCTGTGAACATCACAGGTGTGTGTGGGAACTGCACCTGCACTCGGACAGTTGGCACAGAGGAGACCTTCCACATGAGATCGGACGTGCTGAGGTTGAGCTCATGAACACAGACAAGAGTTAGAAACATAAGGCAATGTACAGACCAGGTGCAATAATATTTTGTAGGCCACATTTACCGAGCAAAAGCAATTCCAATTGCGTGGCACTGCATCAGGCACAAGCATGTGTTATGGAGGACATTCCACAAGCAAGGAAAATTACAATCTGTTCTTTTATACTCTCACATTCAGAGGTCTCCTGTCTTCTCTCCAATGCGGCACACCTGTTTGGTTTCTACTGCCCCTTAACATCTTTAGCAAAATTAATCATGATGGAATAAAGCACCAGGATCACATCAAGAGGGGAAGTAAAATTATCTGCCCGTTGGCATTCTGAGAAGAAACTGAAGGATTTTAAAACACATGAATCATAAACAGCCAAACTAAAAGATTAGCAGTCATCCAACAGAGAATGGCTCATCTAACTAATGGCTCAGAGGAAATCTCCTGCCCTCTTCCATCACACACGTGTTCCACAGAGATACTGTTAGGGTGCTGTTCACCTCCCTTCCCCCCTACAGTAACTCAAAGGTACCCTCACCTCTCCTGCCTTTCATGCCTGCTGTAGCACGAACAAGAGGCGTTAATACAGGATGCATTGCTGAAGGGAGCATGGCTGACAATTACAAGGAAACCTTCAGAAGGAAGGAAAGCCAAGCAGGAAAAAAAAAGAAAAGCAAAATATATGTCAAGAAAGCAAGGCAAGGAAACAGTAGAAGATAAGAGGCAGTTAGAGAAATTCACCAGGATATCTTCTTGGTCTTCACTGTGGGCTTTGGAATTCATCTCTGTGAACACCTGGAAGTCACTGAGGCCTCAAGGTGCAGGTGGAGCCTTGAAGATTTACACTGGACTGCACACTAATGAGGTTCATTGCCAAAAATAGTCATGAGCTCTCAGCAATTCTCTTAGGCGACCTCCCAAAGAGACGAAATATCTGACGCCTCTTTCACAACTTCACCCTTCTAAGAAATTACAGCGCATTCACTTTTTCCGTTTCCTTCACCTTTCTCACACACACAAAATTCTGTCCCTGGTGATTAAATTAGGTATTTGCTGCCAAATCGGAGTCATAATTACAAAAGACGAAACACTCACCAGGAATGGGTAAAAAGACCAAGACCTTACAGGAAGCCAACACCTGAAAGTCTAATTGCAACTATGAAGACACACTACATCACTACGTTCTGGGGAGTTACAAATGAATAAGGACATTTTCATACAGGAATTATAAGCCATTTTCTACACAAGTATCGTGGCTCTACCTGCACAGTTTTTCAGGAAATACTTCGCTGCTGGAGGACTGCCATTGCCTTTCAGGACTGGGATACAAGGATCAAAGAAAACAGCCCAGGCCTCGGCAGTGGCCTTGGCACGAGGCCTGAAATCAAACCATTTTCCAGCCAGAGCCACTCTGACCCATCTGTTTCTGCATTCAAAGCCAGTTTCTCCTTCTCCTGGCTCTGCATTCACACCCTTTTTCTGCATAATGGAAAACACATCAGCTTCTAACCACGTACCAGCCACAGGGAAAAGAGCCTTTCATTCAGTCCCATTTGAGAGAACATACATTTAGCTGATGCCCACCTGGAAGGTGTGGATGAGAACTGCTCTCCCTCCCTGATAATTATAAGACATCTTTTAATGTTTTATGCAATCACAGAATCATCATAGTTGGAAGAGACCTTCAAAGTCATCTAGTCCAGACCAGCACCACCATAATCAAGCACCTTGATCAAGATCTCCAAGAGCCATATCCAGAAGCCTCCCAAAGACTTTCCAGAGACAGTGACTGCACCACCTCTCTGGGCAAGTCCTTCCAGTGCCTCACCCTTCTTTCACACAAAAAATATTCAGGTATCTCATCTGAACCTCCCCTGGCACAACTTAAGGCCATTTCTTCTTGGCCTCTCACTTGAGACATGGCAGAAGAGACCAACCCTCAGTTCACTACAACCTCATTTCAAGTGACTATAGAGAGCAATCCCTGAACCTCCTCTTTTCTGAGACTAAACAACTCTTGTGCTCCTCATCACTTCACCAGCTTTTATTTGTTCGCAGGGTTCCCAGGCAAAAGGAGCTCCAGCTTTATTCCTCCACCAGAAACAAACAAATACATAAAACAAAAAATAGACTGAGAAACTGTCACAAGTGCATGAACCATAGATTCCCATTTCAGATCGTGTCAGCTGTCGTAGGTACACAAAGGAAACTAGTTTGTAAGAAGTAGTCATGCTCACACAGGAGCTCACGCCATACACCCCAGACACAGTCATATCTTAGACCCTGAAAACAAAAAGGCTTACAACCACAGCTGTGAGCCTCGTCTAAACTCCAGGACAAACTGGACCTTTACATCTTTCTTTTTTAGCCACTTCACTCTCCTGCACAGGCCCTGTCCCTGGACAGAGGAAACTCTTTCCCCACTCCAAACACTACACGAACGGAAAGTTAAATTGGCAGACAAATTCTGTTGAAAGAAAAGCTGCACACACAATTTCTCAGAGCCCAAGCATCACAACAAAGATTATTCTGTTCCTCCCAAGATTTTGAAGAAATGTAAAATGTTATAAAGACTTGAAGTTCTTACCAGCTCTATTAAAGAGCCAGCCCTCAGAGTATCAGCTCAAAGAAAACATCACATATGAGCTCTCGGAAGGCCGTGTGATGTCATCACTCTTAATGCAAAAGAATGCTGGACCCAAAACTGGGCAATTCGAGTCCAAATCACTCAAGGTCAAAAGATCATTCTTCTTTGCAGTGATTTTCAGAATATCAGGTATAAATCCTCAGAATCAACAGAACACATGCCATTTTCCACCAATACCTCCTCATACAGCACACGCCAACCCATCCCCTCTAACACTTTATGACTCACATCATTACCACAGATCTTCAAAACTGGCAGAAAGACTCTACCAAAAGAGAAGCTGCTCAGATGTCTACTCACCATAGCTAATAGTTGACTGTTCACCATGTGCCTGCACAAGCAACAGCACTGATTACAGAGACATGTTAAAGAAACACCTGTGAAAGTCTTCTTAGAGCTGGGAACATGAACGGCATGTACAGAACAGCCAGGCAATGCAACGCACCCAAACTTCCACACACTTGGAGAGAGAAAGAACCATCTTCAGATCACCAAAGAGCAAAGAAGGGAACAAACAGCTACAGAAAGGAAGAGGTCACAAAACACCCTTCATGTAACTAAGAGCAGGTAACTAATACAGTGCTTACTAAGCAATGAATGGACCAACTGCTCCTCCCAAAGCTCCCACATGACCTTGGTCATGAGCACATCATTAGACTCTTAAGCTTCACAGTTATGACCAGCTGCAAACACACACAAAGAACTTGCCAGGGCGTTTCATGCAGCCAGAATTACGTGTCTTCTGGCCAAATATTTAGGGAAGGAAGACATCACATTGAATGATACTATGGGTGGGCAAAAAAAAAGATAAATGAGAAAGGCATTCCCTCTGGCCTTCAACAGATCCTCATGTAGAACTACAGGACGTAAAATCTCCAATCTTTCACAACGCCCACGGTGTTCTTTGACCCTTCCAATTTATATGCACATGACATTTAGGGCCCACTCTCCCAGATCACTTCGTTTTACAACTTCAACCAGAAACTTTCATACCTCTGTGCAAAGGAAGCTGCATTTCTCTGCTCACTGCTCTTCTGTGAAGAAACCTCAGACTTCTCAAAGGAAAAGAGGAAGAGTGCTCCAGGGGAGCTTGTGTCAGTGAATGTCTCTATAAGGCCAATCACCCTCTCCTTATGTCTAACTCTGCACGTTGAATCTTTCCCTCCCACCCTCACCCAGGCTCCTGCCATGACCTGTACTTTACAGCCAAGTCACACCGTTCAGTTTGACACAGCTCAGCCTTTCAAGGGAACAAACCAACAAAGCACCTCTGCCATTCCTTCCGCTATTTCCTCCTCCACATACAACCAGCCATCGGTGGGATGTGTTCAAGAGGATCCTTCACCTTCAGATCAGTTACACAGACATCATCAAGGGAGCACCTCTACCTGGCCCATTCTCCTGCAGGTCCAGAAGAATGTAAAAACATTTCCTACTCACCTCCATTTATACAGAAAGGCTGAGAAAAGTACAAACCATGAGCAGCAAAGTTACACTCAGAGCAGTCCGGATTACAATAAAGAGACTGTCACCCCAATCAAGCACATGTAGGCTTCGGAAGGCACCTGAACCAGCAAACAATGAAAATCTCAACTTGCTACTTATGAAACCCATACCTTCAAAATAGTGAATACTGAAAGAGCATGGGGTTTACATATGCCATGGCACAAAAACTGCTTGGTACACGATGAAACTACAAAAAATCATACAGACCTCTAGTCACCGTCAGACTCACTACATCGACCTCCCCAGCGACCCGGAGAGCAAAGAAGGAGCCTTTCCTGCACCTCCGTGCAGCAAGAGGAACCAGAACAAAACACGACAATGAACAAAGCTCTGCTGTACTTGCCAGCAAACCGCCCGGCACAGGAAACAGACCACGGGGGGAAATGAACAGGAGAGCAGAAGAGGAAAGCGCCGCGGAGGCTATGCTGCTCTTGGAACTCACCGAGGGAGCGGCGGGATCCGCGGGGAGGGCGGCGGCCACATCCTCCTCCCCGAGCAGCGGCGCGGGCTCGTCGGGCAGCGGCCGGGCCGGGAGGGTGTCGCAGCAGCTGGCGGCCGAGAAGCGCAGCTGGCTCTTGCGCGAGTCGGCCGTGAGCGACACGTCGTGCGAGTAGGACTGCAGGAAGGCGCGTACGCCGTCGATGCCCACGAAGTGCGAGACGGGCACGCCGCGCAAGGCGCCGCTGTCGGGCGGCAGCAGGTGCCGGCGGCGCCAGCGGCGCAGGCGCAGCGCCAGCAGCAGCAGCAGGAAGGCCACGAAGAGGCACGACACGGCGGCCACGGCCAGCACCAGCCAGCGCGTCAGGCTGCCGGCCGCCTCGCCCGGCGCCGCCGCCTCGGCCGCGCTGCCCAGCTCGGCCAGCAGCTCGGCCACGCTCTCGGCCAGCACCACGCTCAGCGTGGCCGTGGCCGACAGCGCCGGCCGCCCGTGGTCCTTCACCACCACCACCAGGCTCTGGCGCGCCGCGTCGCGGGCCAGCGGGAAGCGCGCCGTGCGCACCTCGCCGCTGTGCAGCCCCACGCGGAACAGCCCCGGCTCCGTGGCCTTGGCCAGCTCGTAGGACAGCCACGCGTTCTGCCCCGCGTCCGCGTCCACCGCCACCACCTTGGCCACCAGCGCGCCGGGCTCCGACCAGCGCGGCGCCAGCTCCACGCCCGACCACGCGCCGCCCGAGCCCGCCGCGGGAGCCGCCGGCGGGTACAGCACCTGCGGCGCGTTGTCGTTCTCGTCCACGATCTGCAGCCGCACCGACACGTTGCTGCTCAGCGCCGGCGCGCCGCCGTCCTCCGCACGCACCCACAGCTGCAGCTCGCGCACCTGCTCGTAGTCCAAGGAGCGCAGCGCGTACAGCGCGCCCGTCTCCGCCTGCACCGACACGTACGACGACAGCGGCGCGCCCCGCACCCGCCCCTCCGACAGCCGGTAGCGCACGCGCGCGTTCTGCCCCCAGTCCGCGTCCGTGGCGCGCACCGTCAGCACCAGCGCGCCCGCCGCGTTGTTCTCCGCCAGCCGCGCGCTGTAGCGCTCCTCCGCGAACACCGGCGCGTTGTCGTTCACGTCCAGCACCCGCAGCGCCAGCACCGCGCTGCTCTGCAGCGCCGGCGACCCGCCGTCGGCCGCCCGCACCGTCACGTTGTACTCCGGCACCTGCTCTCGGTCCAGCTCTCTCGTTGTCACCACACGATAGTAGTCGTCGAAAGACTTCTCCAGCCGGAACGGGATGCCCTCGTCGATCGAGCACCGAACCTCGCCGTTCCCCCCGGAGTCCCGGTCTTGTGCATGCAGCAGGGCGACCACAGTCCCGACAGCCGCGTCCTCCGAGATCTCACTCAGCGCCGACGACACTGTGAGTACGGGCGCGTTGTCATTCACATCTGTTACTGTAACCACAACTTTGGCAGTGTCAGAAAGGCCTCCCCCATCATGAGCCTGTACCTCCAGTTCGTAGGAGTCGCCTTCCTCGAAATCCAGGCTCCGTAAGACAGTGATTGCTCCTGTCTCACTGTCCAGTTGGAAAATCTGCGAGGCTTTCTCTGTCGTTTTCTCAATCGAGTATTTCACCTGTCCGTACAAGCCTTCGTCGGCGTCCGTGGCCGTGACGGTGACGAGGACGGAGCCCACGGGCACGTCCTCGGCCACACGCACCGTGTACTCCGCCTGGCTGAACACCGGCGCGTTGTCGTTCGCGTCCACCACCGTCACTCGGATCCGAGCCGTGCCCGTCCGGGCCGGATCGCCGCCGTCACTCGCCCTCAGCACCAGCTCGTGAAACGCCGCCTCCTCCCGGTCCAGCGCCTTCGCCAGCACCAGCTCGGGACGCTGATCGCCGCCGGGGCCCGCCTGCACGGCCAGCGAGAAGTGCTCGTCGCCGCTCAGCTCGTAGCTCTGCAGGGAATTCCGGCCCAAGTCCGGATCATGAGCGTCTGGCAGGGGAAAGCGCGATCCCGGGGCTGTCATCTCGCTCACTCTCAATTCTTTCTCTGGTACTCGAAAGCTGGGCGCGTTGTCATTGATGTCCGTGATTTCCACATGGATTCCGTAAACTTTCATTTCCCCCTCCACTATGAGCTCACAGCTCAGAACGCATTGCTGCACACGCTCACACAGCTGCTCTCTGTCAATCCTCTCCGCCGTCACTAAATGTCCCGTCTTCCCGTGCACAGCGAAATACTGCGTCCTACCTTTGTCCAAGACACGGACGCCGCGATCTCGGAGCGCCGTGAGCTGCAGCCCCAGGTCCTTGGCCACGTCGCCCACGAACGAGCCCTTGGGCATCTCCTCGGGCACCGAGTAGCGCAGCTGCCACCACGCCGCCTCCCACGCCGCCAGCAGGACGGCCCAGAGCAGAGCTCGCTGCCGCCGGCCCCAGCGCCTCCGAGCCGCGCACATCTCCGCCGCGCCACCGCCGGCACCGCAACACCGCCGCTCCGACTCCCGCTGCCGCTCAATGCTCTCAGCTCCTGCGCCCTGCGCTGCCGCCGGGCCCCGGCTGCAGAATGGAGCGGCACCGCGGGGACGATCGCGGGCCGCACGGTCGGACGGAGAGCGAGCAGCCGAGCGAGCCGATCCGCAGCGGGCGGGGCTGCCGGTAGCGCTCCGAGCTTCCTCTCGCTCCTCTCGGTCAACAGCGGCGCCCGCAGCCTCCTCCCGGCACTGCAGGCACCGAGCGCTGCCCGCCGCTGCCCGCCCGGCCCCGCTGCACACACGGGACAGGCGCCGCCGAGACGTCGCTTTTCGCCCGGCGCCGATCTCCTGCCTCCGCATTTCTCCAGCCCATCTCTGCCTTCATCCTCCAGGGCATCACGGTCGGGAGGAAGGCAGAGGCATTCCATGGGTGCGGTTCTTTAACCGCACGGGAAACTGATCCCTTACTAATGTCATTGTATGTAAATCAAAACACATTTTCGTATTTTACCCAGTAGCTTATGTTACTTTTACTCTTTTTATTCAAAGGCATCTTCAGCAACAGGCTCTCAGAGAGAAAACGGGAAGAGAATCGCATCTCGAAAACAACGAGCTATCAGGATCATTAATTAAAGCGGGTCGAGAGCAGTTGCATGCTTCTTGAAGTCAGGGAGCTAATTGCTAACGGACTGAATTACAGATACAGATAAAGATGAAGCTAAAACTCTCCAAGGAAACTTTCAGGCTTTAGAATATTTGATATTCCTTCCTAAGATTAACATGGGATTACCTTAGGTAATACAGATTGACATTTAGTTAAGTCATTTGCGGTTTCCTTTTTCTGAAATTTATGTGAAGAGCAGTGAAGCTCATTAGTAAGATATTCATCTAACTATCTCTTGATGTTATTGGTATAATGTTATTTCAAGACAACAGTTATAGAGACATAAGCCAAAAGTACAACTCTGCCCTTGAACCCATGCTGACCACTAATCAATGCACAAATGGCATTGAGTAAGGTGCCCAAACCGTCGTGTGGACAATCTCCCTGATACCTGATCCGTTCCTATCTCACCTGTCTATCCTAGTGATCAGAACTGCAGAAATTTGCCGTTCTTGATAGACTCCAGCCCTCCTGAATCCCCCAAACCCTCTATGTAAACAGGATAGAAAAATGAATAAAATCTCTAAATAAGAAACCATTTAACACTCTCACCAGTGTACGAAAGTAATATAATGAAGAGCAAAGCAGAGAAAACTGCCAGCAGCATGCAGAGAAGGAGCGATCTAGTCCCACTACTGCATCTCCCCCTAAAAAACACGTGGGCATCTATTTTTTCACTCAGGATGGAGAACGGAACTTTCCACATTCGATCCCTTTTCTAAACCTGATAGAGGCAAAACGAAATTTAAGGAACCGGTTTCTGTAAAGCCATACACGAGTCTCAAGGAAGCCCTTTTCAAAAGAAATTAGACAGGAAAGATGAAAGCTCCAACACAAGGCATCAGTGCTTTTCTTATTTCCCCCGTCATGCTAAACCAGCCATTCTCTCTCCATAGAATATGGATCTAATTTAAATATTGCAAAAACATGCGAGTTATTAAGCTCAGGTCTTGAACACGAGACAACTTCGCGGCTGAAGCTGAACCTGCGACCAAGGAAACACCAAGTGCTTCCTGCTCTCCATGAACGGCAGATAAGCCATTCCCTTAATTCAGTCCATCACGGGGACAGAAGTGTGCCACTCACAAAAACACGACTCCGGGAAACATGGAGGAACACAGAGAAACGGAAGAAGAGCTACAGTCAAAGCCTGTCAGCTGAAGCGACTACTGAGAAAAAGGGAAAATATTCCGCGGCTACGTGGAGACACTGATGACGAGTCCCCACTGACACTACGCACAGAATACCCGGATACAAAGGACGATATTTGGGAGAGTTTGAAAAACAGAAGAAGGTCACGCTTTACAGACCTGAGGTGCACCGGTGTCCGCAATCGGCTCTCCCTCAACGGCGCCGCTGCTCGCGATCTGCTTCTCGCAGGAATCCCCGGCCAGAAGCTCCTCCGCCGACAGGACGGGCACCGGCGGCGGCGGCGGCCAAGCGGCCTCGGGCACGGCGCGGGCCGGCGCGGCCACGCACAGGTTGTAGGAGTAGGGCAAGGTGCCCTCGCAGAAGTCGGCCGGGAAGGCGGCGCCGGCCACCGAGAAGCGCTGCGCGCCCAGGCAGCGCAGCACGGCGGGCGGCCCGGCCCGGCGCAGCCGCGCCAGCACGGCCAGCGCCACGCTCAGCACCAAGAGCGCCGACAGCAGCGCCAGCGCCAGCACCAGGTAGAACTGCAGCTCGGCCGCCGGCGCCTCGGCGCCCGCCGCCCGCTCGCTCAGCTCCGGCAGCGCCTCCTGCAAGCTCTCGGCCAGCACCACGTGCAGCGTGGCCGTGGCCGACAGCGCCGGCTGCCCGTGGTCCTTCACCACGGCCACCACACGCTGCTTGGCCGCGTCCCGCTCGGACACGGCGCGCGCCGTGCGCACCTCGCCGCTGTGCAGCCCCACGCGGAACAGCGCCGGCTCCGACGCCTGCACCAGCTCGTACGACAGCCACGCGTTGCGCCCCGCGTCCGCGTCCACCGCCACCACCTTGGCCACCAGGTAGCCGGCCTCGGCCGAACGCGGCACCACCTCGAAAGGAGGCGCCGCCGCTCCCGCCGCCTCTCCCGGCGCCACGGCGGCCCCCGCGCCCGCCGCCGGCCACAGCACCCGCGGCGCGTTGTCGTTGCGGTCCAGCACGAAGACGCGCACCGTGGCCGTGGAGCTGCGCGCCGGCGCGCCGCCGTCCTGCGCCCGCACCGCCACCGCGAACTCGCGGCACTGCTCGTAGTCCAAGGAGCGCTGCGCGTACAGCGCGCCGCTCCGCGCCTCCACCGACACCAGCGGCGCCGCGCCCGCCGCGCCCGCGCTGCCGCCCGCCAGCCAGTAGCTCACGCGCCCGTTGGCGCCCGCGTCCGCGTCCCGCGCCTGCACGCGCAGCACCAGCGCGCCCGCCGCGTTGTTCTCCGCCACGTACGCGCTGTACGCCGCCTCCTCGAACACCGGCGCGTTGTCGTTCACGTCCGACACCTCCAGCACCAGCTCCGCGCTGCTCCGCAGCGCCGGCCTGCCCCGGTCCCGGGCCACCACCGTCACGCGGTGCTCGGCCGCCTGCTCGCGGTCCAGCGCGCTCGCCGTCACCACCTTGTACGAGCCGCCCGGCGACGCCACGATCGACAGCGGCGCCTCTCCCGACAGCTCGCACGACACCTGACCGTTCTCGCCCGAGTCTGGGTCGTTCACGTTCAGGAGAGCCACCACAGTGCCGGCCGGCGCATCCTCAGGCACTGGCTTGAGAGGGACAGAACTGTTATCTCAGGAGGATTGTCATTCACGTCCACCACCTCCACATCCACCTTGCAGTGCGCCACTAGACCCCCGCCGTCCGTCGCCTCCACAGCCAGGATGAATGTGCGCGTATCCTCGAAATCCAGTGCTTCCTGTAGCGTGATCGTTCCTTTCTCGGCATCCACCACGAACTTCTGAAGCTCCTTAACAGGCATTTTTCCGAAGGCGTAGGTGATGTGGGCGTTGGTTCCGGCATCAGCATCAGAGGCAGAGACGTTCAGCACTATCGACCCGGGAGGCGTGTCCTCGCGCAGGCTGACTCGGTACCGGTCCTGCGCGAACACGGGTGGGTTGTCATTGGCGTCGGTGACGTTGATCCAGAGCTGGGCGGTGCCAGTCCGGGGCGGGTCACCGCCGTCCATTGCAGTCAGCAGCAGCCGCAGGTTCGGCTCGCTCTCCCGGTCCAGCGAGTGGCGCAGCACCAGCTCCGCGAATTTTTTGCTGTCTTGGCTCTCCTTCACCTCCACTGTGAAGTATCCGTTGGCCTCCAGCTTATATCCCTTCAGCGAGTTACTGCCCACGTCCGGATCCTCTGCCATGCCCAAGTGAAAACGGGCGCCGGGAGAAGTCAACTCGTTGATCTGCAGCTGAAATTTGTTTTGCAGAAACCGCGGTGTGTTGTCATTCACGTCCGCGATCGCCACCTCGACATGGAAAATGTTCAGCGGGTTGTGCACCAAAGCCTCGAAGCTGACGGAGCAGGTCGCCGACTCGCCGCACATCTCCTCCCGGTCCAGCCTCTCGTTCACGTACAGGTTCCCGTTCTCCTCATTCACAGTGAAATATTTCAGCTGCTTCTTGCCGGCAGACGCCACCTGCAGCTTGCGCGCCGGCAGCTCGTCCGCGCTGAGCCCCAGGTCCCGCGCCAGCGGCCCCACGAGCGAGCCTCTGCCCAGCTCCTCGGGGATGGCGTAGCGGACCCGCTCGGCCGCCGCCCGCCACCACACGCACAGCAGCACCGCGCCCAGCAGCGCTCGCCCGCCGCCCGGCCCGCGCCTCTGCCGCCGCCTCAGCGCCATTCTCTGTGGCCACAGCTCGCCGCCGCGCTCCTGCCGGACTCCTGCCGCCGCCCGGCCTCCCTTCCAGCCGCTCTCGCTCTCACCGCAGCGCACGGGCCGCCGCAGCGCAGCCAGCCCGCTCGGGCCGCCTCGGACGCCGCCGCTCCCCGCCAAGCGCCGCCTCTCGCCGCCTCTCGCCGCCTCTCGCCGCTGCTGCTTCTGCTGGCGGGGCCGCTGCCGCTGCGGCCGGCGCCGGGCGAGCGAGCAGCCTGCGGGGGCAGGACGCTGCGGCGGCCGCGGCTCCAGCGCCCGCTCGGCGGCGGCCAACAGCGACACCCGGAGGCGCCGCCACGCCACTGCAGCCGCCGGATGGCCGCGCTCGAGGGGGCCCGGCTTTGGGCGGGGCTCGGGGCTGCGCCGCCGGCGGGGTCTCTCCTCCGCTGCCCACACAGACAGCAGCAGCTCCCGCTGAATTCCACCCCAAGGCGGTCCTGTCTCAGATATGCTGCCAGGACATTTTAGGGCATTCTTTCAGAAATGAACATTAATGACAAGGCGGTAAAGAACGGAATTCAGCCACTCTTGATAAAATCACGGTTCATCGACAGCAGCAATAAACGATAATATGGCGAGGACTTCAAGATCTTTTTCGCACTTAGTCACATCTCTTGAATTCTTCTTTCCTCACCTCGGAATAATCAGTCTAAGAGAAAGATCGGCCTAAAGCAATGTAAGCAATCCCCATGACAAGATAGTAGAATAATTTTCACTCATTTGTTTCTGACTCATTAAAGCTGTTTCATCTGCATCTCGACATCTGAGCGCCTGACAATTCAATGCTCAGTCTATCTGAGCGTGCAAAGCAACACTGAGGCCTTCATAGAGCTATATATTGTTTGCAGTTTCACGCTTCATTTTTCTTTAGAGGTCACTTAATCCACACCTCTGCCATGATCAGAAACACTTCCTGCTAAACTCGAACATTGGATTCATATCCAGAACCTCTCTGGGCATTTTGTAAATCCCACACTGCAAAGCTTTCTCCTAATCAAAGCCTCCCTTCACTTGGTTAAAAACAGTTCTCTCCCATTACCACTGGCACTTTAAAAAGGGCTCTATCCATAGTTTCTAGAACCTGATTCGTTAAGAGGAACAACAAAAATATTTGGAAATGTCTACACAGAGGTATAATTTCTCCATGCTTGACTACCTAACTCCTTCAGTCCTTCTCCATAGCACAGATGTTTCAACCCTCAGACCCCTTCCATAATCCTCCCAGAGACTCTATCATTTCCATTTGGGATATTGGTCCATGATCTGCATGCAGTCTATGGTCTCACAAAGAACTTAAGATGGGGGAAGGACCTCCCTCGACCTGCCGGGCACAGAACTTGTTATGCAGAGCAGGACACAATTTGAACAGCAGGTGCCCATTGGCGGCTCATGGCCCATCTTATCACCCACCAATCACCCAAAGTACTTCTCTGCTAAGCTCTTCCCTATTCCCTGCTCTCTGTTCAAACTGGGGATTGCCCTAACCCAGGGCCAGCACCTTGCACTTTGCCCTGTTCCAATTTATGATGGTTGCACGGGGACACTTCTCCAGCCCATCCCTCGCTGGCATCTCTGCCCTCTCGGCCATCAACTCAAATCGGTCTCAGCCGCAAATGTCCTGAAGCTGCATCCATCCCATTGTCCACGGAGGTACTAAACAGTCCTGGTCCCAGGAAGGAGCCTGGAGGGACAGCACAAGTTACTGCTTTCCACCTGGACATTGGGCCACGGCCTGTAACTCTTTGGAGGTGACAATCCAGCCTGTTCCTCAGCCATTTAACAGCCTCCAGATGATTGCCCAGAACGTTCCTCTGGGTGATGACGTGGAGGACACTGCACAGGTTCTCACTTTATGCCCTGGTCTGTTCAGGGACACCTTGGCTGGGCTGGGTGGCCGCTCTGCACTGTGACAACTGCAGCAGAGATGTTCCTGCATTTTTACACTACAGACAGAGTGTTCCTGGGTGAGCACACCGGTGATTATGAAACCCTTCCTCTTTACAGCTGTAAACATCACAGGTGTGTGGGGGAACTGCACCTGCACTCAGGCAGTTGGCCAGAGGAGACCTTCCACATAAGATCAGACACGCTGAGGTTGAGCTCATGACAACAAGCAGGGCAACAGTTGCACACATACAGAGGTCAACAGAGGCAATAACATTTTGTAGGTCTCACTTGCTCTACAGAAGCAGCTCAATTCACACTCTACTCCATCAGGCACAGCCTTGTGTTATCTATGACATTTGACAAGGAAGGGAATGACCGACTTCTTCCCTACCCTCACACAAAGAGCTCCCTTCCCATTTTTTTCTCCTATGCCATGTAGCTGGAAGGGTTTTGCTTGTGCTCATCTTCTCACTGGTGATAAATCCCTAATTTACCATGGGATGATAATGCACTGCAGCTACAACCAGAAGGGAGGTACATTGGTCTGCTCCCTGCCATGATGAGAAGGAAATGAAAGATTCTAAGGCACAGAAATGATAAATAAACATACTGAAAGATCAGCAGTCATCCAATGGAGAACGGCTCATCAACCCATTGCCTTGGAGGGAATCTCCTTACTGTCTTTATCACATGCACTTTTCCACACAGTTGCAACGTCTACTATAGTCATATTTACATCTCTTTCTCCCAACACTAACAGAACACAAAGTCACTCTCGTATCTGCTGCCTTCCATTTCCATTGGAACAAGAGGCAAGAGACATGAGCACACCATCCACTGCTTAAAAATAATCGGTTGTTGATAGCGGTAAGTATACCCACATATACTTTACATCAAGGAAAACAAAATGAAAAAAAACAAAACAAACTCACAGTAAACCACAAAAGATGAATCAGATAATGAAAGGAAGCATTAGAAAACAACAAACTGTCAGCGATGCTCAGTCAAGTCTTCTAAGCCTTGATTTCAGGCCTGAAAATTCATGCCTCAGAGCACCTAGACGTCACTGAGGTCTCAGGCTCCAACTGTGGCCCTAAACACTTACACTGGACAGCAGGACAGGGGGTTTCATTGTAAGAATTAGTGTTCCCCTCAGCAATTTTTTTTTGCAGTGTGACCTGCTCACCTTGCACAGTTATGAAAACATCATTTTAAACAGCTGCTCATTGGCCTCTTTCTCATGTTGAATCTTCTGACAAATGACAACACGTTCTCTTACTGCTTCTGCTTCCTATTCTTCCTGTCTCCCACACAAACAATTCTTTCCTGGGTGCCTGGATCAAGGATTTTCTGAAAAACAATAGTCACCATTTCAAACTTAAAAATACTGACCAGCATTGAGACAATGACCTACAACCTAATCTGGAAACAAAGGTCTGAAGGAAAGTGTAATTACAACTCTGAAGAAACTCATGATATCACAGTGCTGCATAGAGATACAGATGGATAATGGAGGTTCCACACAGGATTCATTAGCTCTTCTAGTAATGAATTATGGTTCTACATCAATGGTTACTGTAGAAAATGTCACTGTTGAGGACTGTCGTTGTCTTTCATGACACAGAAACCGGAATTGGAACAGAACAGAAATGGCTTTAGCACCAAGAATGAAATCAAACCATTTCTCAGCCAAACTCACACAGATTCACCAACTTTCCTGACACAGAACTGAGCTTCCACCCTCCTCACTCTGTGTCACAATCTTTAGTCTCACCATCAACACACGCAAAAATTTTGGTTGTATCTTGGCCACAGAGAAAGCAACACCTTCTGAAAACCTATATTTATGAAGTTTTATTTCTTTAATGAAATATTCAGGCTCAGGCTGGGAGGAGGTCTGAGCAACCTGGTCTGGTGGAAGATGTCCCTGGCCACGGCAGAAGAGTTGGAACAGCATGATTCTTAAGGTCCTTTTCAACACAAACCACTCCATTAGTCTGTTTCAATCCTTCTGTGATTACAAGTAATGTTGCAAAGTATGGAATTTCCTACTGGATAATTGTATGTTTTGGAGTTTGCAGGATTGCCAGGCACAATGAGGATCAGCTTTACTCCTTGACAAGAAAACAAGCACACTGACAACCCACCCAACCCAACCCAAACAAAATATAAAAAAACTTAATCAACCCAGCCCGGAATGGCAAAACACCAGGAGAGTATCAACCCTAACCTCAGATTTCAGATTGTGTCAACTCTAGTGTATACACAAGACAGGAAACTCAACTGTAACTAATGCACAGGAGGCGTCACACAGGAGCTCACTGCACAGACCCCAGACAGTCATTTCCTCGGAGAGGAAGATTAAAAAAGCTCTTAGAACCACAGCTGTGGGCCTAATCTCCTAGGATAAATAGAACTGGACACAATTCATTCATTATTTTGAACTACATCACAGTGAATTCCAGCACCTGCCTCTGGATACACAAACTTCTCCTCTCTGTCCAAACATAACAGAAAAGCTGCAAATTTTGCATACAGACATCAGTAGAAGAAAAATTGTGTGCACAGATGCTCAGACTCCAAGCATCACAACTGAGATTACTCTCTTCCTCCCAATCATTTGAACAAGTCAAAAATGTTATATAGGCCATAAATTGTTCCCAGCTCTGTCACAGATCCAGCCATCCAAGTGCCATCTCAAAGGCAACATCACCATTTTTCACCCACTAGGCCATTTGAGTGCAAATCACACAATGTAAAATCCTAAGATTGTTCCTGACTAATGTTCACAAGGCCAGCAAGAGCCCTGGGGATCAACAAAACACCTGCCATGTCTCCACCAGTGCCTCCTCACACACCACATCCCCAACACTCCCCCCTAACCCTTCCCAGCTCACATGGTTATCACAGATATGCAGAATTTAGAAAGACTCCACCAAAGGAAAGGTGCTCACACAGTCTTTCCTCACAATGGAAAATATTTGACTTCTCATCCCAGCCATGGGACAAGAAAAAGATTTCTTACATTTTAAAGAAACAGATAGACAGAAATTTCTCTCTTCACCTAAAAGTATGAAAGAACCATCTTCAGATCATCAGAACAGTGAGACAGAAAATCAACACCTGCAGAGCTGAAGAGCTCACAACACTCTTCTGTGTCATATAACTCACAGTAGATGATTCATCAACTTGGTTTATAGGCCCCAAACACATTGCTTGCTCTTCCCATATGGCATCTTTCACAAGCACAATATTAAGCTTCTAAGTGACACAAATACGATGGCCTGCAAACACTTAGTAACAATCTCCAAGGGTTCTACATGCAGCTGAAGTATATATCTTCTAGACAATGACATTACGAAGAAAAACCTCACATTGTTCCATACCTGAGACAGGAAGAGGACAGGGAATGGAGGATATCATTCCCTTGATTCTATCATCAGACAATCAGGGACAGCTCATAGGACTGAAAATTCCAACCCTTCCCATCATCCGTGGTGTTCTTCCACCCATATATCCTAAAAACATGTGACAGTGCAGGCCCAGCTCCCCAGACCACTTTTCTTCACACCACCAATTTCACACAGATATTTTTACTTCTCTGTACTATGGAAGCAACATTTGCCTCCTCACTGAAGTTCTGTGAAGACACTTCATAGGTCAAAAAGGAAAAGCACAGCAGTCTTCAAAGACAGACTAAGTCAGTGAATATCTGCACAGAGGGAACTACATCCACACAATATCTTCTGCTGCACCTTGAATCTCTCCCTTCCCACCCAAACAATTCTCTTGCCATGCTAAATATTGTATAGCCAAAAGTCACCCTGCTCTATTTGACATAGCTCAACATTCTACACCAAGAAAAAACCAAAGCAGTTCAGCCATTGCCTCCTTCATTTCCTCCTCCACACGCAGCCACCCACAGACTTTTCAAAGAGTCACAGCTTCATGTGGATTCCTCATTTTCAGGACAGGCAGAAATCATCATGGCACATCACCAAGGACTAATTGTTGCTCGGCCAAATCCTCTCTTGGGGACAAAGATCAAAGCATGGATGACACAAAGCCTTTTCCGGATGACCTCCAATATGTATCATGGAGAACGAAAAAGGCTGAGAAGAACGTGCAGAGAAGTTCTCTGCAAAGCCATCAGCACTTTGTTCAAGACACATCTAACCCATTCAAATACATGTGCTGATGGGAAGATACACGAGACAGCTAAAAACTAGTATTTCTTAAAAACGTGATCTATCCTTTGAGAAGATCTCATACTAAGAGGAGCATGGATTCTACCCAGCACAGGTGACATGCGCGAAGAATACCCGGAACCTGAGAAATACCCAAACCACTGCCCTGAAGAACAGCCTGCCAGGGGCAGCCTTCTCCCTCCTACCTTCTTCACCTTGCTTTTAATCAGAGTCTAGTAGGCAAGCCAAAGAACACGGCAGAGAAAGGGCAAACGAACATCAGGGGAAAGCGTGGCGGAGAAATTCTGGACAGAGAAACTCACCGAGGGAGCGGAGGGATCCGCGGAGAGGGCGGCGGCCACATCCTCCTCCCCGAGCAGCGGCGCGGGCTCGTCGGGCAGCGGCCGGGCCGGGAGGGTGTCGCAGCAGCTGGCGGCCGAGAAGCGCAGCTGGCTCTTGCGCGAGTCGGCCGTGAGCGACACGTCGTGCGAGTAGGACTGCAGGAAGGCGCGCACGCCGTCGATGCCCACGAAGTGCGAGACGGGCACGCCGCGCAAGGCGCCGCTGTCGGGCGGCAGCAGGTGCCGGCGGCGCCAGCGGCGCAGGCGCAGCGCCAGCAGCAGCAGCAGGAAGGCCACGAAGAGGCACGACACGGCGGCCACGGCCAGCACCAGCCAGCGCGTCAGGCTGCCGGCCGCCTCGCCCGGCGCCGCCGCCTCGGCCGCGCTGCCCAGCTCGGCCAGCAGCTCGGCCACGCTCTCGGCCAGCACCACGCTCAGCGTGGCCGTGGCCGACAGCGCCGGCCGCCCGTGGTCCTTCACCACCACCACCAGGCTCTGGCGCGCCGCGTCGCGGGCCAGCGGGAAGCGCGCCGTGCGCACCTCGCCGCTGTGCAGCCCCACGCGGAACAGCCCCGGCTCCGTGGCCTTGGCCAGCTCGTAGGACAGCCACGCGTTCTGCCCCGCGTCCGCGTCCACCGCCACCACCTTGGCCACCAGCGCGCCGGGCTCCGACCAGCGCGGCGCCAGCTCCACGCCCGACCACGCGCCGCCCGAGCCCGCCGCGGGAGCCGCCGGCGGGTACAGCACCTGCGGCGCGTTGTCGTTCTCGTCCACGATCTGCAGCCGCACCGACACGTTGCTGCTCAGCGCCGGCGCGCCGCCGTCCTCCGCACGCACCCACAGCTGCAGCTCGCGCACCTGCTCGTAGTCCAAGGAGCGCAGCGCGTACAGCGCGCCCGTCTCCGCCTGCACCGACACGTACGACGACAGCGGCGCGCCCCGCACCCGCCCCTCCGACAGCCGGTAGCGCACGCGCGCGTTCTGCCCCCAGTCCGCGTCCGTGGCGCGCACCGTCAGCACCAGCGCGCCCGCCGCGTTGTTCTCCGCCAGCCGCGCGCTGTAGCGCTCCTCCGCGAACACCGGCGCGTTGTCGTTCACGTCCAGCACCCGCAGCGCCAGCACCGCGCTGCTCTGCAGCGCCGGCGACCCGCCGTCGGCCGCCCGCAACGTCACGTTGTACTCCGGCACCTGCTCTCGGTCCAGTTCTCTCGCCGTCACCACACGGTAGTAATTCTCAAATGTTTTCTCCAGTCGGAACGGGACGCCCTCGTCGAGCGCACAGCGCACCTCGGCATTCACGCCAGAGTCCTTGTCCCTCAAGTGCAGCAAGGCCACGACAGTTCCCGGTGGGGCATCTTCAGAGATCTCACTCAGTGCCGACCGCACCGAAATCTCTGGCAAATTGTCGTTGACGTCTGTTACTTCGACCACGACTTTTGTAGTGTCAGATAGGCCTCCCTCATCACTTGCCTTCACCTCCAGCTCGTAGGACTTGCCTTCCTCGAAATCCAGGCTCTGTAACAGAGTGATATCCCCCGTGTCGCCGTCAACTTGGAATATCTGCGAGACTGTTTCTGTAATTTGCTCAATCGAGTACTTCACGTGCCCGTTTAAGCCCTCGTCGGCGTCCGTGGCCATGACCGTGACGAGGACGGAGCCCACGGGCACGTCCTCGGCCACACGCACCGTGTACTCCGCCTGGCTGAACACCGGCGCGTTGTCGTTCGCGTCCAGCACCGTCACTCGGATCCGAGCCGTGCCCGTCCGGGCCGGATCGCCGCCGTCACTCGCCCTCAGCACCAGCTCGTGAAACGCCGCCTCCTCCCGGTCCAGCGCCTTGGCCAGCACCAGCTCTGGACGCTGATCGCCGCCGGGGCCCGCCTGCACGGCCAGCGAGAAGTGCTCGTCGCCGCTCAGCTCGTAGCTCTGCAGGGAATTCCGGCCGGTGTCGGGGTCATGAGCCCTGGGAAGTGGAAACCGCGCCCCCGAGGCTGTCATCTCGCTCATTCTCAGCTCTGTTTCTGCCTCTCGGAAGCTGGGTGTGTTGTCATTAATGTCCGTGATTTCCACTTGGATTCCATAAACCTCCATCTCTCCATCCACAATCAACTCAGAGCGCATCACGCATTTCTCCACCAGCCGGCAAAGCTGCTCTCTGTCGATCCTCTCTGCCGTCACTAAATGTCCCGTCTTCCCGTGCACAGCGAAATATTGAGTCCTACCTTCCGAGACAATTTGAAAGCCGCGGTCTCGGAGCGCTGTGAGCTGCAGCCCCAGGTCCTTGGCCACGTCGCCCACGAACGAGCCCTTGGGCATCTCCTCGGGCACCGAGTAGCGCAGCTGCCCCCACGCCGCCTCCCACGCCGCCAGCAGGACGGCCCAGAGCAGAGCTCGCTGCCGCCGGCCCCAGCGCCTCCGAGCCGCGCACATCTCCGCCGCGCCACCGCCGGCACCGCAACACCGCCGCTCCGACTCCCGCTGCCGCTCAATGCTCTCAGCTCCTGCGCCCTGCGCTGCCGCCGGGCCCCGGCTGCAGAATGGAGCGGCACCGCGGGGACGATCGCGGGCCGCACGGTCGGACGGAGAGCGAGCAGCCGAGCGAGCCGATCCGCAGCGGGCGGGGCTGCCGGTAGCGCTCCGAGCTTCCTCTCGCTCCTCTCGGTCAACAGCGGCGCCCGCAGCCTCCTCCCGGCACTGCAGGCACCGAGCGCTGCCCGCCGCTGCCCGCCCGGCCCCGCTGCACACACGGGACAGGCGCCGCCGAGACGTCGCTTTTCGCCCGGCGCCGATCTCCTGCCTCCGCATTTCTCCAGCCCATCTCTGCCTTCATCCTCCAGGGCATCACGGTCGGGAGGAAGGCAGAGGCATTCCATGGGCGCGGTTCTTTATCGGCACGGGAAACTGATCCCTTACTAATGTCATTGTATATAAATCAAAACACATTTTCGTATTTTACCCAGTAGATTATGTTACTTTTACTCTTTTTATTCAAAGGCATCTTCAGCAACAGGATGTCAGAGAGAAAACGGGAAGAGAATCGCATCTCGAAAACAAAGAGCTATCAGGATCATTAATTAAAGCGGGTCGAGAGCAATTGCATGCTTCTTGAAGTCAGGGAGCTAATTGCAACAGGACTGAATTACAGATACAGATAAAGATGAAGCTAAAACTCTCCAAGGAAACTTTCAGGCTTTAGAATATTTGATATTCCTTCCTAAGATTAACATGGGATTACCTTAGGTAATACAGATTGACATTTGCGGTTTCCTTTTTCTGAAATTTATGTGAAAAGCAGTGAAGCTCATTAGTAAGATATTAATCTAACTATCTCTTGATGTTATTGGTATAATGTTATTTCAAGACAACAGTTATAGAGGCATAAGCCAAAAGTACAACTCTGCCCTTGAACCCATGCTGACCACTAATCAATGCACAAATGGCATTGAGTAAGGTGCCCAAACCGTCGTGTGGACAATCTCCCTGATACCTGATCCGTTCCTATCTCACCTGTCTATCCTAGTGATCAGAACTGCAGAAATTTGCCGTTCTCGATAGACTCCAGCCCTTCCGAATTCCTAAACTCTCTATGTAAACAGGATAGAAAAATGAATAAAATCTCTAAATAAGAAACCATTCAACACTCTCACCAGTGTACGAAAGTAATATAATGAAGAGCAAAGCAGAGAAAACTGCCAGCAGCATGCAGAGAAGGAGCGATCTAGTCCCACTACTGCATCTCCCCCTAAAAAACACGTGGGCATCTATTTTTTCACTCAGGATGGAGAACGGAATTTCCACATTCGATCCATTTTCTAAACCTGAGAGAGGCAAAACGAAATTTAAGGAACCGGTTTCTGTAAAGCCATACACGAGTCTCAAGGAAGCCCTTTTCAAAAGAAATTAGACAGGAAAGATGAAAGCTCCAACACAAGGCATCAGTGCTTTTCTTATTTCCCCCGTCATGCTAAACCAGCCATTCTCTCTCCGTAGAATATGGATCTAATTTAAATATTGCAAACACATGCGAGTTATTAAGCTCAGGTCTTGAACACGAGACAACTTCGCGGCTGAAGCTGAACCTGAGACCAAGGAAACACCAAGTGCTTCCTGCTCTCCATGAACGGCAGACAAGCCAGTTCCTTAATTCAGTCCATCACGGGGACAGAAGTGTGCCACTCACAAAAACACGACTCCGGGAAACATGGAGGAACACAGAGAAACGGAAGGAGAGCTACAGTCAAAGCCTGTCAACTGAAGCGACTACTGAGAAAAAGTGAAAAAATTCCGCCAATACGTGCAGACATTGATGACAAGCCCCCACTAACCATGCGCAGAGAATACCCGGGGAACAAAGACGATATTTCGGAGAGCTCGAAAAAGAGAAGAAGGTCACGCTGTACAGACCTGAGGTGCACCGGAGTCCGCAATCGGCTCTCCCTCAACGGCGCCGCTGCTCGAGATCTGCTTCTCGCAGGAATCCCCGGCCAGAAGCTCCTCCGCCGACAGGACGGGCACCGGCGGCGGCGGCGGCCAAGCGGCCTCGGGCACGGCGCGGGCCGGCGCGGCCACGCACAGGTTGTAGGAGTAGGGCAAGGTGCCCTCGCAGAAGTCGGCCGGGAAGGCGGCGCCGGCCACCGAGAAGCGCTGCGCGCCCAGGCAGCGCAGCACGGCGGGCGGCCCGGCCCGGCGCAGCCGCGCCAGCACGGCCAGCGCCACGCTCAGCACCAAGAGCGCCGACAGCAGCGCCAGCGCCAGCACCAGGTAGAACTGCAGCTCGGCCGCCGGCGCCTCGGCGCCCGCCGCCCGCTCGCTCAGCTCCGGCAGCGCCTCCTGCAAGCTCTCGGCCAGCACCACGTGCAGCGTGGCCGTGGCCGACAGCGCCGGCTGCCCGTGGTCCTTCACCACGGCCACCACACGCTGCTTGGCCGCGTCCCGCTCGGACACGGCGCGCGCCGTGCGCACCTCGCCGCTGTGCAGCCCCCACGCGGAACAGCGCCGGCTCCGACGCCTGCACCAGCTCGTACGACAGCCACGCGTTGCGCCCCGCGTCCGCGTCCACCGCCACCACCTTGGCCACCAGGTAGCCGGCCTCGGCCGAACGCGGCACCACCTCGAAAGGAGGCGCCGCCGCTCCCGCCGCCTCTCCCGGCGCCACGGCGGCCCCCGCGCCCGCCGCCGGCCACAGCACCCGCGGCGCGTTGTCGTTGCGGTCCAGCACGAAGACGCGCACCGTGGCCGTGGAGCTGCGCGCCGGCGCGCCGCCGTCCTGCGCCCGCACCGCCACCGCGAACTCGCGGCACTGCTCGTAGTCCAAGGAGCGCTGCGCGTACAGCGCGCCGCTCCGCGCCTCCACCGACACCAGCGGCGCCGCGCCCGCCGCGCCCGCGCTGCCGCCCGCCAGCCAGTAGCTCACGCGCCCGTTGGCGCCCGCGTCCGCGTCCCGCGCCTGCACGCGCAGCACCAGCGCGCCCGCCGCGTTGTTCTCCGCCACGTACGCGCTGTACGGCCGCCTCCTCGAACACCGGCGCGTTGTCGTTCACGTCCGACACCTCCAGCACCAGCTCCGCGCTGCTCCGCAGCGCCGGCCTGCCCCGGTCCCGGGCCACCACCGTCACGCGGTGCTCGGCCGCCTGCTCGCGGTCCAGCGCGCTCGCCGTCACCACCTTGTACGAGCCGCCCGGCGACGCCACGATCGACAGCGGCGCCTCTCCCGACAGCTCGCACGACACCTGCCCGTTCTCGCCCGAGTCTGGATCGTTCACGTTCAACACGGCGACCACGGTGCCGATCGGTGCGTCCTCAGGCACCGGGCTCGACAGGGACAGAACTGTTATCTCAGGAGGATTGTCATTCACGTCCAGCACCTCCACATCCACCTTGCAGTGCGCCACTAAACCCCCGCCGTCAGTCGCCTCCACAGCCAGGCGGAACGTGGGCATGTCCTCGAAATCCAGTGCCTCCTGTAGCGTGATCGACCCTTTCTCGACATCCACGGCGAACTTCTGTAGGACCTTAGTCGGCATTTTACCGAAGCCGTAGGTGATGTGGGCGTTGGTTCCGGCATCAGCATCAGAGGCAGAGACATTCAGCACTATCGATCCGGGAGGCGCGTCCTCGCGCAGGCTGACTCGGTACCGGTCCTGCGCGAACACGGGTGGGTTGTCATTGGCGTCGGTGACGTTGATCCAGAGCTGGGCGGTGCCAGTCCGGGGCGGGTCACCGCCGTCCATTGCAGTCAGCAGCAGCCGCAGGTTCGGCTCGCTCTCCCGGTCCAGCGAGTGGCGCAGCACCAGCTCCGCGAATTTTTTGCTGTCTTGGCTCTCCTTCACCTCCACCGTGAAGTATCCGTTGGCCTCCAGCTCATATCCCTGCAGCGAGTTACTGCCCACGTCCGGATCCTCTGCCATTCCCAAGTAAAAACGGGCGCCGGGAGAAGTGAACTCGTTGATCTCCAGGTGAAATTTGTTTTGCAGAAAGCGCGGTGTGTTGTCATTCACGTCCTGGATGTTCACTTCGACATGGAAAACGTTCAGTGGGTTGTGCACCAAAGCCTCGAAGCTCACGGAGCAGGTCGCCGACTCGCCGCACATCTCCTCCCGGTCCAGCCTCTCGTTCACGTACAGGTTCCCGTTCTCCTCATTCACAGTGAAATATTTCAGCTGCTTCTTGCCGGCAGACGCCACCTGCAGCTTGCGCGCCGGCAGCTCGTCCGCGCTGAGCCCCAGGTCCCGCGCCAGCGGCCCCACGAGCGAGCCTCTGCCCAGCTCCTCGGGGATGGCGTAGCGGACCCGCTCGGCCGCCGCCCGCCACCACACGCACAGCAGCACCGCGCCCAGCAGCGCTCGCCCGCCGCCCGGCCCGCGCCTCTGCCGCCGCCTCAGCGCCATTCTCTGTGGCCACAGCTCGCCGCCGCGCTCCTGCCGGACTCCTGCCGCCGCCCGGCCTCCCTCCCAGCCGCTCTCGCTCTCACCGCAGCGCACGGGCCGCCGCAGCGCAGCCAGCCCGCTCGGGCCGCCTCGGACGCCGCTGCTCCCCGCCTCTCGCCGCCTCTCGCCGCCTCTCGCCGCTGCTGCTTCTGCTGGCGGGGCCGCTGCCGCTGCGGCCGGCGCCGGGCGAGCGAGCAGCCTGCGGGGGCAGGACGCTGCGGCGGCCGCGGCTCCAGCGCCGCTCGGCGGCGGCCAACAGCGACACCCGGAGGCGCCGCCACGCCACTGCAGCCGCCGGATGGCCGCGCTCGAGGGGGCCCGGCTTTGGGCGGGGCTCGGGGCTGCGCCGCCGGCGGGGTCTCTCCTCCGCTGCCCACACAGACAGCAGCAGCTCCCGCTGAATTCCACCCCAAGGCGGCTAGATGTGAGATGTGCTGACCGGTACCTTTAGTACATCCTTTCGAGTCACATTGGACAATCAGAAGCAAACATTGATGGCAGGGTAATTACGAATGGAATTTAGTTGTTTTTAAGAAATCACGGCTCATCTACAGCAGCAATAAACGATAATATAGGGAAGACTGCAAGAGCTTTTTCGAACTTTGTTACACCTCCTGAATTCTCCTTTTATTATCTGAGACAAATTAATTTGAGATATAGACCAGCCTAAAGCAATGTAATCAAACCCTAAACCAAGATACCAGAATAACATTTACTCCTCTGTTTCTGACTTATTATAGTTGTTTCATCTGCATCTCCATATCAGAGCACCTGATAATAGAAAGTTCAAAGCAACGCTGAGGCATTCAAATAGGTAAACACTGTTTTCAGTTTCCAACTTAAACTGTTCTTTAAAGGTATTTTAATCCACACCTCTTTCATATGCAGAAACACTTCCTGATAGACTTGAATGCTGGAAGCATATCCAAAACTTCTCTGGGCAATATGTCCCATTTTCTCACAACCTACACTGCAAAGCTTTCTCCTAATCAAAGCCTCTCTTCTTTTCGTTAAAAACACACCTCTGCTGTCGTATGGCCACTGGCCCTTTTAAAAAGTGCTCTGTCCATAGTTCCTATAAGACTATTCATAAATTGAAACAGCAAAAAAAACACGGAAGAGTCCACACAGAGATGTCACTTCTCCATGCTTCAAGACTAAACTCCTTCAGTCCTTCTCCATCGCAGAGATGTCTCACCCTAAGACAACTTCCATGACCCTTCCGGGGACTCTATGTCCATTGGGAATGTTGGGTCAAGATCTGCATACAGTCTAGGGTCTCACAAAAGAAACTTAAGATGGGGGGAAGGATCTCCCTCAACGTGCCAAGCACAGAACTTGTTATGCAGAGCAGGACACAATTTGAACAGCAGGTGCCCATTGGCGGCTCATGTCCCATCTTATCACCCACCAATCACCCAAAGTACTTCTCTGCTAAGCTCTTCCCTATCCCCTACTCTCTGTTCAAACTGGGGATTGCCCTCACCCAGGGCCAGCACCTTGCACTTTGCCCTGTTCCACTTCATGATGGTTGCACAGGGACACTTCTCCAGCCCATCCCTCGCTGGCATCTCTGCCCTCTCGGCCATCAACTCAAATTGGTGTCAGCCGCAAATGTTCTGAAGCTGCATCCATCCCATTGTCCATGGAGGTACTAAACAGTCCTGGTCCCAGGAAGGAGCCTGGAGGGACAGCACAAGTTACTGCTTTCCACCTGGACATTGGGCCACGGCCTGTAACTCTTTGGAGGTGACAATCCAGCCTGTTCCTCAGCCATTTAACAGCCTCCAGATGATTGCCCAGCACGTTCCTCTGGGTGATGACGTGGAGGACACTGCACAGGTTCTCACTTTATCCCCTGGTCTGTTCATGGACACCTTGGCTGGGCTGGGTGGCCGCTCTGCACTGTGACAACTGCAGCAGAGATGTTCCTGCATTTTTACACTACAGACAGAGTGTTCCTGGGTGAGCACACATGTGATTATGAAACCCTTCCTCTTTACAGCTGTAATCATCACAGGTGTGTGTGCGAACTCCACCTGCACTCGGGCAGTTGGCACAGAGGAGACCTTCCACATAAGATCAGTCACACTGAGGTTGAGCTCATTACAACAAGCAGGGCAACAGTTACACACATACAGAAGTCAACAGATGCAGTAACATTTTGTAGGTCTCAGTTTCTCTACAGAAGCAGCTCAATTCACACTCTACTCCATCAGGCACAGCCTTGTGTTATCTATGAAATGGGACAAGCAAGGGAATGAACAACTTCTTCTCTAGCATCACACAAAGAGCTCCCTTCCCATTTTTTTCTCCTATGCCATGTAGCTGGAAGGGTTTTGCTTGTGCTCATCTTCTCACTGGTGATAAATCTCTAATTTACCATGGGATGATAATGCACTGCAGCCACACCCAGAAGGGAGGTACATTGGTCTGCTCACTGCCATGATAAGAAGGAAATGAAGGATTCTGAAGCACACAAATGATAAACAACCATACTGAAAGATTAGCAGTCATCCAACAGAGAACGGCTGATGAAACCATTGCCTTGGAGGGAATCTCCACCGTGTTTTTATCACGTGCTCTTTTCCACACAGATGCAATGTCTACTAAAGTCATATTTACATTTATTTCTTGCAGCAGTAACAGGACAGAAAGCCACTCTCGTATCTCCTGCCTTCCAATCCCACTGGAATAAGAGCAAGAGACATGAGCACACCATCCATTGCTAAAAGAGACAGGTTGTTTGTACTAGTAAACATACCCACATACAGTGTAAGTCAAGGAAAAACAAAATAAAAAAAACTCCAAAAACCTGTAGGAAAACTCAAAGCATGAACCATATAAGGCAAGGAAATATTAGAAGACAACAAGCTGTCAGACACGCTCACAGTCAAGTCTTCTAGGCCTTGATTTCAGACTCTTAAATTTATCCCTCAGAGCACCTAGAAGTCACTGAGGTCTCAGGCTCCAAGTGTGGCCCTAAACACTTACTCTGGACAGCAGGACAGGGGGCTTCATTGGAAGAATTAGTCCTCTCTTCACCAACTTTTACTACTGCCTGACCTGCTCACCTTGCACAGTTATGAAACTATCATTTTAAACAGCTTCTCATCGGCCTCTTTCTCAAGGTAAATCTGCTGACAAATTACAGCACATTCTATTACTGCTTTTGCTTCCTATTCTACCTGTTTCCCACACCCACAGCACCTGCCCAGGTCACTGAAGTAAGGGTTTGCTGAAAAACAAGTGTCACTGTTTCAAAGTACTGACCAGAATTGTGAAAATGAGTTGCAACCTAATCTGGAAACAAAGGCCTGAAGGAAAGGGTAATTACAACTCTGAAGAAACTCGATATCACAATGTTGCATTGAGATACAGATGGTATCACACAGGAATCATTAGCTGTTCCAGCACAGAATTATGGTTCTATATGAACGGTTCCTGTGGAAAATGTCACTGTTGAGAACTGTCATTGTCTTTCATGACAGAGAAACCAGGATCAGAACAGAACAGAAACGGCACTGGCTTTGGCACCAAGCATGAAATCGAACCTGTTCTCAGAAAAACCCACATGGATTCACTGACTTTTATTGGCATAGAACTGAGCTCTCACCCTCCTCACTCTGTGTCACAGCCTTTAGTTTCACCATCAACATACACCAAAATTTTGGTTGTATCTTGGCCACAGAGAAAACAACACCTTGGGGAAACATTTATTTATAAAGATGTATTTCTTCAATGAAATATTCAGGGTCAGGCTGGATGGGGCTCTGAGCAACCTGGTCTGGTGGAAGATGTCCCTGCCCAGGGAACAGGAGTGGGAACAACATGATTCTTAAGGTCTTGTTCAACACAAACCATTCCACAATTCCGTGTTTCCCTGATTCTAGGATTATATGTAAAGCTTCAAATATGGATGAGGGAAACTCTCCCTACTGGAAAATTCTGTGTTTTGGGGTTTGCAGGATTGCCAGGAACAATGAGGATCAATTTTACTCCTTGACAAGAAAACAAGAAAACAAACAAACAACCCAATCCAATAATCAAAAAAACTTAATCAACCCAGCCAAGAATGGCAGAACACCAGAAGAGTATCAATCATGGCCTCATATTTCAGATTGTGTCAACTCTAGTATGTACACAAGACAGGAAACTCAACTGTAACTAATGCACAGGAGGCCTCACAAAAGAGCTCATCCAAGACATTAATTTCCTGGGATAGTAAGATCAAGGAAAAGCTTGGAACAACACATGTGAGCCTCATCTACTACAAGAAATAGAAGTTGGCACAACTCATTCATTGGTTTTGAACTATATCACTGACAAGTCCAGCATCAGTCCTGTGTCTGGATAGAGACTTCTTTTCTCTGTCCAAACATAACAGGAAAGCAAAGTCTGCATACAGACAGCAGTAGAAGAAGAGTTGTGTGCAAAGCTTCTGAAATCTCAAACATCACAATTGACATTACTCTGTTCTTCCCAAACACTCGAACAAGTCAAAAATGTTATATAGGCCATAAATTGAACCCTAATCTGTCAAAGACCCAGCCATCCAAGTATCAGCTCAAAGGCAACATCACTGTTCTTCAGCACATGGACTCCTCACGAGATGTGTGACTACCACTCTGCATGCAAAGAATATCAAACCCAAAGTAGGCCATTTGACTCCAAACCACGCAATATAAAATCATAACACGACTCATGTTCACAAGGCCATCAAGAGCCCTGGGGATCAACAAAACATCTGCGATGTCTCCACCAGTGCCTCCTCACACACCACACCTCCAACACTCCCCCCTAACCATTCCCAGCTCACATGGTTATCACAGATCTTCAAAATTTAGAGAAACTCCACCAAAAGGAAAGGTGCTCAGAGAGTCTGTCCCCACCATGGATAACTGCTGGAGTCCACGACATCCCCTTGGATGACCTGGGACCCGAGGAAGGGAATTTGAGCCCTGGACAGGAGGGTGTTCAGCTGGTCCAGGGGACTCAGAGACCTTGGCACAGTGCCCAGGAAAACACCAGGTTTGATTTTTAGTCCATGGGAATTCCAAACTACCAAGATGTGAAAACGGTAGTTTAGGACAGTAGAAGATACAAAATACAGTAGTTTTAGGGTTCACATGATAGAGGTAAATTGGAACAAGATGGAGGAATTTGAGTGGTACCTCATGTACTTCTCCTTCTTCCTCATCCTCCATCTTTCGGGGTGGTGATGGCACAAAGTTGTTAGAGTTGAGTGCGTCAAAGTAGAAATGACACTTGGAGTGTGGGCAATAGGTATTCGTACAAAATAGTAAATAACTGACATGTAGTTATCTGTATAAATGTAAGGGAACATCCCATCGGGAGTCACTTTCCTCGTGTCCCATCTCCTGTCCAGACCTCGTCTGGGAAGAGAGAAAATTTTGAGATATCAAATAATAAACATCACAAGAAACCTAAAAGCACACCTTGAAGACTCTGATTTTTACACCAACACGACTCGGGGCTTTTAGAGGGCCAAGGACTTTAAACAATCTAAATCTCAGGTGATGAAACCTCCCAGAGAGATAATATTTGACTTCTCACAACATGCCAGTAGAAGTCTCCTTCTCTTCATCTAAAAACATGAAAGAACCATCTTCAGGTCATCAGAACAGCGAGACAGAAAATCAACACCTGCAGAGCTGAAGAGCTCACAACACTCTTCTGTGTCATATAACTCAGAGTAGATGATTAATCAACTTGGTTTATAGGCCCCAAACACACAGCTTGATCTTCCCATATGGCTTCTTTCACAAGTACAATATTAAACTTTTCAGTGGCAGAAATTACGATGGCCTGCAAACACTTAGTAACAGCCTCCCAGGGTTTTCCATGCAGCTGGAACTCATCTAGACAATGACATTGGGAAGAAAAAGTTCACATTGTTTAATACTAGAGATAGGAACTGGACAGGGAATGGAGGAAATCATTCCCTTGAGTCCTTCAGCAGATATTCATGCACAGCTCACAGAACTCAAATTTCCAACCCTTCCAATCATCCATGGTGTTCTCTCACCCATGTATCCTAAAACCATGTGACAGTGCAGGGCCAGATCCCCAGACCACTTTTCTTCATGACATCAAATGGCATCACTGCACTACAGAATCTCCAGTTGGCTGCTCACTGAAGTTCTGTGAAGACATTTCATACATCCAAAAGGAAAAGCCCAGTAGTCTTCCAAGGTCGACTGTCAGTTAATATCTCCACAGGGGGAATTATGTCCACCTTACGTGTCCCACTCACCTTGAATCTCTCCCTTCCCACCCACACAATTCTCTTGCCATGCTAAATTTTCTATAGACAAGACTCAACCAGCTCTATATGACGCAGCTCGACCTTCAAAAACAAGAAAAAACCAAAGCAGTTCTGCCATTTCCTCCTGCATTTCCTCCTCCAAACGCAGCCACCCACAGACTTTTCAAAGTCACAATTTCAAGAGAAACCTTCATCTTTAGAACAGGCAGACAGACGTCATCAAGGACCACATTTTGCCGGACCCAATCCTCTGTCGAGGACATAGATCAAAGCATGGATGACACAAAGATTTTTCCTGCTGGCTGCCACTATCCACCATGGGAAAGGAAAAAGGGAGAGAAGAACCTGCAGAGAAGTTCCATGCAAAGCCATCAGCACTTTGTTCAAGACACATTCAACCCATTCAAGCACAGGTGGTGTTGGGAAGACACATGAGCCTGCTAAAACACTTGTATTTCTTAATAAAGCAGTAAATCTGTTCAGAAGATCTCATACTAACAGGAACACGGATTCTAGCACAGCACAGGTGACAGAGGGGAAGAATACCTGGAACCTGAAATTAACCAAACCTCTGATCTAACAAACAGGTCAGTCAGACAATTCTAACAGATGTCATCTCCCACACACTCTCAGAGACAAAGGCCCACCTTTAGCTCATTAGATCAAGCAAGACAGAAAATTAACACATGCACAATGGAAGAGATCATCCCATACAGTACTAAATTATGGCACTCAGTGTACCCACATAATTCCAGTATTTATTAGCGAGTAAGAGAAGTGTTTGATCTTCCCAAAGATTACATTTTGAGATTCCATTACATTTTGAGATTATGAAATTCACATTGCATGAGCCTACAACTGGGAATTGGTCAGGGAAAAGGGCAAACGTATTTCTGGTATCTTCAAAGAGACCTTCACACACAGCTCCCAGGACTCTTATCTCCTGCCCTTCTTAACTTGCATAAGGTCCTCTGACCCTCATAAATTGCAAGAACATGGAATAAAACTCCCAGATGCACAGAAACAAAACCCCTCATGCAAGGCAATGTACATCTACCAGGAAGTGGAGGTGCCTCCTCCTAGTGAAGCAAGTACTGAAGCAAGCTTCAATACCTTAATATTTCAGCAGTAGGTCCTCAGGCAGGGTATCTAGTTGGTAAAACAACAGCAGAAAATTCACACTGGAGCTCACACCACAATCATTTTTCCCCAGTGTAACTTCTTGGGACAGTAAAAAAGGGGAAACGCACACATCCATTACTGTTGGCCTCATATAACAACTAAGACAAACTGAACTTCTACATCATCTTTACATAATTTCAGTTATTTCTAATCACAGCAAGAGCAAGCAGTTTTAAATGCTCTACCTTTGTGAGACACCATGAGAGCAAAGTGGCACACACAACTTCTCTACATTGAGAAAAAGGATCACCACATGAATGCATACAAAAATATATCTTTGCTCATCATGGTGCTTCAAAGAAATTTAAAATGTCCTGAACTGGATAAGCAAGATGCACATCTGATAAAACCCAGTCATCAGAGTAGCAGCTCAGAGACACCATCATCCTACTTCATCATGTTGTGCAGCTCGGAAAATACACTACTTTCACACTTTGACAGTCACTGCCTGCTGATGCTCAGCAACTGCAATTCGCACGAAAAATGCTGAGAACAACGTGCAGAGAAGTTCTCTGCAAAGCCATCAGCACTTTGTTCAAGACACATCTAACCCATTCAAATACATGTGCTGATGGGAAGATACACGAGACAGCTAAAAACTAGTATTTCTTAAAAACGTGATCTATCCTTTGAGAAGATCTCATACTAAGAGGAGCATGGATTCTACCCAGCACAGGTGACATGCGGGAAGAATACCCGGAACCAGAGAAATACCCAAACCACTGCCCTAAAGAACAGCCTGCCAGGGGCAGCCTTCTCCCTCCTACCTTCTTTACCTTGCTTTTAACCAGAGTCTAGTATGCAAGCCAAAGAACGCGGTAGAGAAAGGGCAAACGAGCATCAGGGGAAAGCGTGGCGGAGACATTCTGGACAGAGAAACTCACCGAGGGAGCGGAGGGATCCGCGGGGAGGGCGGCGGCCACATCCTCCTCCCCGAGCAGCGGCGCGGGCTCGTCGGGCAGCGGCCGGGCCGGGAGGGTGTCGCAGCAGCTGGCGGCCGAGAAGCGCAGCTGGCTCTTGCGCGAGTCGGCCGTGAGCGACACGTCGTGCGAGTAGGACTGCAGGAAGGCGCGCACGCCGTCGATGCCCACGAAGTGCGAGACGGGCACGCCGCGCAAGGCGCCGCTGTCGGGCGGCAGCAGGTGCCGGCGGCGCCAGCGGCGCAGGCGCAGCGCCAGCAGCAGCAGCAGGAAGGCCACGAAGAGGCACGACACGGCGGCCACGGCCAGCACCAGCCAGCGCGTCAGGCTGCCGGCCGCCTCGCCCGGCGCCGCCGCCTCGGCCGCGCTGCCCAGCTCGGCCAGCAGCTCGGCCACGCTCTCGGCCAGCACCACGCTCAGCGTGGCCGTGGCCGACAGCGCCGGCCGCCCGTGGTCCTTCACCACCACCACCAGGCTCTGGCGCGCCGCGTCGCGGGCCAGCGGGAAGCGCGCCGTGCGCACCTCGCCGCTGTGCAGCCCCACGCGGAACAGCCCCGGCTCCGTGGCCTTGGCCAGCTCGTAGGACAGCCACGCGTTCTGCCCCGCGTCCGCGTCCACCGCCACCACCTTGGCCACCAGCGCGCCGGGCTCCGACCAGCGCGGCGCCAGCTCCACGCCCGACCACGCGCCGCCCGAGCCCGCCGCGGGAGCCGCCGGCGGGTACAGCACCTGCGGCGCGTTGTCGTTCTCGTCCACGATCTGCAGCCGCACCGACACGTTGCTGCTCAGCGCCGGCGCGCCGCCGTCCTCCGCACGCACCCACAGCTGCAGCTCGCGCACCTGCTCGTAGTCCAAGGAGCGCAGCGCGTACAGCGCGCCCGTCTCCGCCTGCACCGACACGTACGACGACAGCGGCGCGCCCCGCACCCGCCCCTCCGACAGCCGGTAGCGCACGCGCGCGTTCTGCCCCCAGTCCGCGTCCGTGGCGCGCACCGTCAGCACCAGCGCGCCCGCCGCGTTGTTCTCCGCCAGCCGCGCGCTGTAGCGCTCCTCCGCGAACACCGGCGCGTTGTCGTTCACGTCCAGCACCCGCAGCGCCAGCACCGCGCTGCTCTGCAGCGCCGGCGACCCGCCGTCGGCCGCCCGCACCGTCACGTTGTACTCCGGCACCTGCTCTCGGTCCAGTTCTTTCGTTGTCACTACACGGTAATAGTCCTCCAAGGTCTTTTCCAGCCGGAACGGGACGACCTTTTCGAGCGAGCAGCGCACCTCGCCGTTGGCCCCTGAGTCTCGGTCCTGCACCTGCAGCAGGGCCACAACAGTTCCCACCTGGGCGTCCTCCGGGATCTCGTTCAGCTTTGATGATACTGTCAGTTCGGGCGCATTGTCGTTCACATCTGTCACGGTAATCGTGACTTTTGCAGTGTCGAGGAGAGCTCCATTGTCATGTGCCTGCACCTCCAATTCATAGGAATCTCTTGCCTCAAAATCCAGGTTCCTCAATAGTTTGATCGCTCCAGTTTCAGTATCCAGGTGAAAAATATCCAATGCCACATCGGTCGGTTTCTTCATATAGTACTTCACGAGCCCATTTACGCCCTCGTCGGCGTCCGTGGCCGTGACCGTGACGAGGACGGAGCCCACGGGCACGTCCTCGGCCACACGCACCGTGTACTCCGCCTGGCTGAACACCGGCGCGTTGTCGTTCGCGTCCACCACCGTCACTCGGATCCGAGCCGTGCCCGTCCGGGCCGGATCGCCGCCGTCACTCGCCCTCAGCACCAGCTCGTGAAACGCCGCCTCCTCCCGGTCCAGCGCCTTGGCCAGCACCAGCTCGGGACGCTGATCGCCGCCGGGGCCCGCCTGCACGGCCAGCGAGAAGTGCTCGTCGCCGCTCAGCTCGTAGCTCTGCAGGGAATTCAGTCCCATGTCGGGGTCATGAGCCCTGGGAAGAGGAAACCGCGACCCCGAGGCTGTCATCTCGCTCATTCTCAGCTCTGTTTCTGCTTCTCGGAAGCTGGGCGCGTTGTCGTTAATGTCCGTGATTTCCACTTCGATTCCATAAACCTGCATCTGTCCATCCACTATCAGCTCACAGCGCAGCACGCATTGTTTCACACGTTCGCACAGCTGCTCTCTGTCGATCCTCTCCGCCGTCACCAAATGTCCCGTCTTCCCGTGCAGAGAGAAGTATTTGGTCCTGCCTCGTTCTGTAATTTGGACGCCTTGGTCTCGCAGCGCCGTGAGCTGCAGCCCCAGGTCCTTGGCCACGTCGCCCACGAACGAGCCCTTGGGCATCTCCTCGGGCACCGAGTAGCGCAGCTGCCCCCACGCCGCCTCCCACGCCGCCAGCAGGACGGCCCAGAGCAGAGCTCGCTGCCGCCGGCCCCAGCGCCTCCGAGCCGCGCACATCTCCGCCGCGCCACCGCCGGCACCGCAAACACCTCGGCCGCTCACCGCAATTCACTCCGCCGATGCCGCTCCCTCTCCTTCCCCGATCGCTTGGTCCGGCACCGCCGCCTCTCCGCAGCACAGTCCCGCACCACCGGGACGATCGCAGACCTCTCGGTCGCCGAGCCTGACAGGGAGCGACTGATGGAGCCGATCCGCAGCGGGCGGGGCTGCCGGTAGCGCTCCGAGCTTCCTCTCGCTCCTCTCGGTCAACAGCGGCGCCCGCAGCCTCCTCCCGGCACTGCAGGCACCGAGCGCTGCCCGCCGCTGCCGGGCACACGGGCAGCTCGCGGGAGGGAGACATTCGCCGCAGACACCTCCTGCTTTTCTCCAGCCGATCGCTTCGTGTATGGTCGAACACATCACGACCGTGAGGGAAGCAGACGTGTCTCCTGTGTGGGGCGTTTCTAACTCACAGAAAAATATAATTTCCTACCGGCGATGTAGGTAAAGTAAAATATCTTGTCTGATTTTATTGTGTAAAATAGTCATAGATGCTTGTAAGTCTAAAAGCACGAGTTGAAGCCGTGCTGCTTGAATGACTGGGAGGACACCGGCAAAACAAAAGAGGCTCACAAATACACAAGGCGATGATGAAATAAACAACTCTGGCCACAGCAGTAGCGGAGATATCAGCCTCATTAACACAATGGCAGGAACTTGGCTTTAAATCGTTCCGTTCATACAGAAGACGGTCTAAATTAACTACTGCACTATGATTGACTAAAAAAGAGGTATTTAAAGACGGCAGAAGGTGGGATCTAACACAGCCCCTTGCAACTGCTCTGAAGCCTGATTACTCAGGCACCTGTCAAGTGCTCTGGGGTGTCTCCCTATAAGACATTCATGGGAACAGAGGGCAGATAAAAACCCCTGGATACTCAAAGATCGTTATCTCCCACCCCACCCCCATTTCAGACTCTAGGTGCCTGGAGCACTTCTCGCTGACTGTTCTACACTAACCCAGAATCAGGAAGTACCTGTGGTGAACCTTGCCCAAAAAATCTAAGTTAATGCACACTTAGATTTAATAAGTCATTCTGCAGCGAGAAGAAAGGGCTTTCATTTTCTCAAACAGAAGGTGCGAGGAATTGAAGCTTGTTAGTACAGTATTAATCTGTGTGGTTTTTATTCACGTTGGTAAGATGTATTTTCAACAACATACGGTAGAAGAGTAGAAGACTTGTGCGCCCTAAATGGTGGGTACCATGGATAAATGTACAAATGGACTTCACTGAAGTACACCAGTCCATATTTTGGCAGATCTCCTTCATATATGATAAAATTTTCCTGATTTCACCGGTCTATCCTTCTAAAAATCGATGCAACAATTACTGGAAAAAAAAAAAAAGGGAGGAATATTTAAAACGTACAGAAATATCTTCTCTTTCTGTTAAGAGCACAGACAAAGAAAACTACCTCTTTTTTTCTCTTACTTGTTTTTTCTTTTTCTGACATCTTCTAAAATTTCAATTGTGAATGAAATACAGACAAGGAATGTAAAAAAGCATTAAAGTACGATGCAGGATGGAAAAGCACACTTAACAATAGTTAAATGTTCCCTATACCGTTACCATTCCAGTCATTTCTACAACAGAATTACCCACAGAACTGGAGACATTCCGGACTTTCACAACTGGTGGACTGCCTGTCACCCTCCTGTAATCCCACTCTCAGTTTGCCTTTAAGAATGTAATAAGTACAACGAAGAATTAACACAAGGGTTTGTATCCTGTCTTCAACCACGATCCATAAGCACATTAGATGGAAAAATACATAATAATTAGAAAACAAAAATCCGCAGCACCGAGTGTACCAAGTGTAAACTTTGTCTCTCCCAAACCCGTCATACAGATTAACCGGATCTCCCTTTATGGAGTAAGAATTTGCCTTCACCATTACTACTAAGACAATTCAAAGCAACGTAAAAATTAAAGACAACAACCTTGATTTGAATATGAAACCGTTACCACTGAACAACCAATAACTGCCGCAACCAAAGAAATCAGTCAGAAAAGATGAAAGCCCCAACAAAAGGCATCAGTGCTTTTGCAATTTCCCCCGTCATGCACAATCAGCCATTCTCTCTCCATAGAATATGGATCTGCTTTAAATATTGCAAACACATGCGAGTTATTAAGCTCAGGTCTTGAACCCAAAACAACTTCGCGGCTGAAGCTGAACCTGCGACCAAGGAAGCACCAAGTGCTTCCTGCTCTCCATGAACGGCAGATAAGCCATTCCCTTAATTCAGTCCATCAGGGAGAATGGACTGTGACACTCACAAAAACACGACTCCTGGAAACATAGAGGAAAACAGAGAAACGAAAGAAGAGGTTCAGTCAAAGCCTGTCAGCTGAAGAGATTACTGAGAAAAAGTGAAAAAATTCCGCGGCTACGTGGAGACACTGATGACGAGTCCCCACTGACGCTACGCAGAGAATACCCGGGCAACAAAGACGATATTTCGGACAGTTTTAAAAATAGAGGAAGCTCACGCTTTACAGACCTGAGGTGCACCGCTGTCGGCAATCGGCTCTCCCACGACAGCGCCGCTGCTCAGGCTCGGCTTCTTGCAGGAATCCCCGGCCAGAAGCTCCTCCGCCGACAGGACGGGCACCGGCGGCGGCGGCGGCCAAGCGGCCTCGGGCACGGCGCGGGCCGGCGCGGCCACGCACAGGTTGTAGGAGTAGGGCAAGGTGCCCTCGCAGAAGTCGGCCGGGAAGGCGGCGCCGGCCACCGAGAAGCGCTGCGCGCCCAGGCAGCGCAGCACGGCGGGCGGCCCGGCCCGGCGCAGCCGCGCCAGCACGGCCAGCGCCACGCTCAGCACCAAGAGCGCCGACAGCAGCGCCAGCACCAGGTAGAACTGCAGCTCGGCCGCCGGCGCCTCGGCGCCCGCCGCCCGCTCGCTCAGCTCCGGCAGCGCCTCCTGCAAGCTCTCGGCCAGCACCACGTGCAGCGTGGCCGTGGCCGACAGCGCCGGCTGCCCGTGGTCCTTCACCACGGCCACCACACGCTGCTTGGCCGCGTCCCGCTCGGACACGGCGCGCGCCGTGCGCACCTCGCCGCTGTGCAGCCCCACGCGGAACAGCGCCGGCTCCGACGCCTGCACCAGCTCGTACGACAGCCACGCGTTGCGCCCCGCGTCCGCGTCCACCGCCACCACCTTGGCCACCAGGTAGCCGGCCTCGGCCGAACGCGGCACCACCTCGAAAGGAGTCGCCGCCGCTCCCGCCGCCTCTCCCGGCGCCACGGCGGCCCCCGCGCCCGCCGCCGGCCACAGCACCCGCGGCGCGTTGTCGTTGCGGTCCAGCACGAAGACGCGCACCGTGGCCGTGGAGCTGCGCGCCGGCGCGCCGCCGTCCTGCGCCCGCACCGCCACCGCGAACTCGCGGCACTGCTCGTAGTCCAAGGAGCGCTGCGCGTACAGCGCGCCGCTCCGCGCCTCCACCGACACCAGCGGCGCCGCGCCCGCCGCGCCCGCGCTGCCGCCCGCCAGCCAGTAGCTCACGCGCCCGTTGGCGCCCGCGTCCGCGTCCCGCGCCTGCACGCGCAGCACCAGCGCGCCCGCCGCGTTGTTCTCCGCCACGTACGCGCTGTACGCCGCCTCCTCGAACACCGGCGCGTTGTCGTTCACGTCCGACACCTCCAGCACCAGCTCCGCGCTGCTCCACAGCGCCGGCCTGCCCCGGTCCCGGGCCACCACCGTCACGCGGTGCTCGGCCGCCTGCTCGCGGTCCAGCGCGCTCGCCGTCACCACCTTGTACGAGCCGCCCGGCGACGCCACCATCGACAGCGGCGCCTCTCCCGACTGCTCGCACGACACCTGACCGTTCTCGCCGGAGTCTGGGTCATTCACGTTCAGGAGAGCCACCACAGTGCCGACCGGGGCGTCCTCGGGCACGGGACTTGACAGTGACAGAATCGTGATCTCGGGCGCGTTGTCGTTCACGTCCAGCACCTCCACCACCACCTTGCACTGTGCCATCAGACCGCCACCGTCCCTCGCCTCCACCAATAATGTGTAGGCACTCGTGTCCTCGAAGTCCAAAGCCTCTTTGATCGTGATCATTCCGCTCTCCGCGTCCATCATGAATTTCTGAAGAACCTTAGCCGAAATTTTCCCGAAGCCGTAGGTGATGCGAGCATTGTTGCCGGTGTCGGCGTCTGAGGCGGAGATGTTTAACACTGTCGACCCCGGGGCCGCGTCCTCGCGCAATCTCACACGGTAACGGTCCTGGCTGAACACGGGAGGGTTGTCATTGGCGTCTGTCACATTGACCCGAATCTTGACAGTTCCGGATCTAGATGGATCCCCGGCATCCACTGCCGTCAGCTCCAGCTCAAAGAAACTCTGCTTCTCCCTATCCAACGCTCTCTCCAAAACCAATTCCGGTTGATTAGTTCCGTCAGGACTCTCCTTAATGACCAGAGAGAAAGATGGGTTGCTGGTGAGCTGGTAAGTCAGCAGCGAGTTTCTTCCCACGTCAGCGTCTTGGGCCATCTCCAGCGGAAAATGAGCCCCTGTGGGAGTCCATTCCCCGATTTCAAGTTCCAGAGCAGCATTGCTGAAAGTCGGGGAGTTGTCATTCACATCCTCGATCGCCACCTCTACATGGAAAATGTTTAGCGGGTTGTGCACCACCACCTCAAAGCTCACGGAGCAGGTCGCCGACTCGCCGCACATCTCTTCCCGGTCCAGCCTCTCGTTCACGTACAGGTTCCCGTTCTCCTCATTCACAGTGAAATATTTCAGCTGCTTCTTGCCGGCAGACGCCACCTGCAGCTTGCGCGCCGGCAGCTCGTCCGCGCTGAGCCCCAGGTCCCGCGCCAGCGGCCCCACGAGCGAGCCTCTGCCCAGCTCCTCGGGGATGGCGTAGCGGACCCGCTCGGCCGCCGCCCGCCACCACACGCACAGCAGCACCGCGCCCAGCAGCGCTCGCCCGCCGCCCGGCCCGCGCCTCTGCCGCCGCCTCAGCGCCATTCTCTGTGGCCACAGCTCGCCGCCGCGCTCCTGCCGGACTCCTGCCGCCGCCCGGCCTCCCTTCCAGCCGCTCTCGCTCTCACCGCAGCGCACGGGCCGCCGCAGCGCAGCCAGCCCGCTCGGGCCGCCTCGGACGCCGCCGCTCCCCGCCAAGCGCCGCCTCTCGCCGCCTCTCGCCGCCTCTCGCCGCCTCTCGCCGCTGCTGCTTCTGCTGGCGGGGCCGCTGCCGCTGCGGCCGGCGCCGGGCGAGCGAGCAGCCTGCGGGGGCAGGACGCTGCGGCGGCCGCGGCTCCAGCGCCGCTCGGCGGCGGCCAACAGCGACACCCGGAGGCGCCGCCGCGCCACTGCAGCCGCCGGATGGCCGCGCTCGAGGGGGCCCGGCTTTGGGCGGGGCTCGGGGCTGCGCCGCCGGCGGGGTCTCTCCTCCGCTGCCCACACAGACAGCAGCAGCTCTTTCTTTATGCGACAACGGCGACTCAATATGAGAAAGCGTATTCGGTACTTTTAGATTATCTCGTTCATCGCGGTAAACAAACAGAAAAAAATCCTAATGGCAGAGTAATAAAGTCAGCTATTTTAAATAACATGAAGGTACAAGTATTAGAAAAAAGGAAAATGTAGCTTTGGAAGATTTTATTGGGTCTTTGGCATTCTCGTTTTTTTTGAATTGTTATATTAATTGGGAAACATACCCAGAATGTAATAATTGCGTTGGGGTAGTCAATAATATTCAGAAACACATTGAAGGAAATGTCATAACTATCTTGTCATGGGGTCCGCACCCAAGTAGTCAGGCTTCTCGAAGCCCCATCCATCGAGACCCTAAACACTTTCAAACATGGTACATCAATATCTTCTCCAGGAAATATGTTCCTATGTCTCATGCTCCTCATTGAAAAGCATGTTTTCCTTACAACCAGGCTAACGCTACCTTCTCTCAATTTCCAACCACTGACCTTATCCTATCAAGATGGGCGTTATCAGAAGTCTCTAGCCATATTTCCTTTACATGTATATTATCATTTTATATACTAAACATCACAGTAATTACTCCACAACATCTTTTCACCTCGGGCTGAAGGGCTTCTCTCTGCCCATCTACATGGCAGAGATGTTCCATCCCTTTCAAAATTTTTGTTGTCTTTCCCTGAACATACTCTAACAGGTCTTACAGAAGCATGGTGAACACAGAAAACCTCCTCCCTTGTCCTGCTGGCCTCATTATTTGTTATGCAGCACAGAATATGATTGACTTCACGGCCTGAAAGAACTCACTGCCAGCTCATATCCCATTTGTCACCCTCCAGGACCCCAAGTCCTTCTCCACAGGGCACCTCTCAATTCCCCAAGTTCAGATCAAAAGGGGATTGCCCTGACACAGGTGCATGATTTTGCACTTGACCTTGTTGAACTTAATGAGGTTGACATGAGTCCACTCCTCCAGACTGTCAAGGTCCCTGGGGATGACATCGCATCCCTCTACTGGATCAATGGCACCACTTAGCTTGGGGTCAACTGCAAACCTGTCGAGGTTACTCTCAGTGCTATTAGCGGGGTCACTGATAAAGATACTGATATATTGGTCCAAGTACAGGCCCTTGAAGACACCACACATTGGTAGTTTCCAGCTGGGCCTTGAGATATTGTCTACAACTCTTTGAACTCCATAATCATTATGATTTGAGACATCTCAAATGACAATGTGTAGAACTCCATTTCTTGGGAGGGCCTTATAGCAAAAGTTTATTGAGAGACAGACCCTTTTATTCAATGTTTCAGTACAATCAATGTGAGTGGTCATTTAGAGCACACCTCTCGACCGTTTCCTTCAAGTAAACAAGAATCAGGCAAAAACACCATTTACTAACAGCCTTTCACTTTCTGAGGATTGCTTTGATTCCCCCTTACAATTTCCCAGGCCAGTGTGAGAAAGTCCTAAGTTCCCAGGGGCTCTGCTGCTGCTGCCTCAAGTCTAAAAATCTATGTTCTGACCACGGTCAGTTCCCACACTCCACCTGCCCTTGGACAATAGGAACAGATGGGACCATTCCCGAGAGAGCAGATACCCTGAGGTCACGTTTAAAACGAAAAGCAAGAATTATTTCTCGAGCAAAAGCAAAACAAATCGGATGATACACATCTAATTTCATTTTATGAAGTCATCAGCAGCTCTCATATCTTGTTTCTTCACAACATGTTGCCTGTTAACTTCCCTACAAATAAAATACTCTAAGTGTAAACACTTTATAACAGGCCGCATTCCTATACTAGGAGAAAATATGAGAGACTTCTTTTTAGCTTTTTCTTCATCTTATTCACACCAAAAGTCCTGGTTTAGGTGATTAAAGTGAGGTTTTTGCTGCAAAACACTTGCATCTTTTAATGCAAAATGCCTTTTCTCCAGAAACGGGAAAAATGAACCATGACCTTCCAGGAAACAAAGGCCTGAAAGGAAGTGTAATCACAACAGTGAGGAAACTGTGTATCATAATGTTCCAGGGACACAGAGATGGATAAAGGAGGGTTCACACAAGAATCACAAGCCATTCTACTCAGACATCATTGCTCCAAGTACACACATTCCAATGACTTATTGCCAGATGACTACCACTGCCTTTCAAAACAGGGAAGTCAGGATCATACCACAAATGGCACAGGCCTTGGCACCAAAGAAACCAAACCATTCCTCATCCAAAACCACATTGACCCACCTCTTTTCCTGGTTACAATCTAGTCAGTTCCTCACCTTCTCTACTCTGCATTCACAGCTTCTAGTTGCACTGCAGGCAGTACCCAACATTTGGCTGTACATCAGCCACAAGCAAAAGAACACATAATTTTGTGACATTTTAGTAAAATATAAGTACTACAAAGTCTTTCTGGTGGCTGCAGCTGAACACCTTCATGGGTGAAAATGGATAAGAGCACCTCCCACAGCCTGACCATCTGAACAGATCTCTATGTTCAAGGACTATCAGCCAAGCCAAGGCCCACTTGTAGAACGTAAGAAACAAGGAAGGAATAGGAAAGCCACAGAGGTTAAGAATCATGGCTTCACATTTCACACTATGGCAATTGTAGTAGGTACAAAGGAAGCATCATCTACATTGCAAAAAGTACACAGGAGGAGCACATGGGCCTTTACACCAAATTTGCACCATAGCATGGTCCTCAAAGTAATTTCTTTGGAAAATAAGAAAACTGCACAGGACCATAACTATGGGAATCAAAATATTGAAAATTGAAGGTTTACACCAACCTTTTAGACAGTTCAAACCATACCACAGCAAACTCTTTGACCTGTCCCCTCTCTGTGCAGACAGAAAGCTTTTGTGTGCTCAAACATCACCCAAGAGGGATCATTTTGCCAACATACACCATCAAAAGACATCTTCCCACACAACTTCTCCTTATGGAGAATAAGGATCACAGCACAGATCTGTCCATATGAACTTCCCTGCACATCACACTCATTTCAAGGAATGTGAAGTGTTCAAGTCCCCAAAACAGAATTTCCTAACAAAACTACCATCTCATGACCTGCATTCTCCACAAAAAAACCCAGTTCAAATACTAACAAAACATCAGCAGTTACTTCATATGAGCAAGAGCCATTAATAACATCTGAAGGCTGGTCAAGGATGGGGAAAGCTCAGCACACCCAAGACAAGCGTTTGTATCACAGTCTTACTAGGACATATAGCCAAAAAAATGACAGTTCCTAGACACAGAATCTCTGAAGCATGGTTGCACTTCCATGGGTATGACTGCAGAAAAATTCCTCTAAGTCTGTATCTTGTTTTGAGATACAGGACAAGGGGGAGTTTTATACGTCGCAGAGGCCTTGGCACCAGGAATGCTGTGGAAGCACATCAAGCCAGGTGGAGGACACAATCCCTTCCTTTCCTGCTCTGAGGCCAGTCTCTCACTGATCTTCCACTGACTTCTCACTATGAAAATTCGACAAGAAAGAGTATTTCTTAAAGTGACACTTTGCAGTAAGACATCTATGAAAGCCCTTTTCTTTAGATCTGAAAACATGAACAGCACATAGAGGTCAGTCAGACACTTCTAACAGATGTCATGTCCCACACACTCTCAGAGAGAAAGGCCCACCTTTAGCTCATTAGATCAAGCAAGACAGCAAATAAACACATGCACAATGGGAGGGATCATCCCATACAGTTCTAGATTATGGCACTCAGAGTACCTACATAATTCCAGAATTTATTAGTGACTAAGTGAAGTGTTTGATCTTCCCAAATCTTCCATTATGGTATTTGCTAAAAGTACATGTTTAAACTGTTAGCTAAGGGTGGATGAAAAGATGCAAACTCATAGGGAGAACCTCCCAGGGCTCCCCGTACAGGTGGAGTAAGATGTCATCCAGCTAAATATTTTAGTATTATGAAATTCACATTGCATGAGCCTACAATACGGGATTGGTCAGGGAGAAGGGCAAACAGTATTAATTGTGTCTTTAAAGAGACCTTCACACACAGCTCCGAGGTCTCTTATCTCCAGCTCTTCTTAACTTGCATAAGGTCCTCTGACCCTCATAAATTGCAAGAACATGGAATAAAACTCCCAGATGCACAGAAAAAAAACTCCTCCTATAAGGCTATGTACATCTACCAGGAAGTGGAGATTCCTCCTTCTAGTGAAGTAAGTACTGAAGCAAACTTCAATACCTTAATATTTCAACGGTAGGTCCTCAAGCAGGGTATCTAGTTGGTAAAACGTCAGCAGAACATTCACACTGGAGCTCACACCACAATCACTTTTCCCCAGTGTAACTTCTTGGGACAGTAAAAACGGGGAAATGCACACAACCATTACTGTGGGCCTCTATAACAACTAAGACAAACTGAACTTCTACATCATCTTTACATAATTTCAGTTATATCTAATCACATCAAGAGCAAGCAGTTTTAAATGCTCTACGTTTGGGAGACACCATGAGAGCAAAGTGGCACACGCAACTTCTCTTCATTGAGAAAAAGGATCACCACATGAATGCATACAAAAATATATCTTTGCTCATCACGGTGCTTCAAAGAAATTTAAAATGTCCTGAACGGGATAAGCAAGATGCACATCTGATAAAACCCAGTCATCAGAGTAGCACCTCAGAGACACCATCATCCTACTTCAGCATGTTGTGCAGCTCGGAAAATACACTACATTCAAACCTTGACAGTCACTGTGTGCTGATGCTCAGCAACTGCCATTCACACGAAAAAGTCTGAGAACAACGTGCAGAGAAGTTCTCTGCAAAGCCATCAGCACTTTGTTCAGGACACATCTAACCCATTCACATACATGTGCTGGTGGGAAGATATATGAGACAGCTAAAAACTAGTGTTTCTTAAAAACGGGATCTATCCTTTGAGAAGATCGCATACTAAGAGGAGCATGGATCCTACCCAGCACAGGTGACATGCGGGAAGAATACCCGGAACCTGAGAAATACCGAAACCACTGCCCTGAAGAACAGCCTGCCAGGGGCAGCCTTCTCCCTCCTGCCTTCTTCACCTTGCTTTTAATCAGAGTCTAGTATGCAAGCCAAAGAACACGGCAGAGAAAGGGCAAACGAACATCAGAGGAAAGCGTGGCGGAGAAATTCTGGACAGAGAAACTCACCGAGGGAGCGGAGGGATCCGCGGAGAGGGCGGCGGCCACATCCTCCTCCCCGAGCAGCGGCGCGGGCTCGTCGGGCAGCGGCCGGGCCGGGAGGGTGTCGCAGCAGCTGGCGGCCGAGAAGCGCAGCTGGCTCTTGCGCGAGTCGGCCGTGAGCGACACGTCGTGCGAGTAGGACTGCAGGAAGGCGCGCACGCCGTCGATGCCCACGAAGTGCGAGACGGGCACGCCGCGCAAGGCGCCGCTGTCGGGCGGCAGCAGGTGCCGGCGGCGCCAGCGGCGCAGGCGCAGCGCCAGCAGCAGCAGCAGGAAGGCCACGAAGAGGCACGACACGGCGGCCACGGCCAGCACCAGCCAGCGCGTCAGGCTGCCGGCCGCCTCGCCCGGCGCCGCCGCCTCGGCCGCGCTGCCCAGCTCGGCCAGCAGCTCGGCCACGCTCTCGGCCAGCACCACGCTCAGCGTGGCCGTGGCCGACAGCGCCGGCCGCCCGTGGTCCTTCACCACCACCACCAGGCTCTGGCGCGCCGCGTCGCGGGCCAGCGGGAAGCGCGCCGTGCGCACCTCGCCGCTGTGCAGCCCCACGCGGAACAGCCCCGGCTCCGTGGCCTTGGCCAGCTCGTAGGACAGCCACGCGTTCTGCCCCGCGTCCGCGTCCACCGCCACCACCTTGGCCACCAGCGCGCCGGGCTCCGACCAGCGCGGCGCCAGCTCCACGCCCGACCACGCGCCGCCCGAGCCCGCCGCGGGAGCCGCCGGCGGGTACAGCACCTGCGGCGCGTTGTCGTTCTCGTCCACGATCTGCAGCCGCACCGACACGTTGCTGCTCAGCGCCGGCGCGCCGCCGTCCTCCGCACGCACCCACAGCTGCAGCTCGCGCACCTGCTCGTAGTCCAAGGAGCGCAGCGCGTACAGCGCGCCCGTCTCCGCCTGCACCGACACGTACGACGACAGCGGCGCGCCCCGCACCCGCCCCTCCGACAGCCGGTAGCGCACGCGCGCGTTCTGCCCCCAGTCCGCGTCCGTGGCGCGCACCGTCAGCACCAGCGCGCCCGCCGCGTTGTTCTCCGCCAGCCGCGCGCTGTAGCGCTCCTCCGCGAACACCGGCGCGTTGTCGTTCACGTCCAGCACCCGCAGCGCCAGCACCGCGCTGCTCTGCAGCGCCGGCGACCCGCCGTCGGCCGCCCGCACCGTCACGTTGTACTCCGGCACCTGCTCCCGGTCCAGCTCTCTCGCCGTCACCACGCGATAGTAATCGTTAAAAGACTTCTCCAGCCGGAACGGGAGGCCCTCCTCGATCGAGCACCGAACCTCGCCATTAGCCCCGGAGTCCTTGTCCCTTACGTGTAGCAGGGCAACGACAGCTCCCGACGGGGCATCTTCAGAGATCTCGCTCAGTGCCGACCGCACCGAAATCTCTGGCACATTGTCGTTGACGTCAGTCACAGTTATCACGACTTTCGTGGTTTCGAAAGAGCCTGCGCCGTCGCGTGCCTGTACCTCCAGTTCGTAAGAGTCGCCTTCCTCGAAGTCCAGATTTTGTAACAAAGTGATCGCTCCTGTCTCTGAGTCCAGATGAAATAACTTCGATGCTTTTTCTGTGATTTTCTTTAAGGTGTATATCACTTGCCCGTTCACTCCTTCGTCGGCGTCCGTGGCCGTGACCGTGACGAGGACGGAGCCCACGGGCACGTCCTCGGCCACACGCACCGTGTACTCCGCCTGGCTGAACACTGGCGCGTTGTCGTTCGCATCCACCACCGTCACTCGGATCCGAGCCGTGCCCGTCCGGGCCGGATCGCCGCCGTCACTCGCCCTCAGCACCAGCTCGTGAAACGCCGCCTCCTCCCGGTCCAGCGCCTTGGCCAGCACCAGCTCGGGACGCTGATCGCCGCCGGGGCCCGCCTGCACGGCCAAGGAGAAGTGCTCGTCGCCGCTCAGCTCGTAGCTCTGCAGGGAATTCCGGCCCGAGTCCGGATCGTGAGCCTCGGCCAGGGGAAACCGCGATCCCGGGGCTGTCATCTCGCTTACTTTCACCTCTGTTTCTGCCTCTCGGAAGCTGGGGGCATTGTCATTAATGTCAGTGATTTCCGCTTCGATTGAGTAAACCTGCATCTGGCCATCCACTATCAGCTCACAGCTCAGAACGCATTGCTGCACACTCTCACACAGTTGCTCTCTGTCGATCCTCTCCGCCGTCACTAAATGTCCCGTCTTCCCATGAAGAGCAAAATACTGAGTCCTACCTTCCGAGACAAGGCGGGCACCGCGGTCTCTGAACGCCGTGAGCTGCAGCCCCAGGTCCTTGGCCACGTCGCCCACGAACGAGCCCTTGGGCATCTCCTCGGGCACCGAGTAGCGCAGCTGCCCCCACGCCGCCTCCCACGCCGCCAGCAGGACGGCCCAGAGCAGAGCTCGCTGCCGCCGGCCCCAGCGCCTCCGAGCCGCGCACATCTCCGCCGCGCCACCGCCGGCACCGCAACACCGCCGCTCCGACTCCCGCTGCCGCTCAATGCTCTCAGCTCCTGCGCCCTGCGCTGCCGCCGGGCCCCGGCTGCAGAATGGAGCGGCACCGCGGGGACGATCGCGGGCCGCACGGTCGGACGCAGAGCGAGCAGCCGAGCGAGCCGATCCGCAGCGGGCGGGGCTGCCGGTAGCGCTCCGAGCTTCCTCTCGCTCCTCTCGGTCAACAGCGGCGCCCGCAGCCTCCTCCCGGCACTGCAGGCACCGAGCGCTGCCCGCCGCTGCCCGCCCGGCCCCGCTGCACACACGGGACAGGCGCCGCCGAGACGTCGCTTTTCGCCCGGCGCCGATCTCCTGCCTCCGCATTTCTCCAGCCCATCTCTGCCTTCATCCTCCAGGGCATCACGATCGGGAGGAAGGCAGAGGCATTCCATGGGCGCGGTTCTTTAACCGCACGGGAAAATAATACCTTACTAATGTCATTGTATATAAATCAAAACAGATCTTCATATTTTACCCTATAGCTCATTATTACTTTATTTGTTTTTGTTCATAAGCATCTTCAACAACCGGCTCTCAGACAGAAAACTGGAGGATACCGCACCCCAAAAACCAGAGCTATCAGGTTCATTAACACAAGTCAGACCGGAGTAATTACATACATCTTGATGTCAGGGAGCTAACTGTTGCAGATGAAATTACAGATAGAAAATAGAGATGCTGCTAGAACTTTCAAAGGAAAATTTGAGACTTCAAATATTTGATATTAATTCCTAAGATAAACCAAATGTTTCCTTAGTTTATACGCACTTGTATTTAGTCAGATCATTTGAGGTTTTCTTTTTTCTGAAGTTAGAATAATGTGTAAAGCATTGAAGCTCATTAGTAAACTATTCATCTAAGTACTTCTTTATGACGTTGGAACGATATGTTTTCATTGAAAGAATTATAGAAACATAAAATAAAAGTGTAACTTGAACCCGTGCTGATCACTAATCGCAAATGGCACTGAGTAAGGTGCCCAAACCGTCGTGTGGACAATCTCCCTTATAACTGATCCGTTCCGATCTCACATGTTTATCCCAGTGATCAGAACTGCAGAAATTTGCTTTTCTCGATACACCCCAGCCCTTCGGAATTCCCCAAACTCTCTATGTAAACAGAGACTTTGTTAACAGACTCTGTATTTACAGGGACAGGATAGAAATATAAAAAATATCCCTGATTAAGAAATCATTGAACACTCCCACCAGGGTACGAAATAGTTATCTAAAAGAGCGAAGCAGAGAAAACTGCCAGCCAGGAAGCAGAAAGGGAGCCATTTAGTCCCACGACAGCATCTCCCCCCAAAAACAGGTGGGAATCTGTTTTTTCACTCAGGATGGGGAACGGAACTTTCCACATTCGATCCCTCTCTAAATCTGATAGAAAAAAGAAAAAGTTTACCGAACGGGTTTGTTTAAAGCTGCACACGAGTTTCAAGGACACCCTTTCTGAAGAAATCAGTCAGGAAGGATGAAAGCTACAGCACAAGACGTCACTGCTTTTCTTATTTCCCCCGTCATGCAGAATCGGCCATACTCCGTCCACAGCATACTGATCTACTTTCACTACTGCTAACACATCCGAATTTATAGAGCTCAAATGCTGAAGACAAAACCTTGGGGCTAAAGCTGAATCTGTGACAGAGGAAGCACCAAGTGCATCCTGTTATCCGTGAACGGGGGAAAACCCCTTCCTAAATTCAGTCCATCACGGAGACTGGACTGTGACACTCACAAAAACACGACACCAGGAAAAATGGATGAACACAGACAAACGGAAGAAGAGCTACAGTGAAAGCCTGTCAGCTGAAGCGACTACTGAGAAAAAGTGAAAAAATTCCGCGGCTACGTGGAGACACTGACGACGAGTCCCCGCTGACACTACGAAGAGAATACCCGTATACAAAGGACGATATTTGGGAGAGTTTGAAAAACAGAAGAAGTTCACGCTTTACAGACCTGAGGTGCACCGGTGTCCGCAATCAGCTCTCCCTCAACGGCGCCGCTGCTCGAGATCTGCTTCTCGCAGGAATCCCCGGCCAGAAGCTCCTCCGCCGACAGGACGGGCACCGGCGGCGGCGGCGGCCAAGCGGCCTCGGGCACGGCGCGGGCCGGCGCGGCCACGCACAGGTTGTAGGAGTAGGGCAAGGTGCCCTCGCAGAAGTCGGCCGGGAAGGCGGCGCCGGCCACCGAGAAGCGCTGCGCGCCCAGGCAGCGCAGCACGGCGGGCGGCCCGGCCCGGCGCAGCCGCGCCAGCACGGCCAGCGCCACGCTCAGCACCAAGAGCGCCGACAGCAGCGCCAGCGCCAGCACCAGGTAGAACTGCAGCTCGGCCGCCGGCGCCTCGGCGCCCGCCGCCCGCTCGCTCAGCTCCGGCAGCGCCTCCTGCAAGCTCTCGGCCAGCACCACGTGCAGCGTGGCCGTGGCCGACAGCGCCGGCTGCCCGTGGTCCTTCACCACGGCCACCACACGCTGCTTGGCCGCGTCCCGCTCGGACACGGCGCGCGCCGTGCGCACCTCGCCGCTGTGCAGCCCCACGCGGAACAGCGCCGGCTCCGACGCCTGCACCAGCTCGTACGACAGCCACGCGTTGCGCCCCGCGTCCGCGTCCACCGCCACCACCTTGGCCACCAGGTAGCCGGCCTCGGCCGAACGCGGCACCACCTCGAAAGGAGGCGCCGCCGCTCCCGCCGCCTCTCCCGGCGCCACGGCGGCCCCCGCGCCCGCCGCCGGCCACAGCACCCGCGGCGCGTTGTCGTTGCGGTCCAGCACGAAGACGCGCACCGTGGCCGTGGAGCTGCGCGCCGGCGCGCCGCCGTCCTGCGCCCGCACCGCCACCGCGAACTCGCGGCACTGCTCGTAGTCCAAGGAGCGCTGCGCGTACAGCGCGCCGCTCCGCGCCTCCACCGACACCAGCGGCGCCGCGCCCGCCGCGCCCGCGCTGCCGCCCGCCAGCCAGTAGCTCACGCGCCCGTTGGCGCCCGCGTCCGCGTCCCGCGCCTGCACGCGCAGCACCAGCGCGCCCGCCGCGTTGTTCTCCGCCACGTACGCGCTGTACGCCGCCTCCTCGAACACCGGCGCGTTGTCGTTCACGTCCGACACCTCCAGCACCAGCTCCGCGCTGCTCCACAGCGCCGGCCTGCCCCGGTCCCGGGCCACCACCGTCACGCGCTGCTCGGCCGCCTGCTCGCGGTCCAGCGCGCTCGCCGTCACCACCTTGTACGAGCCGCCCGGCGACGCCACCATCGACAGCGGCGCCTCTCCCGACAGCTCGCACGACACCTGCCCGTTCTCGCCCGAGTCTGGGTCATTCACGTTCAGCACGGCGACCACGGTGCCGACCGGTGCATCTTCGGGCACAGGACTCGACAGGGACAGAATGGTGATCTCGGGCGCGTTGTCATTCTCGTCTGTGATATCGATCTGCACTTCGCAATGATCAGTGAGCCCGCCGCCGTCCGTCGCCTCCAAGCCAAAAACGTATTTATTTTTCTCCTCGAAATCGAGTGGACTCTCTGTCCTGATCTCGCCGCTCCCGCTGTCTAGAGTGAACAATGAGAGGACGTCTTCTGGGACGTTACCAAAGGAGTAGGACACTCGCCCGTTCGAGCCGGCGTCCGCATCCGTCGCCTGTACCCGCAGCACCAGAGACCCAGCTGGCAAATTCTCCGCAACTCGCGCCTCGTAGAGGCTTTTGCCGAACACCGGCGGGTTATCATTTAAGTCCGTCACATTGATGCGGACCTGGACTGTCCCAGACCTGGCAGGTTCCCCGCCATCCACTGCCGTCAGCACCAACTCAAAGGAGTTCTGCTTCTCCCGGTCCAACGCTCTCTCCAGCACTAATTCTGGCTGCTTCTTTCCACCCGCCTTTTCTTTCATTGTTAGTGAGAATGAGGGGTGGCTGGTGAGTTGATAAGTCAGCAGCGAATTGCTTCCAGCGTCTGCATCCCGTGCAATTTCCAAAGGAAACCGAGCACCGGGAAGCGTCCATTCACCGATCTCGAGGTCCAGAGAGGCCTTGCTGAAGACCGGAGAGTTGTCGTTCACGTCCTCGATCGACACCTCAACGTGGAAAACATTCAGCGGGTTCAGCACCAGTGCCTCGAAGCTGACGGAGCAGCTTGCCGCCTCGCCGCACATCTCCTCCCGGTCCAGCCTCTCGTTCACGTACAGGTTCCCGTTCTCCTCATTCACAGTGAAATATTTCAGCTGCTTCTTGCCGCCAGACGCCACCTGCAGCTTGCGCGCCGGCAGCTCGTCCGCGCTGAGCCCCAGGTCCCGCGCCAGCGGCCCCACGAGCGAGCCTCTGCCCAGCTCCTCGGGGATGGCGTAGCGGACCCGCTCGGCCGCCGCCCGCCACCACACGCACAGCAGCACCGCGCCCAGCAGCGCTCGCCCGCCGCCCGGCCCGCGCCTCTGCCGCCGCCTCAGCGCCATTCTCTGTGGCCACAGCTCGCCGCCGCGCTCCTGCCGGACTCCTGCCGCCGCCCGGCCTCCCTTCCAGCCGCTCTCGCTCTCACCGCAGCGCACGGGCCGCCGCAGCGCAGCCAGCCCGCTCGGGCCGCCTCGGACGCCGCCGCTCCCCGCCAAGCGCCGCCTCTCGCCGCCTCTCGCCGCCTCTCGCCGCTGCTGCTTCTGCTGGCGGGGCCGCTGCCGCTGCGGCCGGCGCCGGGCGAGCGAGCAGCCTGCGGGGGCAGGACGCTGCGGCGGCCGCGGCTCCAGCGCCGCTCGGCGGCGGCCAACAGCGACACCCGGAGGCGCCGCCACGCCACTGCAGCCGCCGGATGGCCGCGCTCGAGGGGGCCCGGCTTTGGGCGGGGCTCGGGGCTGCGCCGCCGGCGGGGTCTCTCCTCCGCTGCCCACACAGACAGCAGCAGCTCCCGCTGAATTCCACCCCAAGGCGGTTCTATGTGAGATGTGCTGAGCGGTGCTTTTAGTACATTCTTTCGAGTCACAGTAAACAATCAAAAGCAAACATTCATGATAGCTGAGTAAAGAACGGAATTCAGCTGCTCTTGATAAAATCACGGCTCATCAACAGCAGCAATAAACGGTAATATAGGGAGGACTTCCAGAGATTTTCCGAAATTTGTGACATCACTTTAATTCTCATTTTATTATCTCAGACAAATTAATTTCAGATATCGATCACCCTAAAGCAATGTAAGCAACCCCTAAACCAAGATAGCAGAATAACATTTACTCCTTTGTTAATGACTCATTAAAGTTGTTTCATCTGCATCTCCACATCTGAGCGCCCGATAATAGAAAGGTCAAAGCAATGCTGAGGCATTCATATAGGTAAACAATGTTTTCAGTTTCCAACTTAAACTATTCTTTAATGGTCATTTATTCCACATCTCTTTCATAGGCAGAAACACTTCCTGATAAATTTGAATGCAGAAGCATATCCAAAATTCTCTGGGCAATATGTCCCGTATTATCACAACCCACACTAGAAAGCTTTCTCCTAATCAAAGCCTCTCTTCTTTTAGTTAAAAACACTTCTCTGCTGTCGTATGGCCACTGGCCCTTTTAAAAAGTGCTCTGTCCATAGTTCCTATAAGACTATTCATAAACTGGAACGGCAAAAACTCACTGAAGAGTCCACACACAGGTATCACTTCTCCATGCTTCAAGACTAAACTCCTTCAGTCCTTCTCCATAGCAGAGATGTCTCACCCTAAGACCACTTCCATGACCCTTCCGGGGACTCTATGTCCATTGGGAATGTTGGGTCAAGATCTGCATGCAGTCTAGGGTCTCACAAAAGAAACTTAAGATGGGGGGAAGGATCTCCCTCGACCTGCCGGGCACAGAACTTGTTATGCAGAGCAGGACACAATTTGAACAGCAGGTGCCCATTGGCGGCTCATGGCCCATCTTATCACCCACCAATCACCCAAAGTACTTCTCTGCTAAGCTCTTCCCTATCCCCTACTCTCTGTTCAAACTGGGGATTGCCCTAACCCAGGACCAGCACCTTGCACTTTGCCCTGTTCAACTTCATGATGGTTGCATGGGGACACTTCTCCAGCCCATCCCTCGCTGGCATCTCTGCCCTCTCAGCCATCAACTCAAATCGGTGTCAGACGCAAATGTCCTGAAGCTGCATCCATCCCATTGTCCATGGAGGTACTAAACAGTCCCGGTCCCAGGAAGGAGCCTGGAGGGACAGCACAAGTTACTGCTTTCCACCTGGACATTGGGCCACTGCCTGTAACTCTTTGGAGGTGACAATCCAGCCTGTTCCTCAGCCATTTAACAGCCTCCAGATGATTGCCCAGCACGTTCCTCTGGGTCATGACGTGGAGGACACTGCACAGGTTCTCACTTTATCCCCTGGTCTGTTCATGGACACCTTGGCTGGGCTGGGTGGCCGCTCTGCACTGTGACAACTGCAGCAGAGATGTTCCTGCATTTTTACACTACAGACAGAGTGTTCCTGGGCGAGCACACATGTGATTATGAAACCCTTCCTCTTTACAGCTGTAAACATCACAGGTGTGTGTGGGAACTGCACCTGCATTGGGACAGTTGGGACAGAGGAGACTTTCTGTTATGATTCTGCCTGCTTTATCTCAGCCTAGATCAGGATGAAAATACGGGGAATGTAGAGTCGAGTTTGGTCTTGGTTGTTTATTACCTTATTTAGTGACAGTATTTACAGCATGAGCTCCAGCATGCCAGCGAGAGAAACGAGGCAAAATGCAGGGCCTCCAACTTTCACCAAGGCTATTTAAGAGATAGCTACCCAGTACGAAAACGACAACTGTATCATTTAGGTTTTTGACCCAATAATGACCATTTGATGTTCACAATGCAGATATCTTTCACCCAACTTGAAAAAGCTACCCAGATCCGTAAAGAAGACACAAGAAGGTGAAGAAGAACTTTGACAATGCCCTGAATCCTCCATCTTTGCCTATACACATTGCTATCTATCAAAGCTATGTTTTCACCATGTGAGATCACACAACAGCAATTGAACTACACACCCACAGCCCCTGTGCTATCACACAATCTCAGAAGCCTCTTCCAAGGCCTCAAGTCAAATGTGGTGCCTGCCCAAGGGTCTGCACTCCTCAGCTCAGAAAGCCTGAAAATTTCAGCCTCCAGGGTTCCAATAACCTTTCACATAAGATCAGACACACTGAGGTTGAGCTCATGACAACAAGCAGGGCAACAGTTACACACATACAGAAGTCAACAGATGCAGTAACATTTTGTAGGTCTCTTTTGCTCTACAGAAGCAACTCAAATGACACTCTACTCCATCAGGCACAGCCTTGTGTTATCTATGACATATGACAAGAGAGGGAATGACCAACTTCTTCTCTACCCTCACACAGAAAACTCCCCTCCCTTCATTTTCTCCTATGCCATGTAGCTGGAAGGGTTTCGCTTGTGCCCATCTCCTCACTGGAGATAAATCTCGTATTCATCATGAGATGATAATGCACTGCAGCCACACCCAGAAGGGAGGTACATTGGTCTGCTCACCACCATGATGAGAAGGAAATGAAGGATTCTAAAGCACACAAATGATAAACAACCATACTGAAAGATCAGCAGTCCTCCAACAGAGAACGGCTCATCAAACCATTGCCTTGGATGGAATCTCCTTACTGTCTTTATCACGTGCTCTTTTCCACACAGATGCAACCTCTACTAAAGTCATATTTACATATATTTCTCCCAACAGTAACAGAACACAAAGTCACTCTCCTATCTCCTGCCTTGCGCTCGCACTGGAACAAAAGCAAGAGGCATGAACCCACCATCCGTTACTAAAAGAGACAGGTTGTTGTTAATACTAACTGTACCTGCATACAGAGTAAATCAAGGAGAAAAAATATGAAAAAAATACAAACACCAAAACAAAAAACCTATCAAAAATGCCAAAGCATGAATCAGATAATGAAAGGAAGCATTAGAAGACAACAAGCTGTCAGACATGCTCACAGTCAAGTCTTCTAGGCCTTGATTTCAGGCCTGAAATTTCATCCCTCAGAGCACCAAGAAGTCACTGAGGTCTCAAGCTTGGAAGTGTGGCCCTAAACACTTACTCTGGACAGCAGGACATGGGGTTTCATTGGAAGAATTAGTCCTTTCCTTACTAACATTTTATGCTGTGTGGCCTGCTCACCTTGCACAGTTATGAAACCATCATTTTAAACAGCTGCTCATCGGCCTCTTTCTCATGTTGAACCTCCTGACAAATTACAAGGGATTATCCTATTGCTTCTGCTTCCTATTTTTCTGTTTCCTACAGCCACAACTCTTCCCAAGATTGCTAAAGGCAGGATGTGCTGAAAAACAATAGTCACTGTTTCAAATTTAAAAGTACTGACCAGAATTGTGACAATGAGCTGCAACCTAATCTGGAAACAAAGGCGTGAAAGAAAGTGTAATTACAATTCTGAAGAAACTTGATATCACAATGTTGCATAGAGATACAGATGGATAATGGAGGTTTCACACAGGATTAATTGCCTATACCAGCACAGAATTATAGTTTTATATGAACAGTTACTGTGGAAAATGTCACTGTTGAGGACTGTCATTGTCTTTTACGACAGAGAAACCAGAATTGGAACAGAACAGAAATGCCTTTGGCACCAAGCATAAAATCAAACCAGTTCTCAGCCATACCCACATGGATTCACCAAATTTAATGGCATGAAATGGAGCTCCCACCCTCCTCACTCTGTGTCACAGCCTGTACTTTCACCATCAACATACACCAAAATTTTGGTTGTATATTGGCCACAGAGAAAACAACACCTTGGGGAAACATTTATTTATGAAGTTGTATTTCTTTAATGCAATACTCAAGGTCAGGCTGGATGAGGCTCTGAAAACCTGGTCCGGTGGAAGATCTGCCTATCCATGGGAGAGGAGTTGAAGGAGATGATCTTTAAGGTCTTTTAAACATAAACCATTCCGCAATTTTGTGTTTCTCTGATTCTCTGATTACATATACAGCTTAAAACTATCGATGAGAGATACTTTCCCTACTGGAAAATTCTGTTTTTCAGTTTGCAGGATTGCCAGGCAAAATGAGGATCAGCTTTACTACCTGACAAGAAAACAAGAAAACAAACAACCCACCCAGCCCAATCATCAAAAAAACATAATCAACCCAGCCCGGAATGGCAAAACACCAGAAGAGTATCAACCCTGACCTCACATTTCAGATTGTGTCAACTCCAGTATACACACAAGACAGAAAACTCAACTGTAACTAATGCACAGGAGGCCTCACACAGGAGCTCACTGCAGAGACCCCAGACAGTCATTTCCTCGGAGAGTAAGATTGAAGAAGCTCTTGGAACCACAGCTGTGGGCCTCATCTATTAAGACAAATAGAACTGGACAAAATTCATTCATTCATTCTGAACGATATCACAGTGGATTCCAGCATTGGCCCTGTCTCTGGATACAAAAACTTCTTCTCTCTGTCCAAACATAACAGGAAATCTGCAAATCTTGCATACAGACATTAGTAGAAGAAAAATGTGCACAGCTGCTCAGATACCAGGCATCACAACTAAGATTACTCTGGTCCTCCCAAATATTTGAACAAGTCGAAAATATTATATCGGCCATAAATTGTTCCCAGCTCTGTCACAGATCCAGCCATCCAAGTACCAGCTCAAAGGCAACATCACCATTTTTCACCCACTAGGTCATCTGAGTGCAAATCACACAATATAAAATCCTAAGATTGCTCCTGACTCATGTTCATAAGGCCAACAAGAGCCCTGGGGATCAACAAAACACATGCCATGTCTCCACCAGTGCCTCCTCACACACCACACCCCCAACACTACCCCCTAACCGTTCCCAGCTCACATGGTTATCACAGATCTTCAGAATTTAGAGAGACTTCACCAAAAGGAAAGGTGCTCACACCGTCTCTCCTCACCATGGATGGTATTTGACTTCTCACTCTTGCCGTGGACAAGAAAAAGCTTTTCTTACATTTTAAAGAAACAGATGGACAGAAATTTCTCTCTTCACCTACAAATATGAAAGAACCATCTTCAGGTCATCAGAACAGTGAGACAGAAAATCAACACCTGCAGAGCTGAAGAGCTCACAACACTCTTCTGTGTCATATAACTCACAGTAGATGATTCATCAACTTGGTTTATAGGCCCCAAACACATTGCTTGCTCTTCCCATATGGCATCTTTCACAAGCAGAATATTAAGCTTCTAAGTGACACAAATATGATGGCCTGCAAACACTTAGTAACAATCTCCAAGGCTTCTCCATGCAGCTGAAGTATATATCTTCTAGACAACGACATTATGAAGAAAAATCTCACATCGCCCCATAATAGAGACCGGTAGTTGAAGGGGAATGGAGGAAATCATTCCCTTGATTCTTTCATCAGACAATCAGGGACAGCTCATAGGACTGAAATTTACAACCCTTCCCATCATCCGTGGTGTTCTTCCACCCATATATCCTAAAAACATGTGACAGTGCAGGCCCAGCTCCCCAGACCACTTTTCTTCACACCACCAATTTCACACAGCTATTTTCACTTCTCTGTACTATTGAAGCAACATTTGCCTACTCACTGAAGTTCTGTATGGACACTTATAGGACTAAAATGAAAAGCCCAGCTGTCTTCCAAGACAAAGTCAGTGAATATCTGCACACAGGGAATACTGTCCACCCTATATCTCCTGCTGCACCTTGAATCTCTCCCTTCCCACCCATGAAATTCCATTCCTATGCTAAATATTTCGCAACCAACAGTCATCCAGCTCCATTTGACATAGCTCCACCTTCTACACCAAGAAAAAACCAAAGCAGTTCTGTCATTTCCTCCTGCATTTCCCCCTCCACACGCAGCCACCCACAGGCTTTTGAAAGAGTCACAACTTCAAGAGGATCCTTGATCTTCAGAACAGGCAGACAGACATAATCAAGGATCACTTTTTGCCAGGCCAAATCCTCTATCAAGGACAAAGATCAAAGCGTGAATGCCACAAAGCCTTTTCCTGCTGACATCCATTATGTACCATGGAGAACGAAACAGGCTGAGAACAACGTGCAGAAAAGTTCCACGCAAAGGCAGCAGCACTTTGTTCAAGACACATTCAGCCCATTCAAGCACATGTGCTGTTGGGAAGACACAAGAATACACAAGAGCCTGCTAAAAAGTGTATTTCTAATAACGAGATATATCTGTTCAGCAGATTTCACATTAACAGGAACATGGATTCTACACAGCACAGGTGACAGAGGGGAAGAATACCTGGAACCTGAAAATTAACCTAACTTCTGACCTAACGAACAGCCACCCAGCAGTAGCCTTGTCCCTCCCTCCTCCTTCACTGCCTGGAAGGCTGAGGACCGATCCCGTGTTCACACAACGACAGCAACAGGCACTGGCCACAAGAATGTCACCGAAGGGAATTCTACGTTGCTTTTCAGCAAAGCCCCCTGGGCAAGCCAAAGAGCACGGTGCACAAAGAGCACGAGAACATCAGGTGAAAGCGGGGCAGAGAAAATCTGGACAGAGAAACTCACTGAGGGAGCACATGGATCCGTGGGGGCAACGCAAACATTTGGTAACAGCCTCCCAAGGTTCTCCATGCAGCTGGAATACATCTACACAATGACATTGGGAAGAAAAACTTCATATTGATTCATACTAGAGACAGGAACTAGACAGGGAATGGAGGAGATCATTCCCTTGAGTCCTTCAGCAGACATTCATGCAGAGATCACAGAACTCAAATTTCCAACCCCTCCCATCATCCATGGTGTTCTCTCACCCATGTATCCTAAAACCATGAGACAGTGCAGGGCCAGATCCCCAGACCACTTTTCTTCATGACATCAAATGGCATCACTGCACTACAGAATCTCCAGTTGGCTGCTCACTGAAGTTCTATGAAGACACTTCATGGGTCTAAAAGGAAAAGCCCAGCACTCTTCCAAGGTACACTGTCAGTTAATATCTCCACACGGGGGATTATGTCCACCTTACGTGTCCCACTCACCTTGAATCTCTCCCTTCCCACCCACACAATTCTCTTGCCATGCTAAATTTTCTGTAGACAAGACTCAACCAGCTCTATATGACGCAGCTCGACCTTCAAAAACAAGAAAAAACCAAAGCAGTTCTGCCATTTCCTCCTGCATTTCCTCCTCCACATGCAGCCACCCACAGACTTTTCAAAGTCACAATTTCAAGAGAATCCCTCATCTTTAAAAAAGGCAGACAGACATCATCAAGAACCACTTTTTGCTGGACCCAATCCTCTGTCGAGGACAAAGATCAAAGCATGGATGACACAAAGACTTTTCCTGCTGGCTGCCGCTATCCACCATGGGAAATGAAAAAAGCGGAGAAGAAACTGCAGAGAAGTTCCATGCAAAGCCATCAGCACTTTGTTCAAGACAAATTCAACCCATTCAAGCACAGGAGGTGTTGGGAAGACACATGAGCCTGCTAAAACACTTGTATTTCTTAATAAGGCAGTAAATCTGTTCAGAAGATCTCATACTAACAGGAACACGGATTCTAGCACAGCACAGGTGACAGAGGGGAAGAATACCTGGAACCTGAAAATTAACCAAACCTCTGAACGAACCAACAGGTCAGTCAGACAATTCTAACAGATGTCATCTCCCACATACTCTCAGAGAGAAAGGGCCACCTTTAGCTCATTAGATCAAGCAAGACAGCAAATAAACACATGCACAATGGAAGGGATCCTCCCATACAGTTCTAGATTATGGCACTCAGAGTACCTACATAATTCCAGAATTTATTAGTGACTAAGTGAAGTGTTTGATCTTCCCAAATCTTCCATTATGGTATTTGCTAAAAGTACATGTTTAAACTGTTAGCTAAGGGTGGATGAAAAGATGTAAACTCATAGGGAGAACCTCCCAGGGCTCCCCGTACAGGTGGAGTAAGATGTCATGTAGCTAAATATTTTAGTATTATGAAACTCACATTGCATGAGCCTACAACAGGGGATTGGTCAGGGAAAAGGGCAAACGTATTTCTGGTGTCTTTAAAGAGACCTTCACACACAGCTCCTAGGGCTCTTATCTCCTGCCCTTCTTAACTTGCATAAGGTCCTCTGACCCTCATAAATTGCAAGAACATGGAATAAAACTCCCAGATGCACAGAAACAAAACCCCTCCTGTAAGGCTATGTACATCTACCAGGAAGTGGAGGTGCCTCCTCCTAGTGAAGCAAGTACTGAAGCAAGCTTCAATACCTTAATATTTCAGCAGTAGGTCCTCAGGCAGGGTATCTAGTTGGTAAAACGTCAGCAAAACACTGGACGTCACACCACAATCACTTTTCCCAGTGTAACTTCTTGGGACAGTAAAAAAGGGGAAATGCACACAACCATTACTGTGGGCCTCATATAACAACTAAGACAAACTGAATTTCTACATCATCTTTACATAATTTCAGTTATTTCTAATCACACCAAGAGCAAGAGGTTTTAATTACTCTATCTTTGTGAGACACCATGAGAGCAAAGTGGCACACGCAACTTCTCTTCATTGAGAAAAAGGATCACCACATGAATGCATACAAAAATATATCTTTGCTCATCATGGTGCTTCAAAGAAATTTAAAATGTCCTGAACTGGATAAGCAAGATGCACATCTGATAAAACCCAGTCATCAGAGGAGCAGCTCAGAGACACCATCATCCTACTTCATCATGTTGTGCAGCTCGGAAAATACACTACATTCACACCTTGACAGTCACTGCCTGCTGATGCTCAGCAACTGCAATTCGCACGAAAAAGGCTGAGAACAACGTGCAGAGAAGTTCTCTGCAAAGCCATCAGCACTTTGTTCAAGACACATCTAACCCATTCACATACATGTGCTGATGGGAAGATACACGAGACAGCTAAAAACTAGTATTTCTTAAAAACGTGATATAACCTTTGAGAAGATCTCATACTAAGAGGAGCATGGATTCTACCCAGCACAGGTGACATGCGGGAAGAATACCCGGAACCTGAGAAATACCCAAACCACTGCCCTGAAGAGCAGCCTGCCAGGGGCAGCCTTCTCCCTCCTGCCTTCTTCACCTTGCTTTTAATCAGAGTCTAGTATGCAAGCCAAAGAACACGGTAGAGAAAGGGCAAACGAACATCAGGGGAAAGCTTGGCGGAGAAATTCTGGACAGAGAAACTCACCGAGGGAGCGGAGGGATCCGCGGAGAGGGCGGCGGCCACATCCTCCTCCCCGAGCAGCGGCGCGGGCTCGTCGGGCAGCGGCCGGGCCGGGAGGGTGTCGCAGCAGCTGGCGGCCGAGAAGCGCAGCTGGCTCTTGCGCGAGTCGGCCGTGAGCGACACGTCGTGCGAGTAGGACTGCAGGAAGGCGCGCACGCCGTCGATGCCCACGAAGTGCGAGACGGGCACGCCGCGCAAGGCGCCGCTGTCGGGCGGCAGCAGGTGCCGGCGGCGCCAGCGGCGCAGGCGCAGCGCCAGCAGCAGCAGCAGGAAGGCCACGAAGAGGCACGACACGGCGGCCACGGCCAGCACCAGCCAGCGCGTCAGGCTGCCGGCCGCCTCGCCCGGCGCCGCCGCCTCGGCCGCGCTGCCCAGCTCGGCCAGCAGCTCGGCCACGCTCTCGGCCAGCACCACGCTCAGCGTGGCCGTGGCCGACAGCGCCGGCCGCCCGTGGTCCTTCACCACCACCACCAGGCTCTGGCGCGCCGCGTCGCGGGCCAGCGGGAAGCGCGCCGTGCGCACCTCGCCGCTGTGCAGCCCCACGCGGAACAGCCCCGGCTCCGTGGCCTTGGCCAGCTCGTAGGACAGCCACGCGTTCTGCCCCGCGTCCGCGTCCACCGCCACCACCTTGGCCACCAGCGCGCCGGGCTCCGACCAGCGCGGCGCCAGCTCCACGCCCGACCACGCGCCGCCCGAGCCCGCCGCGGGAGCCGCCGGCGGGTACAGCACCTGCGGCGCGTTGTCGTTCTCGTCCACGATCTGCAGCCGCACCGACACGTTGCTGCTCAGCGCCGGCGCGCCGCCGTCCTCCGCACGCACCCACAGCTGCAGCTCGCGCACCTGCTCGTAGTCCAAGGAGCGCAGCGCGTACAGCGCGCCCGTCTCCGCCTGCACCGACACGTACGACGACAGCGGCGCGCCCCGCACCCGCCCCTCCGACAGCCGGTAGCGCACGCGCGCGTTCTGCCCCCAGTCCGCGTCCGTGGCGCGCACCGTCAGCACCAGCGCGCCCGCCGCGTTGTTCTCCGCCAGCCGCGCGCTGTAGCGCTCCTCCGCGAACACCGGCGCGTTGTCGTTCACGTCCAGCACCCGCAGCGCCAGCACCGCGCTGCTCTGCAGCGCCGGCGACCCGCCGTCGGCCGCCCGCACCGTCACGTTGTACTCCGGCACCTGCTCTCGGTCCAGCTCTCTCGCTGTCACCACGCGATAGTAATCCTTAAAAGACTTCTCCAGCCGGAACGGGATGCCCTCATCGAGCGAGCAGCGCACCTCTCCATTCTCCCCCGAGTCTCGGTCCTGCACGTGCAGCAGGGCCACCACTGTCCCGACAGGCGCGTCCTCCGAGATCTCGCTCAGTGCCGACGACACTGTGAGTACGGGCGCGTTGTCATTCACATCTGTAACAGTAACCACAATTTTGGCAGTGTCAGAAAGGCCTCCCCCATCATGAGCCAGCACCTCCAGTTCGTAGTTCTTGCCTTCCTCGAAGTCCATAGTCTGCAACAGGTTGATGGATCCCGTCTCGCTGTCCAGATGGAAAATCTGCGAGGCTTTCCCTGTCATTTCATGAATTGAGTATTTCACCTGTCCGTACAAGCCTTCGTCGGCGTCCGTGGCCGTGACCGTGACGAGGACGGAGCCCACGGGCACGTCCTCGGCCACACGCACCGTGTACTCCGCCTGGCTGAACACGGGCGCGTTGTCGTTCGCGTCCACCACCGTCACTCGGATCCGAGCCGTGCCCGTCCGGGCCGGATCGCCGCCGTCACTCGCCCTCAGCACCAGCTCGTGAAACGCCGCCTCCTCCCGGTCCAGCGCCTTGGCCAGCACCAGCTCTGGACGCTGATCGCCGCCGGGGCCCGCCTGCACGGCCAGCGAGAAGTGCTCGTCGCCGCTCAGCTCGTAGCTCTGCAGGGAATTCAGTCCCATGTCGGGGTCATGAGCCCTGGGAAGAGGAAACCGCGACCCCGAGGCTGTCGTCTCGCTCATTCTCAGCTCTGTTTCTACCTCTCGAAAGCTGGGTGTGTTGTCGTTAATGTCCATGATTTCCACTTCGATTGCGTAAACCTCCATCTCTCCATCCACTATCAGCTCACAGCTCAGAACGCATTGCTGCACACTCTCACACAGCTGCTCTCTGTCGATCCTCTCCGCCGTCACTAAATGTCCCGTCTTCCCGTGCACAGCGAAATATTGAGTCCTACCTTTGTCCAAGATACGGACGCCGCGATCTCGGAGCGCCGTGAGCTGCAGCCCCAGGTCCTTGGCCACGTCGCCCACGAACGAGCCCTTGGGCATCTCCTCGGGCACCGAGTAGCGCAGCTGCCCCCACGCCGCCTCCCACGCCGCCAGCAGGACGGCCCAGAGCAGAGCTCGCTGCCGCCGGCCCCAGCGCCTCCGAGCCGCGCACATCTCCGCCGCGCCACCGCCGGCACCGCAACACCGCCGCTCCGACTCCCGCTGCCGCTCAATGCTCTCAGCTCCTGCGCCCTGCGCTGCCGCCGGGCCCCGGCTGCAGAATGGAGCGGCACCGCGGGGACGATCGCGGGCCGCACGGTCGGACGCAGAGCGAGCAGCCGAGCGAGCCGATCCGCAGCGGGCGGGGCTGCCGGTAGCGCTCCGAGCTTCCTCTCGCTCCTCTCGGTCAACAGCGGCGCCCGCAGCCTCCTCCCGGCACTGCAGGCACCGAGCGCTGCCCGCCGCTGCCGGGCACACGGGCAGCTGGGGCGGGAGGGAGACATTCGCCGCAGACACCTCCTGCTTTTCTCCAGCCGATCGCTTCGTGTATGGTCGAACACATCACGACCGTGAGGGAAGCAGACGTGTCTCCTGTGTGGGGCGTTTCTAACTCACAGAAAAATATAATTTCCTACCGGCGATGTAGGTAAAGTAAAATATCTTGTCTGATTTTATTGTGTAAAATAGTCATAGAGGCTTGTAAGTCTAAAAGCACGAGTTGAAGCCGTGCTGCTTGAATGACTGGGAGGACACCGGCAAAACAAAAGAGGCTCACAAATACACAAGGCGATGATGAAATAAACAACTCTGGCCACAGCAGTAGCGGAGATATCAGCCTCATTAACACAATGGCAGGAACTTGGCTTTAAATCGTTCCGTTCATACAGAAGACGGTCTAAATTAACTACTGCACTATGATTGACTAAAAAAGAGGTATTTAAAGACGGCAGAAGGTGGGATCTAACACAGCCCCTTGCAACTGCTCTGAAGCCTGATTACTCAGGCACCTGTCAAGTGCTCTGGGGTGTCTCCCTATAAGACATTCATGGGAACAGAGGGCAGATAAAAACCCCTGGATACTCAAAGATCGTTATCTCCCACCCCACCCCCATTTCAGACTCTAGGTGCCTGGAGCACTTCTCGCTGACCGTTCTACAACTAACCCAGAATCAGGAAGTATCTGTGGTGAACCTTGCCCAAATAATCTAAGTTAATGCACACTTAGATTTAATAAGTCATTCTGTAGCGAGAAGAAAGGACTTTCATTTTCTCAAACAGAAGGTGCGAGGAATTGAAGCTTGTTAGTACAGTATTAATCTGTGTGGTTTTTATTCACGTTGGTAAGATGGATTTTCAACAACATACGGTAGAAGAGTAGAAGACTTGTGCGCCCTAAATAGTGGGGACCATGGATAAATGTACAAATGGACTTCACTGAAGTACACTAGTCCATAATTTGGCAGATCTCCTTCATAAATGATAAAATTTTCCTGATCTCACCGGTCTATCCTTCTAAAAATTGATGTAACAACTACTGGGAAAAAAGGGGAGGAATATTTAAAACGTACAGAAATATCTTCTCTTTCTGTTAAGAGCACAGACAAAGAAAACTACCTCTTTTTTTCTCTTACTTGTTTTTTCTTTTTCTGACATCTTCTAAAATTTCAATTGTGAATGAAATACAGACAAGGAATGTAAAAAAAGATTAAAGTACGATGCAGGATGGAAAAGCACACTTAACAATAGTTAAATGTTCCCTATACCGTTACCATTCCAGTCATTTCTACAACAGAATTACCCAAAGAACTGGAGACATTCTGGATTTTCACAACTGGTGGATTGCCTGTCACCCTCCTATAATCCCACTCTCAGGTTGCCTTTAAGAATGTAATAAGTACAACGAAGAATTAACACAAGGGTTTGTATCCTGTCTTCCACCACGATCCATAAGCACATTAGATAAAAAAAAAAAAAATATTAGACAAGAAAAATCCGCAGCACAGAGTGTACCAAGTGTAAACTTTGTCTTTCCCAAACCCGTCATAGAGATTAACCGCATCTCCCTTTATGGAGTAAGAATTTGCCTTCACCATTACTACTAATACAATTTAAAGCAGCGTAAAAATTCCAGACAACAACTTTCACTTGAATATGAAACCGTTAGGACTGAACAACCAATAACTGCCGCAACCAGATGTGAACTGTTAGAAGGAGTGACCCAGCTTTATCATCCGGTCACACGGAGACATGGCAGCACACCTCACAGGTGTACACGGGGGAAAATAAAAAAAAAAGGGGCGTCTTTTCGAAACGACTTGAGGACAACAATGGCAACGCGCAAATTTACAGACCTGTTGTGCATTGTCAGGCACCTCTCCCTCAACGGCGCCGCTGCTCAGGCTCGGCTTGTCGCAGGAATCCCCGGCCAGAAGCTCCTCCGCCGACAGGACGGGCACCGGCGGCGGCGGCGGCCAAGCGGCCTCGGGCACGGCGCGGGCCGGCGCGGCCACGCACAGGTTGTAGGAGTAGGGCAAGGTGCCCTCGCAGAAGTCGGCCGGGAAGGCGGCGCCGGCCACCGAGAAGCGCTGCGCGCCCAGGCAGCGCAGCACGGCGGGCGGCCCGGCCCGGCGCAGCCGCGCCAGCACGGCCAGCGCCACGCTCAGCACCAAGAGCGCCGACAGCAGCGCCAGCGCCAGCACCAGGTAGAACTGCAGCTCGGCCGCCGGCGCCTCGGCGCCCGCCGCCCGCTCGCTCAGCTCCGGCAGCGCCTCCTGCAAGCTCTCGGCCAGCACCACGTGCAGCGTGGCCGTGGCCGACAGCGCCGGCTGCCCGTGGTCCTTCACCACGGCCACCACACGCTGCTTGGCCGCGTCCCGCTCGGACACGGCGCGCGCCGTGCGCACCTCGGCGCTGTGCAACCCCACGCGGAACAGCGCCGGCTCCGACGCCTGCACCAGCTCGTACGACAGCCACGCGTTGCGCCCCGCGTCCGCGTCCACCGCCACCACCTTGGCCACCAGGTAGCCGGCCTCGGCCGAACGCGGCACCACCTCGAAAGGAGGCGCCGCCGCTCCCGCCGCCTCTCCCGCCGCCACGGCGGCCCCCGCGCCCGCCGCCGGCCACAGCACCCGCGGCGCGTTGTCGTTGCGGTCCAGCACGAAGACGCGCACCGTGGCCGTGGAGCTGCGCGCCGGCGCGCCGCCGTCCTGCGCCCGCACCGCCACCGCGAACTCGCGGCACTGCTCGTAGTCCAAGGAGCGCTGCGCGTACAGCGCGCCGCTCCGCGCCTCCACCGACACCAGCGGCGCCGCGCCCGCCGCGCCCGCGCTGCCGCCCGCCAGCCAGTAGCTCACGCGCCCGTTGGCGCCCGCGTCCGCGTCCCGCGCCTGCACGCGCAGCACCAGCGCGCCCGCCGCGTTGTTCTCCGCCACGTACGCGCTGTACGCCGCCTCCTCGAACACCGGCGCGTTGTCGTTCACGTCCGACACCTCCAGCACCAGCTCCGCGCTGCTCCACAGCGCCGGCCTGCCCCGGTCCCGGGCCACCACCGTCACGCGGTGCTCGGCCGCCTGCTCGCGGTCCAGCGCGCTCGCCGTCACCACCTTGTACGAGCCGCCCGGCGACGCCACGATCGACAGCGGCGCCTCTCCCGACAGCTCGCACGACACCTGCCCGTTCTCGCTGGAGTCTGGATCGTTCACGTTCAGCACGGCGACCACAGTGCCGACCGGAGCGTCCTCAGACACCGGGCTCGAAAGGGACAGAATGGTGATCTCGGGCGCGTTGTCATTCTCGTCCGTGAGGTCGATCTGCACTTCGCAGTGATCTGTGAGCCCTCCACCGTCAGTCGCCTCCAAGCCTAAAACGTATTTCTTTTCCGCCTCAAAATCGAGTGGACCCAGTGTCCTGATCTCGCCACTCCCGCTGTCTATAGTGAACAATGAGAGGACGTCCTCCGGGACGTTGCCGAAGGAGTAGGAAACCTGCCCGTTTGAGCCGGCGTCCGCATCCGTCGCCTGTACCCGCAGCACCAGAGACCCAGCTGGCAAATTCTCCGCAACTCGCGCCTCGTAGAGGCTTTTGCTGAACACCGGCGGGTTGTCATTGGCGTCTGTCACGTTGATGCGGACCTGGACTGTCCCAGACCTGGCAGATTCCCCGCCATCCACTGCCGTCAGCACCAACTCAAAGGAGCTCTGCTTCTCACGGTCCAACGCTCTCTCTAGGATTAATTCTGGCTGCTTCTTTCCTCCCGCCTTTTCTTTCATTGTTAGTGAGAATGACGGGTGGCTGGTGAGTTGATAAGTCAGCAGCGAATTGCTTCCTGCGTCTGCATCCCGTGCCATTTCCAAAGGAAACCGAGCACCGGGAGGAATTAATTCTCCAATCTCGAGGTCCAGAGCAGCCTTGCTGAAGACTGGGGTGTTGTCGTTCACGTCCTCGATCACCACCTCGACATGGAAAACGTTCAGCGGGTTGTGCACCAAAGCCTCGAAGGTGACGGAGCAGGTAGCAGATGCGCCGCACATCTCCTCCCGGTCCAGCCTCTCGTTCACGTACAGGTTCCCGTTCTCCTCACTCACAGTGAAATATTTCAGCTGCTTCTTGCCGGCAGACGCCACCTGCAGCTTGCGCGCCGGCAGCTCGTCCGCGCTGAGCCCCAGGTCCCGCGCCAGCGGCCCCACGAGCGAGCCTCTGCCCAGCTCCTCGGGGATGGCGTAGCGGACCCGCTCGGCCGCCGCCCGCCACCACACGCACAGCAGCACCGCGCCCAGCAGCGCTCGCCCGCCGCCCGGCCCGCGCCTCTGCCGCCGCCTCAGCGCCATTCTCTGTGGCCACAGCTCGCCGCCGCGCTCCTGCCGGACTCCTGCCGCCGCCCGGCCTCCCTTCCAGCCGCTCTCGCTCTCACCGCAGCGCACGGGCCGCCGCAGCGCAGCCAGCCCGCTCGGGCCGCCTCGGACGCCGCTGCTCCCCGCCAAGCGCCGCCTCTCGCCGCCTCTCGCCGCCTCTCGCCGCCTCTCGCCGCCTCTCGCCGCTGCTGCTTCTGCTGGCGGGGCCGCTGCCGCTGCGGCCGGCGCCGGGCGAGCGAGCAGCCTGCGGGGGCAGGACGCTGCGGCGGCCGCGGCTCCAGCGCCGCTCGGCGGCGGCCAACAGCGACACCCGGAGGCGCCGCCGCGCCACTGCAGCCGCCGGATGGCCGCGCTCGAGGGGGCCCGGCTTTGGGCGGGGCTCGGGGCTGCGCCGCCGGCGGGGTCTCTCCTCCGCTGCCCACACAGACAGCAGCAGCTCCCGCTGAATTCCACCCCAAGGCGGTTCTATGTCAGATGTGCGGTGCGGTGATTTAGCGCATTCTTTCGAGTCGTATGGAACAATCAGGAGCAAACATTAATGGCAGGGCAATTACGAATGGAATTTCGTTGCTCTTAATAAAATCACGGCTCATCTACAGCAATACACGACAATATAGGGAACATTTCAAGAGCTTTTCCGAACTTTGTCACACCGCTTGAATTCTTTTTTCAGTAAGTGGGACAAATTAATTTGACATATAGACCAGCCTAAAGCAATGTAAGCAACCCCTATGACAAGATAGTACAGTAACATTTACTCCTTGGTTTCTGACTCATTAAAGTTGTTTCATCTGCATCTCCACATCTGAGCGCCTGATAATAGAAAGTTCAAAGCAACGCTGAGGCATTCATACAGGTAAACAATGCTTTCAGTTTTCCATCTAAATATTTCTTTAATGGTCATTTAACCTACACCTGGGCCATGAGCAGGAACACTTCCTCATAGACTTGAACGTTGGAAGCATATCCAAAACTTCTCTGGGCAATATGTCCCATTTTCTCACAACCCACACTGCAAAGCTTTCTCCTAATCAAAACCTCTCTTCTTTTAGTTAAAAACACTCCTCTGCTGTCGTATGGCCACTGGCCCTTTTAAAAAGTGCTCTGTCCATAGTTCCTATAAGATTATTCATAAACTGGAACAGCAAAAAATCACAGAAGAGTCCACACACAGATGTCACTTCTCCATGCTTGAAGACTCAAATCCTTCAGTCCTTCTCCATAGCAGAGATGTCTCACCCTAAGACCACTTCCATGACACTTCTGGGGACTCTATGTCCATTGGGAATGTTGGGTCAAGATCTGCATGCAGTCTACGGTCTCACAAAGAGAGTTCAGAGTGGGGGAAGGATCTCCCTCGACCTGCCGGGCACAGAACTTGTTATGCAGAGCAGGACACAATTTGAACAGCAGGTGCCCATTGGCGGCTCATGGCCCATCTTATCACCCACCAATCACCCAAAGTACTTCTCTGCTAAGCTCTTCCCTATCCCCTACTCTCTGTTCAAACTGGGGATTGCCCTAACCCAGGGCCAGCACCTTGCACTTTGCCCTGTTCCACTTCATGATGGTTGCACGGGGACACTTCTCCAGCCCATCCCTCGCTGGCATCTCTGCCCTCTCGGCCATCAACTCAAATTGGTGTCAGCCGCAAATGTCCTGAAGCTGCATCCATCCCATTGTCCATGGAGGTACGAAACAGTCCTGGTCCCAGGAAGGAGCCTGGAGGGACAGCACAAGTTACTGCTTTCCACCTGGACGTTGGCCCACTGCCTGTAACTCTTTGGAGGTGACAATCCAGCCTGTTCCTCAGCCATTTAACAGCCTCCAGATGATTGCCCAGCACGCTCCTCTGGGTGATGACGTGGAGGACACTGCACAGGTTCTCACTTTATCCCCTGGTCTGTTCATGGACACCTTGGCTGGGCTGGGTGGCCGCTCTGCACTGTGACAACTGCAGCAGAGATGTTCCTGCATTTTTACACTACAGACAGAGTGTTCCTGGGTGAGCACACATGTGCTTATGAAACCCTTCCTCTTTACAGCTGTAAACATCACAGGTGTGTGTGGGAACTCCACCTGCATTGGGACAGTTGGGACAGAGGAGACTTTCTGTTACAGTTCTGCCTGCTTTATCTCAGCCTAGATCAGGATGAAAATACGGGGAATGTAGAGTCGAGTTTGGTCTTGGTTGCTTATTACCTTATTTACTAACAGTATTTCCAGTATGAGCTCCAGCATGCCAGCTAGAGAAACGAGGCAAAATGCAGGGCCTCCAACTTTCACCAGGGCTATTTAAGAGATAGGTACCCGGTACCAAAACGACAACTGTATCATTTGGGTTTTTGACCCAATAATGACCATTTGATGTTCACAATGCAGATATCTTTCACCCAACTTGAAAAAGCTACCCAGATCCGTGAAGAAGACACAAGAAGGTGAAGAAGAACTTTGACAATGCCGTGAATCCTCCATCTTTGCCTATACACATTGCTATCTATCAAAGCTATGTTTTCACCATGTGAGATCACACAACAGCAATTGAACTACACACCCACAGCCCCTGTGCTATCACACAATCTCAGAAGCCTCTTCCAAGGCCTCAAGTCAAATGTGGTGCCTGCCCAAGGGTCTGCACTCCTCAGCTCAGAAAGCCTGAAAATTTCAGCCTCCAGGGTTCCAACAACCTTTCACATAAGATCAGACACGCTGAGGTTGAGCTCATGACAACAAGCAGGGCAACAGTTACACACATACAGAAGTCAACCGATGCAATAACATTTTGTAGGTCTCGCTCTACAGAAGCAGCTCAAATCACCCTCTAGTCTATCAGGCACAGCCTTGTGTTATCTGTGACATGGGACAAGCAAGGGAATTACCAACTTCTTCTCTACCCTCACACAGAAAACTCTCCTCCCTTCATTTTCTCCTATGCCATGTAGCTGGAAGGGTTTCACTTGTTTCCATCTCCTCACTGGAGATAAATCCCTAATTTACCATGAGATGATAATGCACTGTAGCCACACCCAGAAGGGAGGTACATTGGTCTGCTCACCACCATGATGAGAAGGAAATGAAGGATTCTAAAGCACACAAATGATAAACAACCATACTGAAAGATCAGCAGTCATCCAATGGAGAACGGCTCATCAAACCATTGCCTTGGAGGGAATCTCCTTACTGTCTTTATCACGTGCTCTTTTCCACACAGATGCAACCTCTACTAAAGTCATATTTACATCTCTTTCTCCCAACACTAACAAAACAAATCACTCTCCTATCTCCTGCCTTCCATTTCCATTGGAAAAAGAGCAAGAGGCATGAGCACACCATCCATTCCTAAAAAACAAAAGGTTGTTGATACTAGTAAAAATACTAAACATACAGAGTAAATCAAGGAAACACAAAATGGAAAAAAGCCCGAAAACCTGTAGGAAAACTCAAAACATGAATCATATAAGGCAAGGAAACATTAGAAGACAACAAGCTGTCAGACATGCTCACAGTCAAGTCTTCTAGGCCTTGATTTTAGACCTTTAAATTCATCCCTCAGAGCACCTAGAAGTCACTGAGGTCTCGGGCTCCAGGTGTGGCCCTAAACACTTACTCTGGACAGCAGGACAGGGGGCTTCATTGGAAGAATTAGTCCTCTCCTCACCAACTTTTACTACTGCCTGACCTGCTCACCTTGCACAGTTATGAAACCATCATTTTAAACAGCTGCTCATCGGCTTCTTTCTCAAGGTAAATCTGCTGACAAATTACAACACATTCTCTTACTGCTTCTGCTTCCTATTCTTCCTGTTTCCCACACCCACAGCACCTGCCCAGGTCGCTGAAGAAAGGGTTTGCTGGATAACAAGTGTCACGCTTTAAATTTAAAAGTACTGACCAGAATTGTGAAAATGAGCTGCAACCTAATCTGGAAACAAAGGCCTGAAGGAAAGGGTAATTACAACTCTGAAGAAACTCAATATCACAATGTTGCATAGAGATACAGATGGATAATGGAGGTATCACACAGGGATCATTAGCTGTTCCAGCGCAGAATTAAGGTTCTACATGAACAGTTCTTGTGGAAAATGTCGTTGTTGAGAACTGTCATTTTCTTTCATGACAGAGAAACCAGGATCAGAAGAGAACAGAAATGGCACTGGCTTTGGCACCAAGCATGAAATCGAACCAGTTCTCAGCCAAACCCACATGGATTCACTGACTTGTATTGGCATAGAACTGAGCTCTCACCCTCCTCACTCTGTGTCACAGCCTTTAGTTTCACCATCAACATACACCAAAATTTTGGTTCTATCTTTGCCACAGAGAAAACAACACCTTGGGGAAATACATATTTATGTAGTTGTATTTCCTTAATGAAATATTCAGGGTCAGGCTGGATGGGGCTCTGAACAACCTGGTGTGGTGGAAGATGTCCCTGCCTAGGGAACAGGAGTGGGAACAACATGATTCTTAAGGTCTTGTTCAACACAAACCATTTCAAAATTCCGTGTTTCCCTGATTCTAGGATTATATGTACAGCTTCAAATATGGATGAGGGATAATTCTGTGTTTTGGGGTTTGCAGGATTGCCAGGAACAATGAGGATCAATTTTACTCCTTGACAAGAAAACAAGAAAACCAACAAACAACCCAACACAATCATCAAAAAAACTTAATCAACCCAGCCAAGAATGGCAAAACACCAGAAGAGTATCAATCATGGCCTCAGATTTCAGATTGGGTCAACTCTAGTATACACACAAGACAGGAAACTCAACTGTAACTAATGCACAGGAGGCCTCACAAAAGAGCTCATCCAAGGCATTCATTTCCTGGGATAGTAAGATCAAGGAAAAGCTTGGAACCACACATGTGAGCCTGATCTGCTACGAGAAATAGAAGTTGGCAAAATTCATTCATTGGTTTTGAACTATATCACTGAGAAGTCCAGCATCACCCTTGTGTCTGGATGGAGACTTCTTCTCTCTGTCCAAACATAACAGGAAAGCAAAGTCTGCATACAGACAGCAGTAGAAGAACAGTTGTGTGCAAAGCTTCTGAGATCTCAAACATCACAACTGAGATTACTCTGTTCTTCCCAAACACTTGAACAAGTCAAAAATGTTATATAGGCTATAAATTGATCCCAATTCTGTCAAAGACACAGACATCCAAGTATCAGCTCAAAGGCAACATCACTGTTCTTCAGCACATGGACTCCTCACGAGATGTGTGACTACCACTCTGCATGCAAAGAATATCAAACCCAAATTAGGCCATTAGTCTCCAAACCACACAATATAAAATCATAACACCACTCATATTCTTAAGGCCAGCAAGAGCCCTGGGGATCAACAAAACACCTGCCATGTCTCCACCAGTGCCTCCTCACACACCACACCTCCAACACTCTCCCCTAACCATTCCCAGCTCACATGGTTATCACAGATCTTCAGAATTTAGAGACTCCACCAGAAGGAAAGGTGCTCAGACAGTCTCTCCTCACTGTGGATAATTGCTGGAGTCCAGGACATCCCCTTGGATGATGTGGGACCCGAGGAAGGGAATTTGAGCCCTGGACAGGAGGGTGTGGAGCTGGTCCAGGGGGCTTGGAGACCTTGGCACAGAGCCCAGGAAAACACCGGGTTTGATTTTTAGTCCATGGGAGAAGCTTTTGACACAGAGAGAGGAATTGCAAACCACCAGGATGTGAAAACAGTAGTTTAGCACAGTAGAAGATACAAAATATAGTAGTTTAAGGGTTCCTAGAATACAGGTAAATGGGAACAAGATGGAGGAATTTGAGTGGTGCCTCATGTACTTCTCCTTCTTCCTCGTCCTCCATCTTTCGGGGTGGTGATGGCACAAAGTTGTTAGAGTGGAGTGGGTCAAAGTAGAAATGACACTTGGAGTGTGGGCACTGGGCATTGGTACAGAATAGTAAATAAACGACACGTAGTTATCTGTGTAAGTGTTAGGGAACATCCCATCGGGGGTCAGTCTCCTCGTGTCCCAGCTGCTGTCCGGACCTCGGCTGGGAGAGGAGAAAATTTTGAGATATCAAATAATAAACACCATGAGAAACCTGAAAACAAACCTTCAAGACTCTTCTTTTTACACCAACACGACTCGGGGCTTTTAGAGGGCCAAGGACTTTAAACAATCTAAATCTCAGGTGACAAAACCCTCCCCAAGAGAATATTTGACTTCTCAAAATATGTCAATGGAAGTCTCTCCCTCTTCACCTACAAACATGAAAGAACCATCTTCAGGTCATCAAAACAGAGAGACAGAAAATCAACCCCTGCAGAGCTGAAGAGCTCACAACACTCTTCTGTGTCATATAACTCACAGTAGATGATTCATCAACTTGGTTTATAGGCCCCAAACGCATAGTTTGCTCTTCCCATATGGCATCTTTCACAAGCACAATATTAAGCTTCTAAGTGACACAATTATGATGGCCTGCAAACACTTAGTAACAATCTCCAAGGGTTCTCCATGCAGCTGAAGTATATATCTTCTAGACAATGACATTATGAAGAAAAATCTCACATTGCTCCATACCAGAGACTCGAAGTGGCCAGGAAATGGAGGAAAACATTCCCTTGAGTCTTTAATCAGACAATCAGGGACAGCTCATAGTACTGAAATTTCCAACACTTGCCATCATCCGTGGTGTTCTTCCACCCATATATCCTAAAAACATGTGACAGTGCAGGCCCAGCTCCCCAGACCACTTTTCTTCACACCACCAATTTCACACAGCTATTTTCACTTCTCTGTACTATGGAAGCAACATTTGCCTACTCACTGAAGTTCTGTAAAGACACTTATCAGACTAAAAGGAAAAGCCCAGCAGTCTTCCAAGACAGACTAAGTCAGTGAATATCTGCACACAGGGAATACTGTCCACCCTCTATCTCCCGCAGCACCTTGAATCTCTCCCTTCCCACCCATGAAATTCCATTCCTATGCTAAATATTTCACAGCCAACACTCATCCAGCTCCATTTGACATAGCTCCACCTTCTACACCAAGAAAAAACCAAAGCAGTTCTGCCATTGCCTCCTGCATTTCCTCCTCCACACGCAGCCACCCACAGGCTTTTCAAAGAGCCACAACTTCAAGAGGATCCTTCATCTTCAGAACAGGCTGACAGACATAATCAAGGATCACTTTTTGCCAGGCCAAATCCTCTATCAAGGACAAAGATGAAACCGTGAATGCCACAAAGCCTTTTCCTGCTGACATCCACTATGCACCATACAGAACGAAAAAGGCTGAGAACAACGTGCAGAAAAGTTCCACGCAAAGGCAGCAGCACTTTGTTCAAGACACATTCAACCCATTCAAGCACATGTGCTGTTGGGAAGACACAAGAATACACAAGAGCCTGCTAAAAAGTGTATTTCTAATAACGAGATATATCTGTTCAGCAGATTTCACAAAAACAGGAACATGGATTCTACACAGCTCAGGTCACAGAGGGGAAGAATACCTGGAACCTGAAAATTAACCAAACCTCTGAACTAATGAAAAATTTGACAGCAGCAGCCTTGTCCCTCATTCCTTCTTCACTGCCTGGAAGGCTGAGGACCGATCCCGTGTTCACACAACAACAGCAACAGGCACCGGCCACAAGAATGTCACCGAAGGAAACCCTGCCTTGCTTTTCAGCAAAGTCCCCTGTGCAGGCCAAAGAAAACGGTGCACAAAGAGCACGGGAACATCAGGTGAAAGTGTGGCAGAGAAATTCTGGACAGAGAAACTCACCGAGGGAGAAGAGGGATCGACGAGGAGGGTGCAAACATTTAATAACAGCCTCCCAGGGTTCTCCATGCACATGGAATACATCTACACAATGACATAGGGAAGAAAAACTTCACATTGCTTAATACTAGAGACAGAAACTGGTCAGGGAATGGAGGAAATCATTCCCTTGAGTCCTTCAGCAAACATTCATGCACAGCTCACATGACTCAAATTTCCAACCCTTCCCATTATCCATGGTGTTCTCTCACCCATGTATCCTAAAACCCTGTGACAGTGCAGGCCCAGCTCCCCAGACCACTTTTCTTCATGACATCAAATGGCATCACTGCACTACAGAATCTCCATTGGGCTGCTCACTGAAGTTCTGTGAAGACACTTCATAGGTCTAAAAGGAAAAGCCTAGGAGTCTACAAGGAGAACTTGAATCAGTGAATATCTGCACACAGGGAATTATGTCCACCTTACGTGTCCCACTCACCTTGAATCTCTCCCTTCCCACCCACACAATTCTCTTGCCATGATAAATTTTCTATAGACCAGACTGTATATGACGCAGCTCGACCTTCACAAACAAGAAAAAACCAAAGCAGTTCTGCCATTTCCTCCTGCATTTCCTCCTCCACATGCAGTCGCCCACAGACTTTTCAAAGTCAAAACTCCAGGAGAATCCTTCATCTTTAGAACAGGCAGACAGACATCATCAAGGACCACTTTTTGCCGGACCCAATCCTCTGTCGAGGATGAAGATCAAAGCATGGATGACACAAAGATTTTTCCTGCTGGCTGCCACTATGCACCATGGGAAACGAAAAAGGGAGAGAAGAACCTGCAGAGAAGTTCCATGCAAAGCCATCAGCACTTTGTTCACGACACATTCAACCCATTCAAGCATAGGTCCTGTTCAAAAGACACATGAGCCTGCTAAAACACTTGTATTTCGTAATAACGCAGTAAATCTGTTCAGAAGATCTCATACTAACACGAACACGGATTCTAGCACAGCACAGGTGACGGAGGGGAAGAATACCTGGAACTTGAAAATTAACCAAACACCTGACATAGCGAAAAATTTGACAGCAGCAGCCTTGTCCCTCCTTCCTTCTTCACTACTCGGAAGGCTGAGGACCGATCCCGTGTTCACACAACGACAGCAAAGGGCACCATCCTTCAGAATATCACCGAAGGAAACGCTCCCTTGCTTTTCCGCAAAGTCCCCTGTGCAAGCCACAAAACACGACGGGTAAAGGGCACGGCAACATCAGGTGAAAGGGTGACGCAGAAAATATGGACAGAGAAACTCACCGAAGGAGCGGAGGGATCCGCGGGGAGGGCGGCGGCCACATCCTCCTCCCCGAGCAGCGGCGCGGGCTCGTCGGGCAGCGGCCGGGCCGGGAGGGTGTCGCAGCAGCTGGCGGCCGAGAAGCGCAGCTGGCTCTTGCGCGAGTCGGCCGTGAGCGACACGTCGTGCGAGTAGGACTGCAGGAAGGCGCGCACGCCGTCGATGCCCACGAAGTGCGAGACGGGCACGCCGCGCAAGGCGCCGCTGTCGGGCGGCAGCAGGTGCCGGCGGCGCCAGCGGCGCAGGCGCAGCGCCAGCAGCAGCAGCAGGAAGGCCACGAAGAGGCACGACACGGCGGCCACGGCCAGCACCAGCCAGCGCGTCAGGCTGCCGGCCGCCTCGCCCGGCGCCGCCGCCTCGGCCGCGCTGCCCAGCTCGGCCAGCAGCTCGGCCACGCTCTCGGCCAGCACCACGCTCAGCGTGGCCGTGGCCGACAGCGCCGGCCGCCCGTGGTCCTTCACCACCACCACCAGGCTCTGGCGCGCCGCGTCGCGGGCCAGCGGGAAGCGCGCCGTGCGCACCTCGCCGCTGTGCAGCCCCACGCGGAACAGCCCCGGCTCCGTGGCCTTGGCCAGCTCGTAGGACAGCCACGCGTTCTGCCCCGCGTCCGCGTCCACCGCCACCACCTTGGCCACCAGCGCGCCGGGCTCCGACCAGCGCGGCGCCAGCTCCACGCCCGACCACGCGCCGCCCGAGCCCGCCGCGGGAGCCGCCGGCGGGTACAGCACCTGCGGCGCGTTGTCGTTCTCGTCCACGATCTGCAGCCGCACCGACACGTTGCTGCTCAGCGCCGGCGCGCCGCCGTCCTCCGCACGCACCCACAGCTGCAGCTCGCGCACCTGCTCGTAGTCCAAGGAGCGCAGCGCGTACAGCGCGCCCGTCTCCGCCTGCACCGACACGTACGACGACAGCGGCGCGCCCCGCACCCGCCCCTCCGACAGCCGGTAGCGCACGCGCGCGTTCTGCCCCCAGTCCGCGTCCGTGGCGCGCACCGTCAGCACCAGCGCGCCCGCCGCGTTGTTCTCCGCCAGCCGCGCGCTGTAGCGCTCCTCCGCGAACACCGGCGCGTTGTCGTTCACGTCCAGCACCCGCAGCGCCAGCACCGCGCTGCTCTGCAGCGCCGGCGACCCGCCGTCGGCCGCCCGCACCGTCACGTTGTACTCCGGCACCTGCTCTCGGTCCAGCTCTCTCGCCGTCACCACGCTGTAGTAGCTGCCCTTCGAGCTACGGAGCCGGAACGGGACATCCCCGTCCAGTGAGCAGCGCACCTCGCCATTTGCCCCCAAATCCAGGTCCTGCACATGAAACAGGGCGACCACCGTCCCCGATGGGGAGTCTTCGGAAATCTCGCTCAGTGCTGATCGTACCGAAATTTCAGGCACATTGTCGTTGACGTCTGTCACTGTTATAGTAACTTTTGCTGTGTCAAAAAGCTCTCCTCCATCATGTGCCTGCACCTCAATTTCATGGGAGGAGATTTTCTCGAAGTCCAAGTCATCTTTAACGGTTATTTTTCCAGACTCAGAGTCCAGGTGGAAAAGTTCCGGCCCCCCGTCCGAAATTTTATAGATGCTGTATTTCACATGTCCATTTGGCCCCTCGTCGGCGTCCGTGGCCGTGACCGTGACGAGGACGGAGCCCACGGGCACGTCCTCGGCCACACGCACCGTGTACTCCGCCTGGCTGAACACCGGCGCGTTGTCGTTCGCGTCCACCACCGTCACTCGGATCCGAGCCGTGCCCGTCCGGGCCGGATCGCCGCCGTCACTCGCCCTCAGCACCAGCTCGTGAAACGCCGCCTCCTCCCGGTCCAGCGCCTTGGCCAGCACCAGCTCGGGACGCTGATCGCCGCCGGGGCCCGCCTGCACGGCCAGCGAGAAGTGCTCGTCGCCGCTCAGCTCGTAGCTCTGCAGAGAATTCCGGCCTGAATCTGCGTCTTTTGCTTCTCGGAGGGGAAAACGCGATCCCAGTGCAGTTGTCTCGCTCACTCTCAGTTCTGTTTCTGTCTCTCGGAAGCTGGGGGCGTTGTCGTTAATGTCCATGATTTCAACTTCGATTTCGTAGAACTTCATTTCCCCCTCCACTATCAGCTCACAGCGCAGCACGCATTTCTCCACCAGCCGGCAAAGCTGCTCTCTGTCGATCCTCTCCGCCGTCACTAAATGTCCTGTCTTCCCATGAAGAGCAAAATACTGCGTCCTACCCTTGGAGACAACGGTGACGGCATCGCTGGTCTCCGGCAGCTGCAGCCCCAGGTCCTTGGCCACGTCGCCCACGAACGAGCCCTTGGGCATCTCCTCAGGCACCGAGTAGCGCAGCTGCCCCCACGCCGCCTCCCACGCCGCCAGCAGGACGGCCCAGAGCAGAGCTCGCTGCCGCCGGCCCCAGCGCCTCCTCGCCGCGCACATCTCCACAGCAATAACTCCCCGCCGCCGGCACCAGAACACGGCCGGGAGCTCTGCGCGGCCGCTCGCAGATCTGGCTCACGGTGTAGCTCTGGCCCTCTGCTGCCGATCGCTGCCTCTAGGCTCTTTCTACCCCGTTCAGCACCTCTCCGCACGGCAGAGACGATCGCTGACCGTTCCGCCGCCGACCCACGCAGCTAAAGAGCGAGAGAGCCGGGCCGCAGCGGGCGGGGCTGCCGGTAGCGCTCCGAGCTTCCTCTCGCTCCTCTCGGTCAACAGCGGCGCCCGCAGCCTCCTCCCGGCACTGCAGGCAGCGCTAATGTAATGCAGTTATTTTAATACGACCTATGGAGTGTTACGAGTCCTAACACAGTACTACAAGAGAAGAACTTTCATCGCATATATTTGTAGAAGTCATGACTGAATGACCAGCGCAAGGGTGGCAAAAAAACACCACCTCTGATATACAGATGTAAGTTACTTCTCTCTGTGCCGACTGTATCTACAGCTACCCAGGAGGAAGGAAAGCTCCTGTAATGAACCTGCCCAGTTTATATATAATTACATTCAATCGAGTAGTTCTACAATCCCAGGAAGAAGCTTCTATTTTGTCAGAAATTAACGTGTAAATGGTTGACGCTCATTAGCAAAACCTTCTTCTAATTATTCTTATATTCATGTAGCTATCGCACATTTTCCACAAAAACACCTAAGGACAGTTGGAAAAGAGAAGTGCAGCTGCACGCCTTAAACTCTGATGGTCTTTGATGTATGTCCGAATATCCCTGATTCACGTCCCTAAACTGGCCATTTGGCGAATCTCGTTCACATTTGATATGTATCTTTGGATTTTAAAGTCTTATCCTTTTAAACAAATATCCATAACGAATGTTGGGGAAAAAACCAACCCAACAAACATAGAAAACCGAAAAAAAAAAATCTAGAACCCGAAAACCAAACAAACAAACGAAGAAAAACAAAATCAACAAAAAAACCCCCCACAAATATCCCCAAACCTCGTTCCTCTACCAGTACAGTTTCTGCCACACCGTTCACTCAAAAGATGAGTGGTAGTCTCTTCTTTTACTCTGGGTGGAGAACCTTTCAGGTATCCATCAATGAAGCACACACACGAGACCTCTTGGAGCCCAAGATAGAAAAAGCGTTAACCAAGGGGTATGTGGCCGGCTATAAACCAAGTACCAGAATACGGATTCAGATAAAAACGATCATTAACGGAAAATTGGCAACGGCTAATATCTGCATTATTTCCCTGATTACTTAATGAAGAACCAGCGAGCCTCCTGCACAGTAAGGATTCCTCTTCACAGCTGCTGCTGATTATTATTTTGTTCAACGAACTAAAACAAAACAAAACAACCCCTCTTGATGAATTTGAAGCTATGACCACCGCAGAACCAAGTGCTACCGCTAAGAACATGTTCTCAGAATAAAAAAATCACCCCGTTCTTTCATTCCAACTTGGACCAGCCCTCTCTATCTCCACAATCCGCAGAACTCCACCCAAAGCAGTGCAATTCTTTGGGAATGTTCAAGAAGAACAGCAAGAAATCGCGGAACTACAAACCTGCAGTGCTTTGGGTTCGGCGGGTGGATCTCCCACAACGCCGCTGCTGCTGGAGATCTGCTTCTCGCAGGAATCCCCGCCCAGAAGCTCCTCCGCCGACAGGACGGGCACCGGCGGCGGCGGCGGCCAAGCGGCCTCGGGCACGGCGCGGGCCGGCGCGGCCACGCACAGGTTGTAGGAGTAGGGCAAGGTGCCCTCGCAGAAGTCGGCCGGGAAGGCGGCGCCGGCCACCGAGAAGCGCTGCGCGCCCAGGCAGCGCAGCACGGCGGGCGGCCCGGCCCGGCGCAGCCGCGCCAGCACGGCCAGCGCCACGCTCAGCACCAAGAGCGCCGACAGCAGCGCCAGCGCCAGCACCAGGTAGAACTGCAGCTCGGCCGCCGGCGCCTCGGCGCCCGCCGCCCGCTCGCTCAGCTCCGGCAGCGCCTCCTGCAAGCTCTCGGCCAGCACCACGTGCAGCGTGGCCGTGGCCGACAGCGCCGGCTGCCCGTGGTCCTTCACCACGGCCACCACACGCTGCTTGGCCGCGTCCCGCTCGGACACGGCGCGCGCCGTGCGCACCTCGCCGCTGTGCAGCCCCACGCGGAACAGCGCCGGCTCCGACGCCTGCACCAGCTCGTACGACAGCCACGCGTTGCGCCCCGCGTCCGCGTCCACCGCCACCACCTTGGCCACCAGGTAGCCGGCCTCGGCCGAACGCGGCACCACCTCGAAAGGAGGCGCCGCCGCTCCCGCCGCCTCTCCCGGCGCCACGGCGGCCCCCGCGCCCGCCGCCGGCCACAGCACCCGCGGCGCGTTGTCGTTGCGGTCCAGCACGAAGACGCGCACCGTGGCCGTGGAGCTGCGCGCCGGCGCGCCGCCGTCCTGCGCCCGCACCGCCACCGCGAACTCGCGGCACTGCTCGTAGTCCAAGGAGCGCTGCGCGTACAGCGCGCCGCTCCGCGCCTCCACCGACACCAGCGGCGCCGCGCCCGCCGCGCCCGCGCTGCCGCCCGCCAGCCAGTAGCTCACGCGCCCGTTGGCGCCCGCGTCCGCGTCCCGCGCCTGCACGCGCAGCACCAGCGCGCCCGCCGCGTTGTTCTCCGCCACGTACGCGCTGTACGCCGCCTCCTCGAACACCGGCGCGTTGTCGTTCACGTCCGACACCTCCAGCACCAGCTCCGCGCTGCTCCACAGCGCCGGCCTGCCCCGGTCCCGGGCCACCACCGTCACGCGGTGCTCGGCCGCCTGCTCGCGGTCCAGCGCGCTCGCCGTCACCACCTTGTACGAGCCGCCCGGCGACGCCACGATCGACAGCGGCGCCTCTCCCGACAGCTCGCACGACACCTGCCCGTTCTCGCCGGAGTCTCTGTCCCGAACTTTCAGCAGTGCTACCACGGTACCGGTCGGGGCATCCTCGGGCACAGGACTCGACAGGGACAGAATGGTGATCTCGGGCGCGTTGTCATTCTCGTCCGTGATGTCGATCTGCACTTCACAGTGATCTGTGAGCCCGCCGCCATCCATTGCCTCCAAGCCAAAAACGTATGTATTTTCCGCCTCAAAATCGAGCGGACCCACCGTCCTGATCTCCCCGCTCTCCCTGTCTATAGTGAAGAATGAGGAGACGTCGCCTGGGACGTTCCCAAAGGAGTAGGACACTCGCCCGTTCGAGCCGGCGTCCGCATCCGTCGCCTGTACCCGCAGCACCAGAGACCCAGCTGGCAAATTCTCCGCAACTCGCGCTTCGTAGAGGCTTTTGCTGAACACGGGCGGGTTGTCATTGGCGTCTGTCACGTTGATGCGGACCTGGACTGTCCCAGACCTGGCAGGTTCCCCGCCATCCACTGCCGTCAGCACCAACTCAAAGGAGCTCTGCTTCTCCCGGTCCAACGCTCTCTCCAGGATTAATTCTGGCTGCTTCTTTCCACCCGCCTTTTCTTTCATTGTTAGTGAGAATGACGGGTGGCTGGTGAGTTGATAAGTCAGCAGCGAATTGCTTCCTGCGTCTGCATCCCGTGCCATTTCCAAAGGAAACCGAGCACCGGGAAGCGTCCATTCATCTATCTCGAGATCCAGAGCGGCCTTGCTGAAGGTCGGGGAGTTGTCATTCACGTCCTCGATCGCCACCTCGACATGGAAAATGTTCAGCGGGTTGTGCAGCAAAGCCTCGAAGCTGACGGAGCAGGCCCCAGATGCGCCGCACATCTCCTCCCGGTCCAGCCTCTCGTTCACGTACAGGTTCCCGTTCTCCTCATTCACAGTGAAGTATTGCTTCTCCTCGCTCAGCCGCAGCTTGCGCGCCGGCAGCTCGTCCGCGCTGAGCCCCAGGTCCCGCGCCAGCGGCCCCACGAGCGAGCCTCTGCCCAGCTCCTCGGGGATGGCGTAGCGGACCCGCTCGGCCGCCGCCCGCCACCACACGCACAGCAGCACCGCGCCCAGCAGCGCTCGCCCGCCGCCCGGCCCGCGCCTCTGCCGCCGCCTCAGCGCCATTCTCTGTGGCCACAGCTCGCCGCCGCGCTCCTGCCGGACTCCTGCCGCCGCCCGGCCTCCCTTCCAGCCGCTCTCGCTCTCACCGCAGCGCACGGGCCGCCGCAGCGCAGCCAGCCCGCTCGGGCCGCCTCGGACGCCGCTGCTCCCCGCCAAGCGCCGCCTCTCGCCGCCTCTCGCCGCCTCTCGCCGCCTCTCGCCGCTGCTGCTTCTGCTGGCGGGGCCGCTGCCGCTGCGGCCGGCGCCGGGCGAGCGAGCAGCCTGCGGGGGCAGGACGCTGCGGCGGCCGCGGCTCCAGCGCCGCTCGGCGGCGGCCAACAGCGACACCCGGAGGCGCCGCCGCGCCACTGCAGCCGCCGGATGGCCGCGCTCGAGGGGGCCCGGCTTTGGGCGGGGCTCGGGGCTGCGCCGCCGGCGGGGTCTCTCCTCCGCTGCCCACACAGACAGCAGCAGCTCCCGCTGAATTCCACCCCAAGGCGGTCCTGTCTCAGATATGCTGCCAGGACATTTTAGGGCATTCTTTCAGAAATGAACGTTAATGACAAGGCGGTAAAGAACGGAATTCAGCCACTCTTGATAAAATCACGGTTCATCGACAGCAGCAATAAACGATAATATGGCGAGGACTTCAAGATCTTTTTCGCACTTAGTCACATCTCTTGAATTCTTCTTTCCTCACCTCGGAATAATCAGTCTAAGAGAAAGATCGGCCTAAAGCAATGTAAGCAATCCCCATGAAAAGATAGTAGAATAATTTTCACTCATTTGTTTCTGACTCATTAAAGCTGTTTCATCTGCATCTCGACATCTGAGCGCCTGACAATTCAATGCTCAGGTCTATCTGAGCGTGCAAAGCAACACTGAGGCCTTCATAGAGCTAAATATTGTTTGCAGTTTCACGCTTCATTTTTCTTTAGAGGTCACTTAATCCACACCTCTGCCATGATCAGAAACACTTCCTGCTAAACTCGAACATTGGATTCATATCCAGAACCTCTCTGGGTATTTTGTAAAAACCCACACTGCAAAGCTTTCTCCTAATCAAAGCCTCCCTTCACTTGGTTAAAAACACTTCTCTCCCATTACCACTGGCACTTTAAAAAGGGCTCTATTCATAGTTTCTAGAACCTGATTCGTTAAGAGGAACAACAAAAATATTTGGAAATGTCTACACAGAGGTATAATTTCTCCATGCTTGACTACCTAACTCCTTCAGTCCTTCTCCATAGCAGAGATGTTTCAACCCTCAGACCCCTTCCATAATCCTCCCAGAGACTCTATCATTTCCATTTGGGATATTGGTCCATGATCTGCATGCAGTCTAGGGTCTCACAAAAGAAACTTAAGATGGGGGGAAGGATCTCCCTCGACCTGCCGGGCACAGAACTTGTTTTGCAGAGCAGGACACAATTTGAACAGCAGTTGCCCATTGGCGGCTCATGTCCCATCTCATCACCCACCAATCACCCAAAGTACTTCTCTGCTAAGCTCTTCCCTATCCCCTACTCTCTGTTCAAACTGGGGATTGCCCTAACCCAGGGCCAGCACCTTGCACTTTGCCCTGTTCCACTTCATGATGGTTGCACGGGGACACTTCTCCAGCCCATCCCTCGCTGGCATCTCTGCCCTCTCGGCCATCAACTCAAATCGGTGTCAGCCGCAAATGTCCTGAAGCTGCATCCATCCCATTGTCCATGGAGGTACTAAACAGTCCTGGTCCCAGGAAGGAGCCTGGAGGGACAGCACAAGTTACTGCTTTCCACCTGGACATTGGGCCACGGCCTGTAACTCTTTGGAGGTGACAATCCAGCCTGTTCCTCAGCCATTTAACAGCCTCCAGATGATTGCCCAGCACGTTCCTCTGGGTGATGACGTGGAGGACACTGCACAGGTTCTCACTTTATCCCCTGGTCTGTTCATGGACACCTTGGCTGGGCTGGGTGGCCGCTCTGCACTGTGACAACTGCAGCAGAGATGTTCCTGCATTTTTACACTACAGACAGAGTGTTCCTGGGTGAGCACACGTGTGATTATGAGACCGTTTCTCTTTACAGCTGTAAACATCACAGGTGTGTGTGGGAACTGCACCTGCATTTGGACATTGGGATAGAGAAGACTTTCTGTTACAGTTCTGCTGCTTTATCTCGGCCTAGATCAGGATGAAAAACTTGGAGAAGGTAGAGTCGAGTTTGGTCTTGGTAGTTTATTATACCTTATCTACTTACAGTATTTACAGCATGAGCTCCAGCATGCCAGCTAGAGAAACAAGGCAAAATGCAGAGCCTCCAACTTTCACCAAGGCTATTTAAGAGATAGTTCCCAGTACCAAAGCGACACCTATATACTTTAGGTTTTTGACCCAATAATGACCATTTGATGTTTACAATGCAGATATCTTTTACCCAACTTGAAAAAGCTACCCAGATCCGTGAAGAAGACACAAGAAGGTGAAGAAGAACTCAGACAATGCCCTGAATCCTCCATCTTGGCCCATACACACTGCTATATATCAAAGGTATGTTTTCACCATGTGAGATCACACAACAGCAATTGAACTACACACCCACAGCCCCTGTGCTATCACACAACCTCAGAAGCCTCTTCCAAGGCCTCAAGTCAAATGTGGTGCCTGCCCAAGGGTCAGCACTCCTCAGCTCAAAAAGCCTGAAAATTTCAGCCTCCAGGGTTCCAACAACCTTTCACATAAGATCAGACACACTGAGGTTGAGCTCATGACAACAAGCAGACAAACAGTTACACACATACAGAAGTCAACAGATGCAGTAACATTTTGTAGGTCTCTCTTGCTCTACAGAAGCAGCTCAAATCACCCTCTAATCCATCAGGCACAGCCTTGTGTTATCTATGACATGTGACAAGCAAGGGAATTACCAACTTCTTCTCTGGTGTCACACACAGAACTCCCCTCCCTTCATTTTCTCCTATGCCATGTAGCTGGAAGGGTTTTGCTTGTGCCCATCTCCTCATGGGAGATAAATCCCTAATTTACCATGGGATGATAATGCACTGCAGCCACACCCAGAAGGGAGGTACATTGGTCTGCTCACCACCATGATGAGAAGGAAATGAAGGATTCTAAAGCACATAAATGATAAACAACCATACTGAAAGATTAGCAGTCATCCAACGGAGAACGGCTCATCAAACCATTGCCTTGGACGGAATCTCCTCCCTGTCTTTATCACGTGCTCTTTTCCACACAGATGCAACCTCTACTAAAGTCATATTTACATCTCTTTCTCCCAACACAAACAAAACAAATCACTCTCCTATCTCCTGCCTTCCATTTCCATTGGAAAAAGAGCAAGAAGCATGAGCACACCATCCATTCCTAAAAAACAAAAGGTTGTTGATACTAGTAAAAATACTAAACATACAGAGTAAATCAAGGAAACACAAAATTAAAAAAAGCCCGAAAACCTGTAGGAAAACTCAAAACATGAATCATATAAGGCAAGGAAACATTAAAAGACAACAAGCTGTCAGACATGCTCACAGTCAAGTCTTCTAGGCCTTGATTTTAGACCTTTAAATTCATCCCTCAGAGCACCTAGAAGTCATTGAGGTCTCCGGCTCCAGGTGTGGCCCTAAACACTTACTCTGGACAGCAGGACAGGGGGCTTCATTGGAAGAATTAGTCCTCTCCTCACCAACTTTTACTACTGCCTGACCTGCTCACCTTGCACAGTTATGAAACCATCATTTTAAACAGCTGCTCATCGGCCTCTTTCTCAAGGTAAATCTGCTGAAACATTACAACACATTCTCTTACTGCTTCTGCTTCCTAGTCTTCCTGTTTCCCACACCCACAGCACCAGGTGGCTTAAGTAAGGATTTGCTGAAAAACAAGTGTCACGGTTTAAATTTAAAAGTACTGACCAGAATTGTGAAAATGAGCTGCAACCTAATCTGGAAACAAAGGTCTGAAGGAAAGGGTAATTACAACTCTTAAGAAACTCGATATCACAATGCTGCATAGAGATACAGATGGATAATGGAGGTATCACACAGGAATCATTAGCTGTTCCAGCACAGAATTATAGTTTTATATGAACAGTTCTTGTGGAAAATGTCGCTGTTGAGAACTGTCATTGTCTTTCATGACAGAGAAACTAGGATCAGAACAGAACAGAAATGGCACTGGCTTTGGCACCAAGCATGAAATCGAACCTGTTCTCAGACAAACCCACATGGATTCACTGACTTCTATTGGCATAGAACTGAGCTCTCACCCTCCTCACTCTGTGTCACAGCCTTAAGTTTCACCATCAACATACACCAAAATTTTGGTTCTATCTTTGCCACAGAGAAAACAACACCTTGGGGAAATATATATTTATGTAGTTGTATTTCTTTAATGAAATATTTAGGGTCAGGCTGGATGGGGGTCTGAGCAACCTGGTGTGGTGGAAGATGTCCCTGCCTAGGGAACAGGAGTGGGAACAACATGATTCTTAAGGTCCTTTTCAACACAAACCATTCCACGGTTCTGTGTTTCCTTGATTCTATGATTATATCTACAGCTTCAAATATGGATGAGGGATAATTCTGTGTTTTGGGGTTTGTAGGATTGCCAGGAACAATGAGGATCAATTTTACTCCTTGACAAGAAAACAAGAAAACAAATTAACAACCCAACACAATCATCAAAAAAACTTAATCAACCCAGCCAAGAACGGCAAAACACCAGAAGAGTATCAATCATGGCCTTACACTTCAGATTGTGTCAACTTTAGTATACACACAAGACAGGAAACTCAACTGTAACTAATGCACAGGAGGCCTCACAAAAGAGCTCATCCAAGACATTCATTTCCTGGGATAGTAAGATCAAGAAAAATCTTGGAACCACACATGTGAGCCTCATCTGCTACGAGAAACAGAAGTTGGCAAAATTCATTCATTGGTTTTGAACTATATCACTGAGAAGTCCAGCATCAGCCCTGTGTCTGGATGGAGACTTCTTCTCTCTGTCCAAACATAACAGGCATACGGACATCAGTAGAAGAAAAGTTGTGTGCAAAACTTCTGAGATCTCAAACATCACAACTGAGATTACTCTGTTCTTCCCAAACACTTGAACAAGTCAAAAATGTTATATAGGCCATAAATTGTTCCCAGCTCGGTCAAAGACCCAGCCATCCAAGTATCAGCTCAAAGGCAACATCACTGTTCTTCAGCACATGGACTCCTCACGAGATGTGTGACTACCACTCTGCGTGCAAAGAATATCAAACCCAAATTAGGCCATTAGTCTCCAAACCACACAATATAAAATCATAACACCACTCATATTCTTAAGGCCAGCAAGAGCCCTGGGGATCAACAAAACACATGCCATGTCTCCACCAGTGCCTCCTCACACACCACACCTCCAACACTCCCCCCTAACCATTCCCAGCTCATATGGTTATCACAGATCTTCAGAATTTAGAGAGACTCCACCAAAAGGAAAGGTGCTCAGACAGTCTCTCCTCACTGTGGATAATTGCTGGAGTCCAGGACATCCCCTTGGATGACCTGGGACCCGAGGAAGGGAATTTGAGCCCTGGACAGGAGGGTGTTCAGCTGGTCCAGGGGGCTCAGAGACTTTGGCACAGAGCCCAGGAAAACACCGGGTTTGATTTTTAGTCCATGGGAGAAGCTTTTGACACAGAGAGAGGAATTGCAAACCACCAGGATGTGAAAACAGTAGTTTAACACGGTAGAAGATACAAAATATAGTAGTTTAAGGGTTCCTAGAATACAGGTAAATGGGAACAAGATGGAGGAATTTGAGTGGTGCCTCATGTACTTCTCCTTCTTCCTCATCCTCCATCTTTCGGGGTGGTGATGGCACAAAGTTGTTAGAGTGGATTGGGTCAAAGGAGAAATGACACTTGGAGTGTGGGCACCAGGCATTGGTACAGAATAGTAAATAAACGACACCTAGTTATCTGTGTAAGTGTTAGGGAACATCCCATCGGGGGTCAGTCTCCTCGTGTCCCAGCTGCTGTCCGGACCTCGGCTGGGAGAGGAGAAAATTTTGAGATATCAAATAATAAACACCACGAGAAACCTGAAAACAAACCTTCAAGACTCTTCATTTTACTCCAACACGACTCGGGGCTTTTAGAGGGCCAAGGACTTTAAACAAACTAAATCTCAGGTGACGAAACCCTCCCCAAGAGATAATATTTGACTTCTCAAAATATGTCAATGGAAGTCTCTCCCTCTTCACCTACAAACATGAAAGAACCATCTTCAGGTCATCAAAACAGAGAGACAGGAAATAAACCTCTGCAGAGCTGAAGAGCTCACAACACTCTTCTGTGTCATATAACTCACAGTAGATGATTCATCAACTTGGTTTATAGGCCCCAAACGCATTGCTTGCTCTTCCCATATGACATCTTTCATAAGTAGAATTATAACCTTTAAACTGACACAAATATGATGGCCTGCAAACACTTAGTAACAATCTCCAAGGCTTCTACATGCAGCTGAAGTATATATCTTCTAGACAACGACATTATGAAGAAAAACCTCACGTTGCTCCATACCAGAGACTCGAAGTGGCCAGGAAATGGAGGAAAACATTCCCTTGAGTCTTTAATCAGACAATCAGGGACAGCTCATAGTACTGAAATTTCCAACCCTTGCCATCATCCGTGGTGTTCTTCCACCCATATATCCTAAAAACATGTGACAGGGCAGGCCCAGCTCCCCAGACCATTTTTCTTCACACCACCAATTTCACACAGCTATTTTCACTTCTCTGTACTATGGAAGCAACATTTGCCTACTCACTGAAGTTCTGTAAGGACACTTATCGGACTAAAAGGAAAAGCCCAGCAGTCTTCCAAGACAGAGTCAGTGAATATCTGCACACAGGGAATACTGTCCACCCTCTATCTCCCTCAGCACTTGAATCTCTCCCTTCCCACCCATGAAATTCCATTCCTATGCTAAATATTTCACAGCCAAGAGTCATCCAGCTCCATTTGACATAGCTCCACCTTCTACCCCAAGAAAAAACCTAAGCAGTTCTGCCATTTCCTCCTGCATTTCCCCCTCCTCACGCAGCCACCCACAGGCTTTTGAAAGAGTCACAGCTTCAAGAGGATCCTTCATCTTCAGAACAGGCTGACAGATATCATCAAGGATCACTTTTTGCCAGGCCAAATCCTCTATCAAGGACAAAGATCAAAGCGTGAATGCCACAAAGCCTTTTCCTGCTGACATCCATTATGTACCATGGAGAACGAAACAGGCTGAGAACAACGTGCAGAAAAGTTCCACGCAAAGGCAGCAGCACTTTGTTCAAGACACATTCAACCCATTCAAGCACATGTGCTGTTGGGAAGACACAAGAATACACAAGAGCCTGCTAAAAAGTGTATTTCTAATAACGAGATATATCTGTTCAGCAGATTTCACATTAACAGGAACATGGATTCTACACAGCACAGGTCACAGAGGGGAAGAATACCTGGAACCTGAAAATTAACCTAACTTCTGACCTAACGAACAGCCACCCAGCAGCAGCCTTGTCCCTCCTCCCTCCTTCACTGCCTGGAAGGCTGAAGACCGATCCCGTGTTCACACAACGACAGCAACGGGCACTGGCCACAAGAATGTCACCGAAGGAAACCCTGCCTTGCTTTTCCGCAAAGTCCCCTGTGCAAGCAAAGAACACGGTGCACAAAGAGCACGAGAACATCAGGTGAAAGCGTGGCAGAGAAAATCTGGACAGAGAAACTCACTGAGGGAGCACATGGATCCGTGGGGGCAACGCAAATATTTAGTAACAGCCTCCCAAGGTTCTCCATGCACATGGAATACATCTACACAGTGACATCGGGATGAAAGACTTCATATTGAATCATACTAGAGACAGGAACTAGACAGGGAATGGAGGAAATCATTCCCTTGAGTCCTTCAGCAGACATTCATGCGCAGCTCACAGGACTCAAATTCCCAACCCCTCCCATCATCCATAGTGTTCCTCCACCCATATGTCTTAAAACCGTGTGACAGTGCAGGCCGAGCTCCCCAGACCACTTTTCTTCATGACATCAAAATGCATCACCATACTAAGGAAGCTCCATTTCGCTGCTCACTGAAGTTTCAGACACTTCATAGGTCTGAAAGGAAAAGCCTAGGAGTCTACAAGGAGAGCTTGAATCAGTGAATATCTGCACAGAGGGAATTATGTCCACCTTACGTGTCCCACTCACCTTGAATCTCTCCGTTCCCACCCACACAATTCTCTTGCCATGATAAATTTTCTATAGACAAGACTCAACCAGCTCTATATGACGCAGCTCGACCTTCACAAACAAGAAAAAACCAAAGCAGTTCTGCCATTTCCTCCTGCATTTCCTCCTCCACATGCAGCCACCCACAGACTTTTCAAAGAGTGACAACCTCAAGAGAATCCTTTATCTTAAGGACTGCCAGACAGTCATCATCAAGGACCACTTTTTGCCGGACTCAATCCTCTGTCGAGGATGAAGATCAAAGCATGGATGACACAAAGATTTTTCCTGCTGACCTCCACTATGTATCATGCAGAACGGTAAAGGCTGAGAATAACCCGCAGAGAAGTTCCATGCAAAGCCATCAGCACTTTGTTCACGACACATTCAACCCATTCAAGCACAGGTCCTGTTCAAAAGACAAATGAGCCTGCTAAAACACTTGTATTTCTTAATAACGCAGTACATCTGTTCAGAAGATTTCATACTAACAGGAACACGGATTCTAGCACAGCAACGTAATAGAGAGGAAGAATACCTGGAACCTGAAAATTAACCAAACCTCTGACCTAACGAAAAATTTGACATCAGCAGCCTTCTCCCTCCTTCCTTCTTCCCTACCTGGAAGGCTGAGGACCGATCCCGCATTCAAACAACGACAGCAACAGGCACCATCCTTCGGAATGTCACCGAAGGAAACCCTGCCTTGCTTTTCAGCCAAGTCTCCTATGCGAGCCACAAAACACGGAAGCGAAAGGGCAAGGGGGCATCAGGTGAAAGGGTGACGCACAAAATCTGGACAGAAAAACTCACCGAGGGAGCGGAGGGATCTGAGGGGAGGGCGGCGGCCACATCCTCCTCGCCGAGCAGCGGCGCGGGCTCGTCGGGCAGCGGCCGGGCCGGGAGGGTGTCGCAGCAGCTGGCGGCCGAGAAGCGCAGCTGGCTCTTGCGCGAGTCGGCCGTGAGCGACACGTCGTGCGAGTAGGACTGCAGGAAGGCGCGCACGCCGTCGATGCCCACGAAGTGCGAGACGGGCACGCCGCGCAAGGCGCCGCTGTCGGGCGGCAGCAGGTGCCGGCGGCGCCAGCGGCGCAGGCGCAGCGCCAGCAGCAGCAGCAGGAAGGCCACGAAGAGGCACGACACGGCGGCCACGGCCAGCACCAGCCAGCGCGTCAGGCTGCCGGCCGCCTCGCCCGGCGCCGCCGCCTCGGCCGCGCTGCCCAGCTCGGCCAGCAGCTCGGCCACGCTCTCGGCCAGCACCACGCTCAGCGTGGCCGTGGCCGACAGCGCCGGCCGCCCGTGGTCCTTCACCACCACCACCAGGCTCTGGCGCGCCGCGTCGCGGGCCAGCGGGAAGCGCGCCGTGCGCACCTCGCCGCTGTGCAGCCCCACGCGGAACAGCCCCGGCTCCGTGGCCTTGGCCAGCTCGTAGGACAGCCACGCGTTCTGCCCCGCGTCCGCGTCCACCGCCACCACCTTGGCCACCAGCGCGCCGGGCTCCGACCAGCGCGGCGCCAGCTCCACGCCCGACCACGCGCCGCCCGAGCCCGCCGCGGGAGCCGCCGGCGGGTACAGCACCTGCGGCGCGTTGTCGTTCTCGTCCACGATCTGCAGCCGCACCGACACGTTGCTGCTCAGCGCCGGCGCGCCGCCGTCCTCCGCACGCACCCACAGCTGCAGCTCGCGCACCTGCTCGTAGTCCAAGGAGCGCAGCGCGTACAGCGCGCCCGTCTCCGCCTGCACCGACACGTACGACGACAGCGGCGCGCCCCGCACCCGCCCCTCCGACAGCCGGTAGCGCACGCGCGCGTTCTGCCCCCAGTCCGCGTCCGTGGCGCGCACCGTCAGCACCAGCGCGCCCGCCGCGTTGTTCTCCGCCAGCCGCGCGCTGTAGCGCTCCTCCGCGAACACCGGCGCGTTGTCGTTCACGTCCAGCACCCGCAGCGCCAGCACCGCGCTGCTCTGCAGCGCCGGCGACCCGCCGTCGGCCGCCCGCACCGTCACGTTGTACTCCGACACCTGCTCTCGGTCCAGTTCTCTCGCTGTCACCACGCGATAGTAATCCTTAAAAGACTTCTCCAGCCGGAACGGTACGCCCTGCTCGAGCGAACAGCGCACTTCGCCATTCGCCCCCGAGTCCCGGTCCTGTGCGTGCAGTAGGGCCACCACAGTCCCGACAGCCGCGTCCTCCGAGATCTCACTCAGCGCCGACGACACTGTGATTTCGGGGGCGTTGTCATTCACATCTGTTACTGAAACCACAACTTTGGCAGTGTCAGAAAGGCCTCCCCCATCATGAGCCTGCACTTCCAGTTCGTAGGACTTGCCTTCCTCGAAATCTATGCTCCGTAACAGAGTGATTCCTCCAGTCTCGCCGTCGAGTTGGAAAATCTGGGAGCCTTTCTCTGTAATTTTCTCGATCGAGTATTTTACTTGCCCGTTTAAGCCCTCGTCGGCGTCCGTGGCCGTGACCGCGACGAGGACGGAGCCCACGGGCACGTCCTCGGCCACACGCACCGTGTACTCCGCCTGGCTGAACACCGGCGCGTTGTCGTTCGCGTCCAGCACCGTCACTCGGATCCGAGCCGTGCCCGTCCGGGCCGGATCGCCGCCGTCACTCGCCCTCAGCACCAGCTCGTGAAACGCCGCCTCCTCCCGGTCCAGCGCCTTCGCCAGCACCAGCTCGGGACGCTGATCGCCGCCGGGGCCCGCCTGCACGGCCAGCGAGAAGTGCTCGTCGCCGCTCAGCTCGTAGCTCTGCAGGGAATTCAGTCCTGAGTCCGGATCCTGAGCGTCAGGAAGGGGAAACCGTGACCCCGGGGCTGTCATCTCACTAAATCTCAATTCTTTTTCTGGTACTCGAAAGCTGGGGGCGTTGTCATTGATGTCCGTGATCTCCACCTGGATTCCGTAAACTTTCATTTCCCCCTCCACTATGAGCTCACAGCTCAGCACGCATTGCTGCACACTCTCACACACTTGCTCTCTGTCGATCCTCTCCGCCGTCACTAAATGTCCCGTCTTCCCTTGCACAGCGAAACACTGAGTCCTACCTTTGTCCAAGATACGGACGCCGCGATCTCGGAGCGCCGTGAGCTGCAGCCCCAGGTCCTTGGCCACGTCGCCCACGAACGAGCCCTTGGGCATCTCCTCGGGCACCGAGTAGCGCAGCTGCCCCCACGCCGCCTCCCACGCCGCCAGCAGGACGGCCCAGAGCAGAGCTCGCTGCCGCCGGCCCCAGCGCCTCCGAGCCGCGCACATCTCCGCCGCGCCGCCGCCGGCACCGCAAACACCTCGGCCGCTCCCCGCCGGTCACTAAACTAATTCCGCTCCCGCTCCTTCTCCGATCGCTTTTTCCGGCACCGCCGCCTCTCCGCAGCACAGTCTCGCACTGCGGGGACGATCGCAGACCTCTCGGTCGCCGAGCCTGACAGGGAGCGAGAGATGGAGCCGATCCGCAGCGGGCGGGGCTGCCGGTAGCGCTCCGAGCTTCCTCTCGCTCCTCTCGGTCAACAGCGGCGCCCGCAGCCTCCTCCCGGCACTGCAGGCACCGAGCGCTGCCCGCCGCTGCCGGGCACACGGGCAGCTGGGGCGGGAGGGAGACATTCGCCGCAGACACCTCCTGCTTTTCTCCAGCCGATCGCTTCGTGTATGGTCGAGCACATCACGACCGTGAGGGAAGCAGAGGTGTCTCGTGTGTGGGGCGTTTCTAACTCACAGAAAAATATAATTTCCTACCGGCGATGTAGATAAAGTAAAATATCTTGTCTGATTTTATTGTGTAAAATAGTCTTAGATGCTGTTAAGTCTAAAAGCACGAGTTGAAGCCATGCTGCTGGAATGACTGGGAGGACACCGGCAAAACAAAAGAGGCTCACAAATACACAAGGCGATGACGAAATACACAACTCTGGCCACAGCAGTAGCGGAGATATCAGCCTCATTAACATAATGGCAGGAACTTGGCTTTAAATCGTTCCGTTTATACAGAAGACGGTCTAAATTAGCTACTGCACTATGATTGACTAAAAAGAGGCATTTAAAGACGGAAGAAGTTGGGATCTAACAGCGCCCCTTGCAACTGCTCTGAAGCCTGATTACTCAGGCACCTGTCAAGTGCTCTGGGGTGTCTCCCTATAAGACATTCATGGGAACAGAGGGCAGATAAAAACCCCTGGATACTCAAAGATCGTTATCTCCCACCCCACCCCCATTTCAGACTGTAGGTGCCTGGAGCACTTCTCGCTGACTGTTCTACACTAACCCAGAATCAGGAAGTATCTGTGGTGAACCTTGCCCAAATGATCTAAGTTAGTGCACACTTAGATTTAATAAGTCATTCTGTAGCGAGAAGAAAGGGCTTTCATTTTCTCAAACACAAGGTGCGAGGAATTGAAGCTTGTTAGTACAGTATTAATCTGTGTGGTTTTTATTCACGTTAGTAAGATGTATTTTCAACAACATACGGTAGAAGAGTAGAAGACTTGTGCGCCCTAAATAGTGCGGACCATGGATAAATGTACAAATGGACTTGACTGAAGGACACCAGTCCATATTTTGGCAGATCTCCTTCATATATGGTAAAATTTTCCTGATCCCACCTGTCTATCCTTCTAAAAATCGATGCAACAACTACTGGGAAAAAAAAGGGAGGAACATTTAAAACGTACAGAAATATCTTCTCTTTCTGTTAAGAGCACAGACAAAGAAAACTATCTCTTTTTTCTCTTACTTGTTTTTTCTTTTTCTGCCATCTTCTAAAATTTCAATTGTGAATGAAATACAGACAAGGAATGTAAAAAAAGATTAAAGTACGATGCAGGATGAAAAAGCACATTTAACAATAGTTAAATGTTCCCTATACCGTTACCATTCCAGTCATGTGTACAACAGAATTACCCACAGGACTGGAGACATTCTGGACTTTCACAACTGGTGGATTGCCTGTCACTCTCCTGTAATCCCACTCTCAGGTTGCCTTTAAGAATGTAATAAGTACAACGAAGAATTAACACAAGGGTTTGTATCCTGTCTTCCACCACGATCCATAAGCACATTAGATAAAAAAAAAAAAAATTAGAAAAGAAAAATCCGCAGCACCGAGTGTACCAAGTGTAAACTTTGTCTCTCCCAAACCCGTCATAGAGATTAACCGCATCTTCCTTTATGGAGTAAGAATTTGCCTTCACCATTACTACTAATACAATTTAAAGCAACGTAAAAAATCCAGACAACAACTTTCACTTGAATATGAAACCGTTACGACTGAACAACCAATAACTGCCGCAACCAGATGTGAACTCCTAGAAGGAGTGACCCAGCTTTATCATCCGGTCACACGGAGACATGGCAGCACACCTCACAGGTGTACACGGGGGAAAATAAGAAAAAAAAGGGGCGTCTTTTCGAAACGACTTAAGGACAACAATGGCAACGCGCAAATTTACAGACCTGCAGTGCGTCGGCATTGTCAGGCACCTCTCCCTCAACGGCGCCGCTGCTCAGGCTCGGCTTGTCGGAGGAATCCCCGCCCAGAAGCTCCTCCGCCGACAGGACGGGCACCGGCGGCGGCGGCGGCCAAGCGGCCTCGGGCACGGCGCGGGCCGGCGCGGCCACGCACAGGTTGTAGGAGTAGGGCAAGGTGCCCTCGCAGAAGTCGGCCGGGAAGGCGGCGCCGGCCACCGAGAAGCGCTGCGCGCCCAGGCAGCGCAGCACGGCGGGCGGCCCGGCCCGGCGCAGCCGCGCCAGCACGGCCAGCGCCACGCTCAGCACCAAGAGCGCCGACAGCAGCGCCAGCGCCAGCACCAGGTAGAACTGCAGCTCGGCCGCCGGCGCCTCGGCGCCCGCCGCCCGCTCGCTCAGCTCCGGCAGCGCCTCCTGCAAGCTCTCGGCCAGCACCACGTGCAGCGTGGCCGTGGCCGACAGCGCCGGCTGCCCGTGGTCCTTCACCACGGCCACCACACGCTGCTTGGCCGCGTCCCGCTCGGACACGGCGCGCGCCGTGCGCACCTCGCCGCTGTGCAGCCCCACGCGGAACAGCGCCGGCTCCGACGCCTGCACCAGCTCGTACGACAGCCACGCGTTGCGCCCCGCGTCCGCGTCCACCGCCACCACCTTGGCCACCAGGTAGCCGGCCTCGGCCGAACGCGGCACCACCTCGAAAGGAGGCGCCGCCGCTCCCGCCGCCTCTCCCGGCGCCACGGCGGCCCCCGCGCCCGCCGCCGGCCACAGCACCCGCGGCGCGTTGTCGTTGCGGTCCAGCACGAAGACGCGCACCGTGGCCGTGGAGCTGCGCGCCGGCGCGCCGCCGTCCTGCGCCCGCACCGCCACCGCGAACTCGCGGCACTGCTCGTAGTCCAAGGAGCGCTGCGCGTACAGCGCGCCGCTCCGCGCCTCCACCGACACCAGCGGCGCCGCGCCCGCCGCGCCCGCGCTGCCGCCCGCCAGCCAGTAGCTCACGCGCCCGTTGGCGCCCGCGTCCGCGTCCCGCGCCTGCACGCGCAGCACCAGCGCGCCCGCCGCGTTGTTCTCCGCCACGTACGCGCTGTACGCCGCCTCCTCGAACACCGGCGCGTTGTCGTTCACGTCCGACACCTCCAGCACCAGCTCCGCGCTGCTCCACAGCGCCGGCCTGCCCCGGTCCCGGGCCACCACCGTCACGCGCTGCTCGGCCGCCTGCTCGCGGTCCAGCGCGCTCGCCGTCACCACCTTGTACGAGCCGCCCGGCGACGCCACGATCGACAGCGGCGCCTCTCCCGACAGCTCGCACGACACCTGCCCGTTCTCGCCGGAGTCTCTGTCCCGCACTTTCAGCAGTGCCACCACGGTACCGGTCGGGGCATCCTCTGGCACGGGACTCGACAGGGACAGAATGGTGATCTCGGGCGCGTTGTCATTCTCGTCCGTGATGTCGATCTGCACTTCGCAGTGACTGGTGAGACCCCCGCCGTCTCTCGCCTCCAAGCCGAAGACGTACTTATTTTTCTCCTCGAAATCGAGGGCACCCGCTGTCCTCACTTCCCCGCTCTCACTGTCGATTACGAACAACGCCCTGACTGTATCCGGGACGTTACCAAAGGAGTAGGACACTCGCCCGTTCGAGCCTGCGTCCGCATCTGTCGCCCGCACCCTCAGCACCAGCGACCCCACGGGAAGATTCTCCGCCACTCGCGCCTCGTAGACGTTTTTCCTGAACACGGGCGAGTTGTCGTTGGCATCTGTCACGTTGATGAGAACCGGGACAGTCCCGGACCTCGCGGGGTCCCCGCCATCAACCGCTGTCAGCACCAGCTCAAAGGAGCTCTGCTTCTCACGGTCCAATACTCTTTCCAGTACCAATTCTGGCTGCTTGTAGCCCCCTGGCTTTTCCTTCATCGATAGGGAGAAGGACGGGTTGCTGGTTAGTTGGTAAGTCAGCAACGAGTTGCTTCCTGCGTCAGCATCCAGCGCGATCTCCAGCGGAAACCGAGCACCAGGAGGAATGAATTCACTGATCTCAAGGTCCATAACAGACTTGCTAAAGACTGGAGAGTTGTCGTTCACGTCCTCGATCGCCACCTCGACGTGGAAAACATTTAGCGGGTTGTGCACCAAAGCCTCGAAGCTGACGGAGCAGGTCGCCGACTCGCCGCACATCTCCTCCCGGTCCAGCCGCTCGTTCACGTACAGGTTCCCGTTCTCCTCATTCACAGTGAAGTATTGCTTCTCCTCGCTCAGCCGCAGCTTGCGCGCCGGCAGCTCGTCCGCGCTGAGCCCCAGGTCCCGCGCCAGCGGCCCCACGAGCGAGCCTCTGCCCAGCTCCTCGGGGATGGCGTAGCGGACCCGCTCGGCCGCCGCCCGCCACCACACGCACAGCAGCACCGCGCCCAGCAGCGCTCGCCCGCCGCCTGCCCAGCCCTGCGCTGCCGATCTGACCTCCATTCCCTGCTTTTCTGAAGGGTATTCTTCGGACCGTTTAAAAGTAGGCTTTCCGGGCAGCTGAACCAGTACCCGAGAGAAGTAAATGTATGAAATTCCTATCGCCGTTCGGAGGAGGGGCTGAGTTGAGCGGTTCCTGGGGGTTTTTTCGGCTCTGTGCAGTGCGGAGCAGGGCTACGCTAGCGCCGGGGAGGAGCCGACGGCTGAGCGGCTTCTCCTCCTTGGCCAACAGTGACACCCTGAGTCTGTGCCTGAGAACCGCAGCGACCAAGAAAAAGAACAGCTCGAAGGTCCTGCTCTGCACTCCCTTGAATCGGGAAGGATTGGGAAATACATATGTTGTTATGAGCAAGAAACAGAAAATCTATCAACACCGAAACCGTGCATGTAGAAATTCCTGTTCTCTGAATTGCTTACATTTTCAAGTCTTCTGTGGGACAGATCCTTCCCCGTTTCTTGATGGCTGTGGGGCAGAGACCCATTGTCAGCTTACTGATCTCTTGGGTAGGGCGCTTGGTGTCCCCGTTGCCATCGTGCCGCCTCCGTAAGGGGATAGGCAAGGCGGATCGACGGCTGAAACACTGCTCGTGGATAGTGGTTTATTTACGATAGCTGAGAGATCCCCAGCTATCACTAAGCTTTCCAAATTTGAATAGTGGTCGTTGATGGACAAGCAAAGCCGGGAATCGCAGGCGCTGAGAACACCACAGCGGTCACAGCCGACCTAATCCCACCTCTTTCGACATTCAAAGCTTAGCATCATCTTATCAGTACCCATACAACCCAACCCCGAAATACTCTTGTGTCTGTATCCCTCAAACCACTCCCTGATATCCTAAACAGGTCAACACTGTAGCTGGTCACAGGCGTTAAAAAATATTTCCAGTTATGGTTATTTCAACAACCAAGAGTAAACAGACAGATTCCTTGAGAAAAGCCGTTTTATCTTACCTATAAATAAGTACCTCGTCTCTCTTGTTGTAAAAAAAAAAAAAAAAAAAAAAAAAAAAGTCAAACCCACAAACAAAAAGTGACAACAAAAAAATCCTGAAGGAAGGCTGTGTATCATCACAGCCCCTTATGTAGAAGACAAGAAAAGGTTAGAAAACTCTCCACACAATCTACTCAATTGAGTTGCTGTGGCACATCACCTGAGTCTCTGAGATGCTAGTGTCAAGATATCCTCCCCAGACCAGTAATGTCTCATTAGAAGTTATGTTTCCTGCTAACTCTGGTAGTTTCTCTAGTGGAGGATAATTCCTTTCCCTCCAGCTGCACCTATACACAACTTACGGACACAAATTAACATTCTGTCCGAACAAGAGGTGGATTTGAATTTGAAATGTTTCAGAAGCCACACAAGACTGTGAGCATCTCCCCGAGATGTCGAGAAATGGATATGGTCGTTTACATGGAGACAGGGGAATGCTGTTGAAATATGTTGCAGCAAATTCACTGCCTCTTATATGGCGAGAATTGCCTGTAACAACCCAGCCACATTTTCATGCATCACACACCATAACACTGTCCAAATTCGTGTTTTCAAGATTAACTCACATTCCAAAATTATCTACGTTATAAATAGATAGTGGTGAATCGTAATCAGCATTTAAGTATTTTTTCATTTATATTCTAGTAAATGCACTTTATCTTGATGACTATGCCTGCACAGTAATCGACAACTACATTTGTATTGAATCCAAACGTTACATCACGACACCCAGCAGTGAGATAAAAACTCGACCAAAGGAATTCTTCATCCTTTAATAGGAATCTCTTCAAATGACCTTAAAAGGGATGAAATAATTAGTTTGCTGAAGACCGATGTGGAAGAAATCTGGGACTTTAAAGTGTCTCCTTTAAAGTACAAGATCCCTGAAGTCAACCGGAATTTGAGAGCTGATACAGGGGATTACAGGGAAATGCTGAGAACTGGGTACTAGCAAGTCTTTAAACAACTACAAAGGACGCTTAGTAGAGGACCAAGAGAATGACATTTCCTTGTGAAGTTGCAAAAGCAACAGAACCGTCCAGCCCTGGAAAAAGCTAGATAAAAAGAGCTCTGGCAAGCTGTATGGCTCATAAAACACAAAGGGCAGTCTCAGCACGCATTCAGGAGATGACATTATGGGCCAGTGACTGTCTTAAAAGCTGGTTTCCAAGAATGTGAAACATCCATGGCTACCCTCAGAATCCTAAACACTGCGTCCATAAATAAACATAAAAAACTGACGTACCTGAAAGGCAACTTGCCCACCGATTTCGGCAACTTGCTCTCCTGAAGGGACAAGATCCCCTGAAGCCTCATCCGGCGGCCGGGCCGGGAGGGTGTCGCAGCAGCTGGCGGCCGAGAAGCGCAGCTGGCTCTTGCGCGAGTCGGCCGTGAGCGACACGTCGTGCGAGTAGGACTGCAGGAAGGCGCGCACGCCGTCGATGCCCACGAAGTGCGAGACGGGCACGCCGCGCAAGGCGCCGCTGTCGGGCGGCAGCAGGTGCCGGCGGCGCCAGCGGCGCAGGCGCAGCGCCAGCAGCAGCAGCAGGAAGGCCACGAAGAGGCACGACACGGCGGCCACGGCCAGCACCAGCCAGCGCGTCAGGCTGCCGGCCGCCTCGCCCGGCGCCGCCGCCTCGGCCGCGCTGCCCAGCTCGGCCAGCAGCTCGGCCACGCTCTCGGCCAGCACCACGCTCAGCGTGGCCGTGGCCGACAGCGCCGGCCGCCCGTGGTCCTTCACCACCACCACCAGGCTCTGGCGCGCCGCGTCGCGGGCCAGCGGGAAGCGCGCCGTGCGCACCTCGCCGCTGTGCAGCCCCACGCGGAACAGCCCCGGCTCCGTGGCCTTGGCCAGCTCGTAGGACAGCCACGCGTTCTGCCCCGCGTCCGCGTCCACCGCCACCACCTTGGCCACCAGCGCGCCGGGCTCCGACCAGCGCGGCGCCAGCTCCACGCCCGACCACGCGCCGCCCGAGCCCGCCGCGGGAGCCGCCGGCGGGTACAGCACCTGCGGCGCGTTGTCGTTCTCGTCCACGATCTGCAGCCGCACCGACACGTTGCTGCTCAGCGCCGGCGCGCCGCCGTCCTCCGCACGCACCCACAGCTGCAGCTCGCGCACCTGCTCGTAGTCCAAGGAGCGCAGCGCGTACAGCGCGCCCGTCTCCGCCTGCACCGACACGTACGACGACAGCGGCGCGCCCCGCACCCGCCCCTCCGACAGCCGGTAGCGCACGCGCGCGTTCTGCCCCCAGTCCGCGTCCGTGGCGCGCACCGTCAGCACCAGCGCGCCCGCCGCGTTGTTCTCCGCCAGCCGCGCGCTGTAGCGCTCCTCCGCGAACACCGGCGCGTTGTCGTTCACGTCCAGCACCCGCAGCGCCAGCACCGCGCTGCTCTGCAGCGCCGGCGACCCGCCGTCGGCCGCCCGCACCGTCACGTTGTGCTCCGATTCCTGCTCCCGGTCCAATAGTTCTGCAGTCACCACGCGATAGTAATTATCGAATGACTTCTCTAGGCGGAACGGGTGGCTGTCGCTGATGCTGCACTGCACCTCCCCGTTCACTCCAGAATCTCTGTCTTGGACCCTGAAAATTCCTATTACTGTCCCCAGCGGTATATCTTCTGGAACCGGACTGAACACAGACATAATGAAAATCTCGGGAACGTAGTTGTTTACATCAATGACCTTAATGAATACCTTGCTGTGGGAAGAGAGTCCGCCCGCATCCCGAGCTTGCACAACCAATTCGTAAAATTCGTGTTCTTCAAAATTCAAGTTCTCCATTATCACAATTTCTCCAGTTTTCGGATCTATCTTAAAAATCTTTTCGAACATCTCCGGAATTTTAAAGAATGAGTATTTCACCTCGGCGTTTGGCCCCTCATCTCTGTCAGTTGCTGTCACTTGTAACACCCGACTTCCCACAGCCACGTCTTCTCTTACAGTCACCTTATACACAGACTGAATAAATTCCGGAGCATTGTCGTTTCCATCTAACACAATGATTTGGATTGTTGTCGATCCTGATTTCATCGGAGTCCCTTTGTCTGTAGCTGTCAGGATTAAATTATGAGCAGCCTGCTGTTCCCGATCCAAAGATTTCACCAATAATAATTCTGGATATTTCACACCGTCATCTCCGGTTTCCACGTCCAAGGTGAAGTAGCTGCTCTCGCTACATTCATAATTCTGTAAAGAGTTCACTCCTATGTCGGGATCATGAGCTCTCTCTAAAGGGAAGCGTGCACCTGGTGCAGTATTCTCGCTGATTTCTAAGACGCTTAGTCTCTCTGGGAAACTGGGAGTATTATCGTTAATATCCAGTATCTCTACCTCCCCTTTGTAAATGTTCATTGGACCCTTTACAAGAATTTCAAAGTTTAGAACACATTTAGCAACAGCTGTGCATATCTCCTCCCTGTCTACCTGCTCCATCATAGATAAGTGGCCGTTCTGCAAGTCTAAAAAAAAATACTTTTTCCTTCCTGTGTCAAAAACGTGGGCATCGCGATCTCGGAGCGCTGCGAGCTGCAGCCCCAGGTCCTTGGCCACGTCGCCCACGAACGAGCCCTTGGGCATCTCCTCGGGCACCGAGTAGCGCAGCTGCCCCCACGCCGCCTCCCACGCCGCCAGCAGGACGGCCCAGAGCAGAGCTCGCTGCCGCCGGCCCCAGCTCCTCCTCGCCGCGCACATCTCCGCCGCGGAACCGCAACACGGTGGGAAGTTCGCCCCGCCGACCGCCGATCGGGAACTCGTCACGCCTCCCGCTTCTGATCTAATTTCTTCTTCAGCTCACCGCTCCCGACCGCTGCCCTTGGCCCCTCCGCCTCGCTGCAGCACCGATCGGCACCGCGGGGACGATCCCAATCCGGAGCCTGCCGAGTCACAGAGAGAGCGCGCAGGAGATCCTCTCCGCAGCGGGCGGGGCTGCAGCGCTCCCATTCTCCTCTCGCTCCTCTCGGTCAACAGCGGCGCCCGCAGCCTCTTCCCCGCACTGCCGGCACCGAGCGCTGCCCAGCTCGCGGGGACAGCACGGCGGCACGGAGACATCGGACCCCGTCCAGCGGGGACCTCCTGCCTCTGCTTTTCTCCAGCCGATCTCTTCTTTGAGAAGCTGATCAAGACCGGTAGAGAAGGCAGAGGCATCCTTGTGCTGTTTCTACCGCACAGAAAATGTAATTTTAATGGTGATACAATACTGACATAAAGTTATCTTAATGAGTAGGCATTACTAGTCAGATTCCATTAGTTCAAAACCACAATTTCTTCCACTAATTATCTAGTTTTTTCAGCTGTCATGATTGGACGATCTTTTTATTCCCCTAATTTTTTCTTCCAATATATCTTAATATTGGAATGCCATTAGCAACCTCAGATTTCCAAACTCCATGTGATAGCAAAAGCCAGCAGCCGACTTTTCTGTGTTCAAGTTCCTTAGGTCACCTCGAACCTGATCTTCTCTTACAGTGGGAAGGACTATTTTCCCCCACTCACTGCCTTGAGCTCCATCCGCTTGACAGATGTAGGAAGAGACCTTGTCAGTCTGATGATTGAGGCAAAGATGTGGCTAAGTACCTCAGCCTTCTCGTGGTCTGTTTTTACCAGTTTGTCAGTTGTGTTAATCAGGAGACATACCAGGGTTTAAAACCTTCTTCTTCAGTCTGACTTACCTGTGGAAGCTCTCCATGTTGTTCTTTTCATTCCTTGTAGAGTTCAGCTCCAGCCACGTCTCGGCCAACCTGACCCTATCCCAACACAACCAGCCAACATCCCTTTACTCTTCCCAGGACACCTGTCCATAATCCCACAGCTACACATTTATTTCTCACCCCTTAGTTTGAGCAGCAAGTCTTCCCTCAGCCATGCTGTTTTTTCCCCTTCTTATCCTGATTTCCTACACATGGGGTCAAGAGATCATGCACTGTATGGAAAACATCCCTAAAGGTCTGCCGAGTTCTGCTCCCTTGTCCTCCAGTGCACTTTCCTGTGAGGGGCCCCACTGATTAAATCCTTTAAGAGCTGGAAGTTTGCTTTCCTAAAATTCATGGTTCTAACTTTCCCTTTTGCCAGATCCATATCCCTCAGGACTATGAACTTGACCAATGAATGATTATGGCAGCCCAAGCTGCTTCCAGTCTTGATTTCTCTGATTAGCTTATCTGTGTTCATGACGAACAAGTCCAGAAAAATATTTCTTCCAGTAAGGAAGGCTGGACTAAGGTCTTAATCCTTCCTAAAGGGCACCTCCAGCGAGCTTCTTGGGAGAATTCAGCAGTGTGTTCAGACCTTTTAAGACAGGACACTGCCTCCTGATCTCACAGGGTAAAAGCCATAAGCCATCTGTTTATGAACTGCCTCAGACACTTGAAGCCTCAAACTGGACTGGCCCAAACCCCAGAAGCTTAACAAGGGAAGGTGATGGTTCATAACGATCTCAATAAGAGAGACACACCAACTCTCTTTTATAACATACAGTAGTGGAAGAGACTAGCACAGGTAGTCCTACAAAGGAGGTAGTCCTACATCTCTTTAAATGTGGAGAATATTTACTGTAAGTAACTTCACACAGGAATTCAGCCACACACAGAATGCTGAGCAGATCCTGGTCCTAGGAAAGGGACAGTGCCCCTGTTCCACACAGCCAAGATATTACAGGACTTCCATAGAGTAAATCAGTTTTATTAACAATTTGTATTAGAGTTCCAGTAAAAGAAGTTTGCATGCAGACTTCTTGTTCACAGGTAGCTTTCTCCCAGTGGAAAGGGGGAATCTGCCTGCAGGTTCCTTGGTGAAAAGGAGATGAATCCAGCCCTCCACCAATGCATTTGAGGAGCAAAACACAGCACAGCAGAGGCCTGTACCTTCCCAGATTAACTGGATTATGAAACACTTCATCCTTGATGTTTGTCAGTCTTCTGGTCAGCATCATTACGTATTCCCTCCCCCGGACTTACCTTTTCATCTGGGCCTTGTGGAACTAGTCCTGCTGTAGTCCTCTGCATTTCATGATGCCAAAGCTTCTCCCTGGTAGCAGCTTTTACTCTCCAAATTCCCAGCTCCAGGCACTCCCAAAAGAATACTTCCCAAGGGAAATACGTCGTCGTTTTGTGCCTTTCTTTTCCAAAATTCATGTACCTGAAGTGTTACAAACACCCCCTAATTGCCATCTGCAGATGTAGCTGTCAGAAGATTTGAGAAGGCCACTCCCCTACATCACAGCTTTACAGAGACAGAGCACACCTAGGGCCTCTCTTGAGGCAGGGCCCAGTTTCCCCTGATCTGCCTATTCCTGTGCTCCATCCCAGCCAAAAGGTCAGTGCTCTAAAGAACCATAGTGGCCTGAAAGCAATTATTCCATTGTCCTCCCAATTTTCCTGAATGCTGCTTCAGCTGCATCTTTAAACTGGAGAAATGAGCCCACTCACCCACTACCTTTGCCAAAGGAAAATACAAACACTATCTCCACACAGGGCCTTCAGGTGTTTTCTTTATTTTAGTTTTACACGTAAACTGTTACGATGTTAAACTTTATAACTTCAACAAAACACACTGTGAGGCTTTCTGAATATTCCGTGCATCACAGACATCATTCAAATAATCAGTTATCATATGTGGGGTGGCAGTCCTCCAGCAGAAAAGGAAAGACAATGTTCAAATTCAGTTTAGAGAGTAGCAGGAGAAAGGGTAAAAATGGGAATGCAAATGCTGTAACACAGATGGAGAAAATCATGTGGGGACAGCTTTCTACTCCTGGCAAGAAACCACTGTATGTAGAAGCAATAACAAGACCAACATCAAACTTCTTTTTACCATTTCATGTTGATTCCTACCATTCAGAAAATGCTCTCTGAAGGACTTAAGAACTTTTCATGAAATGTAACCAAATAAAATGAATGAGTTTTCAGAACTTAGTACAATTATAGTAGACAAAACACCACCCGTGCTGTTACATTTCTGTATTTCAATGAGGCAAAATGCTGAACACTGCTTTATTGGGAAAAAAGAATATATTGTTGTACATTTTATTGCTCTTCTCCACTCTGAAGAGGATGAAACCACTGTACTAGGAGGGTCAGAACACTCTTCTTGCCAGCTGAACTGCAGTTGCCTGCATTGCAGAGGTTTGATAGGAGCAACTCCACCATTCACTGGCCAGCACTAGTGAATCATATGCAGACACACAGTGGCTATATTGACTGGCAGGGAACCAAAGCACACAGAGCCCACACATCTCAGACAGAGGCATCCAGAACCCAAGGAAGAATGAGCTCAGTCCTCACACAACATTGGGACACAGTATTCTTAATATCTTTGCTCCCTGAGCTGGGAAAGGGGTTTTGTATATTTTATGAAGGAGATGTGTCTGCCAAACTGTGCCATTGTCTGACAGAACAAAAGAAAAGCACCACTATCTTGTTGGACAGCAAGAGAGACAAGAGCATAGCTGTAATGCTAGCCTCCTTCTTAAGCCCAATCAGAAATGACCATAAAAGAGCTGAAACATACTACGGCCTCAATGAGGGAACATAAGTATGATTTCTTTCCTTGTTTCTGTTTATGGACTGGCCGAAAAATTTACATGAAATTGGTTACAGCAATTGGAAAGACAGATATCTTCTGGAGGAACAACTGGCACATGCAGCAGACTGAATCCCCTCCTCCCATGACCACTGAAGCTGCTGGCTGTGCACACCCCAGCTAGGTAAAGGAAAGAGCATTGAACTCTGCTGCAGACAGAGTCCCAGCACTGTCTGGAGCCATGTCCTCTGTGCTGACAGGGACACAGGGGAAATCCTGTCCCTCATCAGGCTCCTGGCCCGTGGCACAGTGCTGTGGTGGCAGGCTGGGGAGGATGGGCCTGAGGAATCTGAACTCGCTGTTGCCCGAGCCCGTAGTGAGGCTGATCTCGTAGCAGTAGGCGCGGGGCAGGGTCCCTGCAGCGGCGGCATCGGCCAGGCCGCTCTGCAGGTTGTCAGCACCGTAAAGCACATGGCCGGCCTCCAGCTCCTTTCTCTTGCACACCTTGCGAGCAACAAAGGCCGCGCTGGAGATGAGGAAGAGGAGGGAGACAAAGACCAAGGAGACAATTAAATAGGTTGTCAGGGAGTCGCCCTGATCCTCGGTGGTCGGGCTGCTGTGCGGGAGGCGCACGTCGGAGAAGTCCTTGAGCAGGAGTGCGCTCAGAGCTGCGGTGGCTGACAGCGGGGGCTTGCCGTTGTCTCTGACCAGGACAACAAGCTTCTGCTTCACAGCGTCTCTGTCTGTCACCGGCCTCCTCAGACGCACCTCCCCGCTTTGGACACCCACCGTGAACAGCCCCGGCTCGGTGGCCCTCAGCAGGTGGTAGGAGAGCCAGGAGTTCTGGCCCGAGTCGGCATCGACGGCCACCACTTTGGTGATGAGGTAGCCCGCCTCAGCCGACACGGGCACCAGCTCGCCGGACGCTGGGCTGCTGTCCTGGCCTGGGTACAGCACGAGCGGAGCGTTGTCATTCTCGTCCAGCACCACCAGGCGCACGGTGACGTTGGCTCGGAGGGGAGGAGAGCCCGCGTCCGAGGCACTGACCGTCACCTCCGTCTGCCTCAAGCGCTCGTAGTCCAGGGGCCGCAGCACAAAGACGTGTCCGTTCTCAGAGTTCACCGAGATGCAGGAGCACCAGGGCCGCTCTGCCGCTTGCACTGGGGACAGCGAATAGGTCACCTTGGCATTGAGCCCCACGTCAGCATCTGCAGCACTGACGGCTCCAACAAACACCCTGGGCACGTTGTTCTCGCGCACATACATGGTGTAGGACGTCTGGTTGAAGACGGGGGCGTTGTCATTGACATCCGAGATGTCCACCGTGAAGGTCTGCGTGCTTGTGAGAGGAGGCGACCCCGCATCTGCTGCTGTCACGCTCAGGATGTGCCGAGCCGTCTCCTCGCGGTCCAGCGCGCTCACCGTCACCAGCTCATAGTAATTCTTATAGGCTGGCCGCAGGGAGAAGAAGAGCTGATCCTCCAGGGAACACGAGATCTGCCCGTTGGCACCAGAATCCCGGTCCCTGACCGAAAACAGGGCAACCACTGTGCCAGGCGCTGTGTTCTCTGGGAGGGGACTGCTGAAGGAACTCACCACCAGCTCAGGGGCATTGTCATTCACATCCACCACCTCCACCAACACCTTGCAGATTGCTGAGAGACCCCCTCCATCTCTGGCCCTCACACTGAGCTCATGAGTCTCTGCTGCCTCAAAGTCCAGAGGTTTTGTGAGTTTAATTTCTCCAGTAATGGGATCAATCACAAATGCTGAGTCACTCTGTTCTACTGCTTGGCTGAGTTGGTAGGTAATATCCCCATTAACTCCTGCATCCTGATCGGTTGCCAGAACAGTCAGAACCACAGAGCCTTCTGGCATGTTCTCCAAAACCTTTGAAACGTACACCTCCTCTGTGAATACAGGAGCATTGTCATTGACATCTAGAATTACAATGTGGACTTGGGTGGTGCCAGTCCTTGGAGGAGATCCCCCATCTTCCGCAATGAGACTGAAACTCATCTCTGCCTGCTCCTCTCTGTCTAGCGCCTTTTCCAAGACCAATTCAAGATACTTCTTACCTGTAATCTGAGTCCCATAGGAGACACTAAAGTACTCATTCTCAGGAAAGATGCTATACACCTGGATGATGTTGCTGCCAATATCGAGGTCCCGAGCCACCTCTAGCGGAAAACGAGAGCCCAGGTCGCTCGTTTCGGGGATGTCAAAAGTGACTTCTTCCTCGGGGAACACGGGTGAGTGGTCATTGATGTCCACCAGGGTCACCTCGACCCGAAAGAACTGCAGCGGGTTGGCGAGCAGCAGCTCGAAGGGGAGCATGCAGGTGGCGGCCTGGCCGCACAGCTCCTCCCGGTCCAGCCTCCCCGATACCACGAGGCGGCCGGAGCCGCCGTCTAAGCGAAAATGCTGCCGGCCGTCCTCCGACACCAGGCGGGCGCGGCGAGCCGAGAGCTGCGCCGGCGTCAGCCCCGCGTCCTCCGCCAGCTTGCCCACCAGGGAGCCGCTCTCCGCCTCCTCGGCCACGGAGTAGCGGATGGGCTCGGAGCCAGCGAGCGGCAGCGACAGGAAAGCAGAGAGACAAAGCACTTGCCTTGCGATCGCCATGGTGCGGCAGCGGCGGCGGCCGGTGTCGGTGTGGCGGATGTGCCGGGCGATTCCCCGCGGAAAGCGGCCAAGTGCGGGGCGGGCGCCTTCCCTCGGTGTCTCCGATTCTGGCCCTTGGTCCGACAAGGAGCCGGTGTGTCCCGGCGGCTGGTGACACGGAGCCGCTGCGACCTCCGTCAGAATGAGCTGCGCTGGTCAATGTTTAGCTGTGCTGGGTCGGGTCGAGCTCGTCTGCACTGCTCCGCTCTCAGCTCGGCTCCGCGGGGCTGCTCTCAGCTCGGCTCCGCGGGGCCGCTCTCAGCTCGGCTCCGCGGGGCTGCTCTCAGCTCGGCTCCGCGGGGCTGCTCTCAGCTCGGCTCCGCGGGGCTGCTCTCAGCTCGGCTCCGCGGGGCTGCTCTCAGCTCGGCTCCGCGGGGCTGCTCTCAGCTCGGCGGGGCTGCTCCGCGCTCCGCCGCCTCCGCTGCCGCAGCCGCTCGGCGCCGCCTTAGCCGAGGGCACCACCCAGCGGTGCGCGCTGGGACTGCACCCGCCGCCGCCCGCAGCCCGCGCTGCCGCTCGCCCCGGCCCGCGATTCCAAAACTTTCCGGACACCCGCGGGCAGCGGCGGAACGCGGATTTTCCCGGGGCACCTGAAAGCGAAGGTTCAGTCCGACAACGAGCCACTCGCATTGCACGGCAGGACAAACCGCACACAGATGGGGCAGTGATAACAGCACAGGCAAGATAACGAACTCTCTCTCGGCTCCGTCTGTCAACTAAGGCACTTCACCCACCAATCCAGTGCTTCAGACATCGGACACCGGGAGGAAAAAAACTCTCCGAATTCGGAAAGCCTTGAAGGAGCATTTCAGGTAAGAACGTTTCTACAAAGGATTCTATCTCCACAAATGTAGTCAGGGCCTTACCTTTATTTCAATTCGACATATTTTTCAATTTTACAAACACTGTGGCATAGCAGTTCACAATGTTAAACTGTATAACTTCAGCACGAGAGAGTGTGAGGGAATCTTTGGGAGTATTCCACTGACCAGAGACATCATTGAAACAAAGAGTTATTATAGATGGGGTGGCAGTCTTTCTGTAGCGGAATAGGCATAACAAGGTTCATGACAGTTCAGAGGGTAGAAAAAGAAAGGGCAACCATGGGGATGCAGATGCCCTGATTCAATTTGAGATAATCCTGTAGGGAAAGCTTTCAAGTTCCCACAAGAAGCCACTGAATTCAAAGAGAAGAATTAGGAAAAAAACCTCAAAGTCCTGATGGAATGTTCTTCTTGATTTGAAGTTCAAAAAATTTTCCTTGATGAACATGTGCCTTATTCATGCACACAAACACAAGGAATATGTTATAAAGATTCTCTAGAGTTGCAGCATACCCTAACACATCTGCTGCTACTTTATCTTCTGGACGCTCAGAGTTGGACAGAACACTAAAGCCACACATAGGCCAAGGGAAGATTTTGTTATGTATTTTTCTCCTCCTCTCTACCCTGAAGATAATGACTTCCCTCTACACGTAGGGTCAAAAGAGCCTTTTACTCTGCAGAGCTGGAATTGCCAGCATTGCAATGGCTGGATGGGACAAATTCCCTGTTTCACTGGGCAGCACTACTGAACCATCTGCACATGCAGAATGGCCACACAGACAGACAGACTGAGAAGAAAGTGTCACACACAAAGCCCACAGACAGAGACAGACACCTCCACAACCGCTAAAAGGAAAAGCCTTTATAAACAGAACATTGTGACACAGTACTCAGAAGTACCTTGGTTTTCTGAACTGGGAAGAGAAGCTTACTGCAATTTCAGCAAGTGTGGGATTTGTCTACCCAACTGTGCCATGGAGCTAGAACAGAGAATAAGAAGCCCAAAATCTGCTTTGACAGCAAGAGACACGAGAGCAGAGCTGGAAGTGCATTATGACAGCCTACCTGAAATGTTTTTGACAGCGTTGAAATACGCTATTATCTAAGGAAAAGAATCTGAGTATGTTTTCGTCTTTATTTGTGCTTTTGGAGTGCAAGATAAAATTTGACACTGATGGAGAATTTTCAGGAATTTGGTTATGCCAACTGAGAACATATTTCCTGTGGAGGAACCATCACCACATGCTGCAGCCTCAATCCCCTCCAGCCATGGGCATTGAAGCCTCTGTCTGTGCTCACCACAGCTAGCTCAAGGAAAGAGCGGTTTTTGCCAGGGCAGTGGGAAGCAGAGGCTCATCCTAGAACGACCAAGCCGCATTGCCTGGCAGGAAAAACCGGACATGGAGAGGGCAGTGGTAAACAGAATGGGCATGCCAATGAACGCTCTATCAGCTGCATCTCCATGGTCAGGAACTGAGCCCACTCAACAGTACCTTTGTTAAAAGACAAATTGAGAAAAACTTCACAGAATATTGACAAACATTGAAGGAGGCTTCCCAGAAAGATCATCTCTACAAGGAGTTCTGTCTTCACTAAAGGACTCTGCGTGTTTTCTTTCTTTCAGTCTAACACATATTTTCAGGGTCTAAACTCAGACTTTTACCAATTAAAAACGTTAACCTGTACAACATCAGCACAAGACGGTGTGAGGGAGGTTTTCTGAGGATTTCATGCATCACAGACATCATTCAAACAACCAGTTCTCATAGATGGGATCTCTAGAGGAACGGGCTCAGAACAATCCTCAGTATGTTTAAAAGGCAGAAATGGGAATGCAAATGTTCCAACACAAACACAGAAAATCATGTAGGCACAATTTTCCAGTCCCATCAAGGAGCCTTGTGTTTAAGGACCAACAATTGAAAGACCAAATTCAGTGTTCTTGTTAAAGTTCTTCTTGACTCTACCTTCCACTAACTGACTTTTAACATGTGTGAGGTTTTCCTTCCGTGCACCCAAAGACAATGAACACATTTCTACAATTCTGTTCAGTTACAGTCTACCCGACCAATGTTTGTGCTGCTCTATTGCCAAGGCAATCCTGAGGTGACACAACATCCAAACCCTTCTTGTATTCCAGAGGAAGATTTGGTTGTGCATTTTGCTGCTCTGCTCTGGGCTAGATAAGGAAGATGAGACTGCTGTTCCAAAAGAGTCCAATTCACCTCCTTCCCTGCTGAGGTGGCATTGCCCGTGTTGCAAAGCACAGGTGGGAGCAACTCCCTGCTTCACCAGGCAGCACAATGGAAGAATCTGCGGATATCCAGTGTCTACACAGAGAAACTCAGGGACAAGAAAGCAAAGCACACAGAGCTCACATCTCAGACAGAGACATCCAGAACTCAGGGAAGAAAGGAACTAGTGCTCACATGACATTGTGACTCATTCAAAATTACTTCCTTGCTCCCCAGAGCTGGGAAAAAAGCCTTTCTGCACTTCTGTGAGGATATGATTTGTTGGGCCAACAGTGACATTGTCCTAAAGCTCAAAACACAAAGGTCACCTGTCTTGTCAGACAGCAAGAGAAACAAGAGCATAGTTGTGAGGGCTAACCACATACTTAAAGTCTGTTGGAAATGGCAGTTACTAAACAGTTACTAAATAATAGAGAGAATTTCGGATTCTTTTATTTTCAATCATTCTTTTTGTAGTGGCAGGAATTTCTTCTGAACAGAATTTGCTGGAAGTTGGTTATAGCAATTTAAAATAAAGATTTGCTCTAGAGGAACCAGAGCAATATGCTGCAACTTGAATCTCCCCCTCCCATGGACATTGAAGCCTCTGGCTGTGCACACCCCAGCTAGGTAAAGGAAAGAGCATTGAACTGTCCTGCAGACAGAGTCCCAGCATTGTCTGGAGCCATGTCCTCTGTGCTGACAGGGACACAGGGGAAATCCTGTCCCTCATCAGGCTCCTGGCCCGTGGCACAGTGCTGTGGTGGCAGGCTGGGGAGGATGGGCCTGAGGAATTTGAACTCGCTGTTGCCCGAGCCCGTAGTGAGGCTGATCTCGTAGCAGTAGGCGCGGGGCAGGGTCCCTGCAGCGGCGGCATCGGCCAGGCCGCTCTGCAGGTTGTCGGCACCGTAAAGCACATGGCCGGCCTCCAGCTCCTTTCTCTTGCACACCTTGCGAGCCACAAAGGCCGCGCTGGAGATGAGGAAGAGGAGGGAGACAAAGACCAAGGAGACGATTAAATAGGTTGTCAGGGAGTCACCCTGATCCTCGGTGGCCGGGCTGCTGTGCGGGAGGCGCACGTCGGAGAAGTCCTTGAGCAGGAGTGCGCTCAGAGCTGCGGTGGCTGACAGCGGGGGCTTGCCGTTGTCTCTGACCAGGACAACGAGCTTCTGCTTCACGCTGTCTCTGTCTGTCACCGGCCTCCTCAGACGCACCTCCCCGCTTTGGACACCCACCGTGAACAGCCCCGGCTCGGTGGCCCTCAGCAGGTGGTAGGAGAGCCAGGAGTTCTGGCCCGAGTCGGCATCGACGGCCACCACTTTGGTGATGAGGTAGCCCGCCTCAGCCGACACGGGCACCAGCTCGCCGGACGCTGGGCTGCTGTCCTGGCCTGGGTACAGCACGAGCGGGGCGTTGTCATTCTCGTCCAGCACCACCAGGCGCACGGTGACGTTGGCTCGGAGGGGAGGAGAGCCCGCGTCCGAGGCACTGACCGTCACCTCCGTCTGCCTCAAGCGCTCGTAGTCCAGGGGCTGCAGCACAAAGACGTGTCCGTTCTCAGAGTTCACCGAGATGCAGGAGCACCAGGGCCGCTCTGCCGCTTGCGCTGGGGCCAGCGAATAGGTCACCTTGGCATTGAGCCCCATGTCAGCATCTGCAGCACTGACGGCTCCAACAAACACCCTGGGCACGTTGTTCTCGCGCACATACATGGTGTAGGACGTCTGGTTGAAGACGGGGGCGTTGTCATTGACATCCGAGATGTCCACCGTGAAGGTCTGCGTGCTTGTGAGAGGAGGCGACCCCGCATCTGCTGCTGTCACGGTCAGGAGGTGCCGAGCCGTCTCCTCGCGGTCCAGCGCGCTCACCGTCACCAGCTCATAGTAATTCTTATAGGCTGGCCGCAGGGAGAAGAAGAGGTGATCCTCCAGGGAACACGAGATCTGCCCGTTGGCACCAGAATCCCGGTCCCTGACCGAAAACAGGGCAACCACTGTGCCAGGCACAGTGTTCTCAGGAAGGGGACTGCTGAAGGAACTCACCACCAGCTCAGGGGCATTGTCATTCACATCCACCACCTCCACCAACACCTTGCAAATTGCTGAGAGCCCTCCTCCATCTCTGGCCCTCACACTAAGCTCATGAGTCTCTGCTGCCTCAAAGTCCAGAGGTTTTGTTAGTTTAATTTCTCCAGTGATGGGATCAATGAGAAATGCTGAGTCACTCTGTCCAAGTGTTTGGCTGAGTTGATAGGAAATGTCCCCGTTTACTCCTGCATCCTGATCAGTTGCCAGAACTGTCAGAACCACAGAGCCTTCTGGAATGTTTTCCAGAACCTTTCCTATATAACGTTCTTGTGTGAAGATGGGAGCATTGTCATTTACATCTAGAATGAAAACTGAGACCTCGATGGTCCCACTTCTGGGAGGAGAGCCCCCATCTTCAGCAATAACACTGAAACCCATCTCTGCCTGCTCCTCTCTGTCTAATGGCTTCTCTAAAAGAAGTTCAACATATTGGTCACCATTATCCCGACTTCCATAGGAGACACTAAAATACTTATTCTCAGGAGAGATTCTGTATGCCTGGACAGCATTACTGCCAATATCGAGGTCCTGAGCCACCGCCAGCGGGAAACGAGAGCCCACGTCGCTCCTTTCCACAATGTTAAAACTTACTCGTTCCTCGGGGAAAATGGGTGAGTGGTCATTGATGTCCACCAGGGTCACCTCGACCCGAAAGAACTGCAGCGGGTTGGTGAGCAGCAGCTCGAAGGGGAGCATGCAGGTGGCGGCCTGGCCGCACAGCTCCTCCCGGTCCAGCCTCCCCGACACCACGAGGCGGCCGGAGCCGCCGTCTAAGCGAAAATGCTGCCGGCCGTCCTCCGACACCAGGCGGGCGCGGCGAGCCGAGAGCTGCGCCGGCGTCAGCCCCGCGTCCTCCGCCAGCTTGCCCACCAGGGAGCCGCTCTCCGCCTCCTCGGCCACGGAGTAGCGGATGGGCTCGGAGCCAGCGAGCGGCAGCGACAGGAAAGCAGAGAGACAAAGCACTTGCCTTGCGAACGCCATGGTGCGGCAGCGGCGGCGGCCGGTGTCGGTGTGGCGGATGTGCCGGGCGATTCCCCGCGGAAAGCGGCCAAGTGCGGGGCGGGCGCCTTCCCTCGGTGTGTCCGTCTCTGGCCCTTAGTCCGAAAAGGAGGCCGTGTGTCCCGGCGGCTGGTGACACGGAGCAGCGGTCGCAGTCGTAGCCGCTGCGACCTCCGTCAGAATGAGCTGCGCTGGTCAATGTTTAGCTGTGCTGGGTCGGGTCGAGCTCGTCTGCACTGCTCCGCTCTCAGCTCGGCTCCGCGGGGCTGCTCTCAGCTCGGCTCCGCGTTGCCGCTCTCAGCTCGGCTCCGCGGGGCTGCTCTCAGCTCGGCTCCGCGGGGCTGCTCTCAGCTCGGCTCCGCGGGGCTGCTCTCAGCTCGGCTCCGCGGGGCTGCTCTCAGCTCGGCGGGGCTGCTCCGGGCTCGGCCGCCTCCGCTGCCGCAGCCGCTCGGCGCCGCCTTAGCCGAGGGCACCACCCAGCGGTGCGCGCTGGGACTGCACCCGCCGCCGCCCGCAGCCCGCGCTGCCGCTCGCCCCGGCCCGCGATTCCAAAACTTTCCGGACACCCGCGGGCAGCGGCGGAACGCGGATTTTCCCGGGGCACCTGAAAGCGAAGGTTCAGTCCGACAACGAGCCACTCGCATTGCACGGCAGGACAAACCGCACACAGATGGGGCAGTGATAACAGCACAGGCAAGATAACGAACTCTCTCTCGGCTCCGTCTGTCAACTAAGGCACTTCACCCACCAATCCAGTGCTTCAGACATCGGACACCGGGAGGAAAAAAACTCTCCGAATTCGGAAAGCCTTGAAGGAGCATTTCAGGTAAGAACGTTTCTACAAAGGATTCTATCTCCACAAATGTAGTCAGGGCCTTACCTTTATTTCAATTCGACATATTTTTCAATTTTACAAACACTGTGGCATAGCAGTTCACAATGTTAAACTGTATAACTTCAGCACGAGAGAGTGTGAGGGAATCTTTGGGAGTATTCCACTGACCAGAGACATCATTGAAACAAAGAGTTATTATAGATGGGGTGGCAGTCTTTCTGTAGCGGAATAGGCATAACAAGGTTCATGACAGTTCAGAGGGTAGAAAAAGAAAGGGCAACCATGGGGATGCAGATGCCCTGATTCAATTTGAGATAATCCTGTAGGGAAAGCTTTCAAGTTCCCACAAGAAGCCACTGAATTCAAAGAGAAGAATTAGGAAAAAAACCTCAAAGTCCTGATGGAATGTTCTTCTTGATTTGAAGTTCAAAAAATTTTCCTTGATGAACATGTGCCTTATTCATGCACACAAACACAAGGAATATGTTATAAAGATTCTCTAGAGTTGCAGCATACCCTAACACATCTGCTGCTACTTTATCTTCTGGACGCTCAGAGTTGGACAGAACACTAAAGCCACACATAGGCCAAGGGAAGATTTTGTTATGTATTTTTCTCCTCCTCTCTACCCTGAAGATAATGACTTCCCTCTACACGTAGGGTCAAAAGAGCCTTTTACTCTGCAGAGCTGGAATTGCCAGCATTGCAATGGCTGGATGGGACAAATTCCCTGTTTCACTGGGCAGCACTACTGAACCATCTGCACATGCAGAATGGCCACACAGACAGACAGACTGAGAAGAAAGTGTCACACACAAAGCCCACAGACAGAGACAGACACCTCCACAACCGCTAAAAGGAAAAGCCTTTATAAACAGAACATTGTGACACAGTACTCAGAAGTACCTTGGTTTTCTGAACTGGGAAGAGAAGCTTACTGCAATTTCAGCAAGTGTGGGATTTGTCTACCCAACTGTGCCATGGAGCTAGAACAGAGAATAAGAAGCCCAAAATCTGCTTTGACAGCAAGAGACACGAGAGCAGAGCTGGAAGTGCATTATGACAGCCTACCTGAAATGTTTTTGACAGCGTTGAAATACGCTATTATCTAAGGAAAAGAATCTGAGTATGTTTTCGTCTTTATTTGTGCTTTTGGAGTGCAAGATAAAATTTGACACTGATGGAGAATTTTCAGGAATTTGGTTATGCCAACTGAGAACATATTTCCTGTGGAGGAACCATCACCACATGCTGCAGCCTCAATCCCCTCCAGCCATGGGCATTGAAGCCTCTGTCTGTGCTCACCACAGCTAGCTCAAGGAAAGAGCGGTTTTTGCCAGGGCAGTGGGAAGCAGAGGCTCATCCTAGAACGACCAAGCCGCATTGCCTGGCAGGAAAAACCGGACATGGAGAGGGCAGTGGTAAACAGAATGGGCATGCCAATGAACGCTCTATCAGCTGCATCTCCATGGTCAGGAACTGAGCCCACTCAACAGTACCTTTGTTAAAAGACAAATTGAGAAAAACTTCACAGAATATTGACAAACATTGAAGGAGCCTTCCCAGAAAGATCATCTCTACAAGGAGTTCTGTCTTCACTAAAGGACTCTGCGTGTTTTCTTTCTTTCAGTCTAACACATATTTTCAGGGTCTAAACTCAGACTTTTACCAATTAAAAACGTTAACCTGTACAACATCAGCACAAGACGGTGTGAGGGAGGTTTTCTGAGGATTTCATGCATCACAGACATCATTCAAACAACCAGTTCTCATAGATGGGATCTCTAGAGGAACGGGCTCAGAACAATCCTCAGTATGTTTAAAAGGCAGAAATGGGAATGCAAATGTTCCAACACAAACACAGAAAATCATGTAGGCACAATTTTCCAGTCCCATCAAGGAGCCTTGTGTTTAAGGACCAACAATTGAAAGACCAAATTCAGTGTTCTTGTTAAAGTTCTTCTTGACTCTACCTTCCACTAACTGACTTTTAACATGTGTGAGGTTTTCCTTCCGTGCACCCAAAGACAATGAACACATTTCTACAATTCTGTTCAGTTACAGTCTACCCGACCAATGTTTGTGCTGCTCTATTGCCAAGGCAATCCTGAGGTGACACAACATCCAAACCCTTCTTGTATTCCAGAGGAAGATTTGGTTGTGCATTTTGCTGCTCTGCTCTGGGCTAGATAAGGAAGATGAGACTGCTGTTCCAAAAGAGTCCAATTCACCTCCTTCCCTGCTGAGGTGGCATTGCCCGTGTTGCAAAGCACAGGTGGGAGCAACTCCCTGCTTCACCAGGCAGCACAATGGAAGAATCTGCGGATATCCAGTGTCTACACAGAGAAACTCAGGGACAAGAAAGCAAAGCACACAGAGCTCACATCTCAGACAGAGACATCCAGAACTCAGGGAAGAAAGGAACTAGTGCTCACATGACATTGTGACTCATTCAAAATTACTTCCTTGCTCCCCAGAGCTGGGAAAAAAGCCTTTCTGCACTTCTGTGAGGATATGATTTGTTGGGCCAACAGTGACATTGTCCTAAAGCTCAAAACACAAAGGTCACCTGTCTTGTCAGACAGCAAGAGAAACAAGAGCATAGTTGTGAGGGCTAACCACATACTTAAAGTCTGTTGGAAATGGCAGTTACTAAACAGTTACTAAATAATAGAGAGAATTTCGGATTCTTTTATTTTCAATCATTCTTTTTGTAGTGGCAGGAATTTCTTCTGAACAGAATTTGCTGGAAGTTGGTTATAGCAATTTAAAATAAAGATTTGCTCTAGAGGAACCAGAGCAATATGCTGCAACTTGAATCTCCCCCTCCCATGGACATTGAAGCCTCTGGCTGTGCACACCCCAGCTAGGTAAAGGAAAGAGCATTGAACTGTCCTGCAGACAGAGTCCCAGCATTGTCTGGAGCCATGTCCTCTGTGCTGACAGGGACACAGGGGAAATCCTGTCCCTCATCAGGCTCCTGGCCCGTGGCACAGTGCTGTGGTGGCAGGCTGGGGAGGATGGGCCTGAGGAATTTGAACTCGCTGTTGCCCGAGCCCGTAGTGAGGCTGATCTCGTAGCAGTAGGCGCGGGGCAGGGTCCCTGCAGCGGCGGCATCGGCCAGGCCGCTCTGCAGGTTGTCGGCACCGTAAAGCACATGGCCGGCCTCCAGCTCCTTTCTCTTGCACACCTTGCGAGCCACAAAGGCCGCGCTGGAGATGAGGAAGAGGAGGGAGACAAAGACCAAGGAGACGATTAAATAGGTTGTCAGGGAGTCACCCTGATCCTCGGTGGCCGGGCTGCTGTGCGGGAGGCGCACGTCGGAGAAGTCCTTGAGCAGGAGTGCGCTCAGAGCTGCGGTGGCTGACAGCGGGGGCTTGCCGTTGTCTCTGACCAGGACAACGAGCTTCTGCTTCACGCTGTCTCTGTCTGTCACCGGCCTCCTCAGACGCACCTCCCCGCTTTGGACACCCACCGTGAACAGCCCCGGCTCGGTGGCCCTCAGCAGGTGGTAGGAGAGCCAGGAGTTCTGGCCCGAGTCGGCATCGACGGCCACCACTTTGGTGATGAGGTAGCCCGCCTCAGCCGACACGGGCACCAGCTCGCCGGACGCTGGGCTGCTGTCCTGGCCTGGGTACAGCACGAGCGGGGCGTTGTCATTCTCGTCCAGCACCACCAGGCGCACGGTGACGTTGGCTCGGAGGGGAGGAGAGCCCGCGTCCGAGGCACTGACCGTCACCTCCGTCTGCCTCAAGCGCTCGTAGTCCAGGGGCTGCAGCACAAAGACGTGTCCGTTCTCAGAGTTCACCGAGATGCAGGAGCACCAGGGCCGCTCTGCCGCTTGCGCTGGGGCCAGCGAATAGGTCACCTTGGCATTGAGCCCCATGTCAGCATCTGCAGCACTGACGGCTCCAACAAACACCCTGGGCACGTTGTTCTCGCGCACATACATGGTGTAGGACGTCTGGTTGAAGACGGGGGCGTTGTCATTGACATCCGAGATGTCCACCGTGAAGGTCTGCGTGCTTGTGAGAGGAGGCGACCCCGCATCTGCTGCTGTCACGGTCAGGAGGTGCCGAGCCGTCTCCTCGCGGTCCAGCGCGCTCACCGTCACCAGCTCATAGTAATTCTTATAGGCTGGCCGCAGGGAGAAGAAGAGGTGATCCTCCAGGGAACACGAGATCTGCCCGTTGGCACCAGAATCCCGGTCCCTGACCGAAAACAGGGCAACCACTGTGCCAGGCACAGTGTTCTCAGGAAGGGGACTGCTGAAGGAACTCACCACCAGCTCAGGGGCATTGTCATTCACATCCACCACCTCCACCAACACCTTGCAAATTGCTGAGAGCCCTCCTCCATCTCTGGCCCTCACACTAAGCTCATGAGTCTCTGCTGCCTCAAAGTCCAGAGGTTTTGTTAGTTTAATTTCTCCAGTGATGGGATCAATGAGAAATGCTGAGTCACTCTGTCCAAGTGTTTGGCTGAGTTCATAGGATATTTCCCCATTAACTCCTGCATCCTGATCAGTTGCCAACACAGTCAGAACCACAGAGCCTTCTGGAGTGTTTTCCAGAACCTTTCCTATATAACGTTCTTGTGTGAAAATGGGAGCATTGTCATTTACATCTAGAATGAAAACTGAGACCTCGATGGTCCCACTTCTGGGCGGAGAGCCCCCATCTTCAGCAATAACATTGAAACCCATCTCTGCCTGCTCCTCTCTGTCTAATGCCTTAGCTAAAGAAGTTCAACATATTGGTCACCATTACTCCGACTTCCATAGGAGACACTAAAATAGTCATTCTCAGGAGATATTCTGTATGCCTGGACGGCATTACTGGCAATATCGAGGTCCTGAGCCACCGCCAGTGGGAAACGAGAGCCCAAGTCGCTCCTTTCCACAATTTTAAAAGTCACTCGTTCCTCGGGGAAAACGGGTGAGTGATCATTGATGTCCACCAGAGTCACCTCGACCCGAAAGAACTGCAGGGGGTTGGCGAGCAGCAGCTCGAAGGGGAGCATGCAGGTGGCGGCCTGGCCGCACAGCTCCTCCCGGTCCAGCCTCCCCGACACCACGAGGCGGCCGGAGCCGCCGTCTAAGCGAAAATGCTGCCGGCCGTCCTCCGACACCAGGCGGGCGCGGCGAGCCGAGAGCTGCGCCGGCGTCAGCCCCGCGTCCTCCGCCAGCTTGCCCACCAGGGAGCCGCTCTCCGCCTCCTCGGCCACGGAGTAGCGGATGGGCTCGGCGCCAGCGAGCGGCAGCGACAGGAAAGCAGAGAGACAAAGCACTTGCCTTGCGATCGCCATGGTGCGGCAGCGGCGGCGGCCGGTGTCGGTGTGGCGAATGTGCCGGGCGATTCCCCGCGGAAAGCGGCCAAGTGCGGGGCGGGCGCCTTCCCTCGGTGTGTCCGATTCTGGCCCTTGGTCCGAAAAGGAGCCGGTGTGCCCTGGCGGTGGGTGACACACCGCAGCGTTTACAGCCGTAGCCACTGCAACCTCCATCAGAATGAGCTGTGCTGGTCAATGTTTGGCAGTGCTGGGCTGGGTCGAACTGGTCTCCACTGTTCTGCTCTAAGCTCGGCCCGCGGGGCTGGGTCGAACTCGGCTGCTCTAGCCTGGGTGGAAGTCGGCTGCGCGGGGCTGCTCTCAGCTCGGCTCCGCGGGGCTGCTCTCAGCTCGGCTCCGCGGGGCTGCTCTCAGCTCGGCTCCGCGGGGCTGCTCTCAGCTCGGCGGGGCTGCTCCGCGCTCCGCCGCCTCCGCTGCCGCAGCCGCTCGGCGCCGCCTTAGCCGAGGGCACCACCCAGCGGTGCGCGCTGGGACTGCACCCGCCGCCGCCCGCAGCCCGCGCTGCCGCTCGCCCCGGCCCGCGATTCCAAAACTTTCCGGACACCCGCGGGCGGCTGCGGAACGCGGATTTTCCCTGGGGCACCTGAAAGCGCAGGTTCAGCCCGACAACGACCCAGTCGCATTGCACGGCAGGACAAACCGCACACAGATGGGGCAGTGATAACAGCACAGGCAAGATAACGAACACTTTCCCGGCTGCGTCTCTAAGCTAAAGGCACTTCATCCACCAATCCACTGCTTCCGACATCGGACACAGGGCGAAAAAAACTCTCCGAATTCGGAAAGCCTTGAGGGAGCATTTCAGGTAAGAACGTTTCTACAAAGGATTCTGTCTCCACAAATATAGCCAGGATGTTACATTTATATCAATTCGATTTATTTTTCAATTTTACAAACACTGTGGCATACCAGTTCACAATGTTAAACTGTATATCTTCGGCACAACTGAGTGTAAGGGAATCTTTGGGAGTATTCCACTGATCAGAGACATCATTGAAACAAAGAGTTATTATAGATGGGCTGGCAGTCTTCTCTAGCGGAACAGGCATAACAAGGTTCAGGACAGTTCAGAGGGTAGAAAAAGAAAGGGCAACAATGGGGATGCACATGCTCTGATGCAATTTCAGATAATCCTGTAGGGAAAGCTTTCAAGTTCCCGCAAGAAGTCACTGACTTCAGACAAAAGAATTAGGAAAGAAAACTCAAAGTCCTGATGGAATGTTCTTCCTGTTCCAAACTTCCAAAAATTTTCTTTGATAGACATGTGCCTTATTCATGCACACTAACACAATGAATACCTGATAAGGATTCTCTGCAGTTACAGCATACGCTAACACACCTGCTGCTACTTTATCTTCAAGACAACCTGAGGGGGGACAGAACACTAACTCACACATAGGCTAAGGGAAGATTTTGTTATGAATTTTTCTGCTCCCCTCTTCCTTGAAGAACATGACACCCTGGTAGTCACAGAGTCAAAACAGCCTTTACTCTGCAGAGCTGGAATTGCCAGGATTGCAACAGCTGGATGGGGCAAATTCCCTGTTTCACTGGGCAGCACTACTGAACCATCTGCACATGCACAATGGCCACACAGACAGACAGACTGAGAAGAAAGTGTCACACACAAAGCCCACAGACAGTGACACAGAAATCCATAAATGCAGAAAGAAAATGCCTTGTGCTAACAGAACATTCTGACACAGTACTCAGAAGTACCTTGCTTTTCTGAGCTGGGAAAAGGGGCTTTGTGCAATTTCCGCAAGTGTCGGATTTGTCTACCCAACTGTGCCATAGAGGTAGAACAAAGAATAAGAAGTCCAAAGCCTGCTTTGACAGCAACAGACAGGAGAGTAAAGTTGGAAGTGCATTATGACAGCCTATTAGAAATGGGATGACAGAGGTGAAATAAGCTAGTATCTGAGAGAAATCTGTAAATCTTTTCCTTTTTATTTCTACTTTTGGAGTGCAAGACAAAATTTGACACTGATGTAGAATCTTCAGGAAATTAGCTATGCCAATTGGAACATATTTCTCCTGGAGAAACCATTACCACATGATGCAGCCGGGATCCCCTCCTGCAATGACCATTGAAGTATCTGTCTGTGCACACCCAGCTTGTTCAAGGAAAGAGCAGCTTTTCCCAGGGCAGTGGGAAGCAGAGGCTCAGCCCAGAATGACCAAGCCGCATTGCCTGGCAGGAAAAACCGGACATGGAGAGGGCAGTGGTAAACAGAATGGGCATGCCAATGAACGCTCTATTGGCTGCATCTCCATGGTCAGGAACTGAGCCCACCCAACAGTGCCTTTGTTAAAGGACAAATTGAGAAAAACTTCACAGAATGTTGACAAACATTGAAGGAGGCTTCCCAGAAAGATTGTCTCTACAAAGAGTTCTGTCTTCACAAAAGGACTCCGCATGAACTCTTTGCTTCAGTCTAACACATATTTTCAGGTTCTGAACTCAGACTTTTACCAATTTAAAATGTTAACCTGTACAACATCAGCACAAGACGGTGGGAGGGAGGTTTTCTGAGGATTTCATGCATCACAGACATCATTCAAACAACCAGTTCTCAGAGATGGGATCTCTAGAGGAACGGGCTCAGAACAATCCTCAGTATGTTTAAGAGGGAAGAAATGGGAATGCAAATGTTCCAACACAAACCCAGAAAATCATGCAGGGCACAATGTTCGAGTCCCACCAAGGAGCCTTCCGTTTAAGGAGCAACAATTGAAAGACCAAATTCACTGTACTTGTTAAAGTTCTTCTTGACTCTACCTTCCAGGAATTCTCTTTTAATATTTGTGAAGTTTTCCTTCAGTGCACCCAAAGACAATGAACACATTTCTACAATTCTGTTCAGTTACAGCCTACCCGACCAATGTTTGTGCTGCTGTATTGCCAAGGCAATCCTGAGGTGACACAACACCCAAACCCTTCTCGTATTCCAGAGGAAGATTTGGTTGTGCATTTTGCTGCTCTGCTCTGGGCTAGATAAGGAAGATGACACTGCTGCACCAAAAAAGTCCAATTCACCTCCTTCCCTGCTGAGGTGGCATTGCCGGTGTTGCAAAGGCCAGGTGGGAGCAACTCCCTGCTTCACCAGGCAGCACAATGGAAGAATCTGAGGATATTCAGTGTCTACACAGAGAAACTCAGGGACAAGAAAGCAAAGCACACAGAGCTCACATCCCAGACAGAGGCATCCAGAACTCAGGGAACAAAGGGAGTAGTGCTCACATGACATTGTGACTAATTAAAAATTACTTCCTTGCTCCCCAGAGCTGGGAAAAAGCCTTTTTGCATTTCTGCGAGGATATGATTTGTTGAGCCAACAGCAACATTGTCCTAAAGCTCAAAACACAAAGATCACCAGTCTTGTCAGACAGCAAGAGAAACAAGAGCATAGTTGTGAGGGCTAACCACATACTTAAATTCTGTTGGAAATTACAGTAACAGTGCTGTAAAGAGTTACTAAATAATTGAGAGAATTTCGGATTCTTTATTTTCAATCATTCTTTTGGATTGGGAGGAATTTCTTCTGAATAGAATTCAGTGGATGTTGGTTATAGCAATTTGAAATAAAGATTTGCTCTAGAGGAACCAGAGCAATATGCTGCAACTTGAATCTCCTCCTCCCATGACCATTGAAGCCTCTGGCTGTGCACACCCCAGCTAGGTAAAGGAAAGAGCATTGAGCTGTCCTGCAGACAGAGTCCCAGCATTGTCTGGAGCCATGTCCTCTGTGCTGACAGGGACACACGGGAAATCCTGTCCCTCATCACAATCCTGGCCAGCGGCACAGTGCTGTGGTGGCAGGCTGGGGAGGATGGGCCTGAGGAATTTGAACTCAGTGACAGAGACATCCAGAACCACAGGAAGAAAATGCCTTGTGCAGACAAGACATCATGACACAGTATTTTGAACTACCTTACTTTTCTGAGCTGGGAAAAAGGCCTTTGTGTAATATCCAAAATCTTGAGATGTTTTGAGCCAAGCAAATCGTTGAGATAGAATGAAGAATAAGTGCTCCAAAGTCTACTCTGGCAGAAAACACAGATGAGCATAGCAGGAAGTGCATTATGAAAGCCTATCAGAAACGGCTATGACAAAGCCGAAATATCCTATTATAGCAGGTAGAGATTCTGAGAACCTTTTCTATCGAATTTAGGGTTTTGGATTGAAAGACAAAATTTACTCTGATGTACAATTCAGGAATTGGCATGCCAATTGGGAACATATCGTCTCTGGGGGAACCTTTACCACATGCTGCAGCCTGAATCCCCTCCTCCCATGACCATTGAAGCCTCTGGCTGTGCACACCCCAGCTAGGTAAAGGAAAGAGCATTGAGCTGTCCTGCAGACAGAGTCCCAGCATTGTCTGGAGCCATGTCCTCGGTGCTGACAGGGACACAGGGGAAATCCTGTCCCTCATCAGGCTCCTTGCCAGCGGCACAGTGCTGTGGTGGCAGGCTGGGGAGGATGGGCCTGAGGAATTTGAACTCGCTGTTGCCGAGCCCGTAGTGTGGCTGATCTCGTAGCAGTAGGCGCGGGGCAGGGTCCCTGCAGCGGCGGCATCGGCCAGGCCGCTCTGCAGGTTGTCGGCACCGTAAAGCACATGGCCGGCCTCCAGCTCCTTTCTCTTGCACACCTTGCGAGCCACAAAGGCCACGCTGGAGACGAGGAAGAGGAGGGAGACAAAGACCAAGGAGACGATTAAATAGGTTGTCAGGGAGTCGCCCTGATCCTCTGTGGCCGGGCTGCTGTGCGGGAGGCGCACGTCGGAGAAGTCCTTGAGCAGGAGTGCGCTCAGAGCTGCGGTGGCTGACAGCGGGGCTTGCCGTTGTCTCTGACCAGGACAACGAGCTTCTGTTTCACGCTGTCTCTGTCTGTCACCGGCCTCCTCAGACGCACCTCCCCGCTTTGGACACCCACCGTGAACAGCCCCGGCTCGGTGGCCCTCAGCAGGTGGTAGGAGAGCCAGGAGTTCTGGCCCGAGTCGGCATCGACGGCCACCACTTTGGTGATGAGGTAGTCCGCCTCAGCCGACACGGGCACCAGCTCGCCGGACGCTGGGCTGCTGTCCTGGCCTGGGTACAGCACGAGCGGGGCGTTGTCATTCTCGTCCAGCACCACCAGGCGCACGGTGACGTTGGCTCGGAGGGGAGGAGAGCCCGCGTCGGAGGCACTGACCGTCATCTCCGTCTGCCTCAAGCGCTCGTAGTCCAGGGGCCGCAGCACAAAGACGTGTCCGTTCTCAGAGTTCACAGAGATGCAGGAGCACCAGGGCCGCTCTGCCGCTTGCGCTGGGGCCAGCGAATAGTCACCTTGGCATTGAGCCCCATGTCAGCATCTGCAGCACTGACGGCTCCAACAAACACCCTGGGCACGTTGTTCTCGCGCACATACATGGTGTAGGACGTCTGGTTGAAGACGGGGGCGTTGTCATTGACATCCGAGATGTCCACCGTGAGGTCTGCGTGCTTGTGAGAGGAGGCAACCCCGCATCTGCTGCTGTCACGCTCAGGATGTGCCGAGCCGTCTCCTCGCGGTCCAGCGCGCTCACCGTCACCAGCTCATAGTAATTCTTATAGGCTGGCCGCAGGGAGAAGAAGAGCTGATCCTCCAGGGCACACGAGATCTGCCCGTTGCAACCAGAATCCCGGTCCCTGACCGAAAACAGGGCAACCACTGTGCCAGGCGCTGTGTTCTCGGGAGGGGACTGCTGAAGGAACTCACCACCAGCTCGGGGGCATTGTCATTCACATCCACCACCTCCACCAACACCTTGCAGATTGCTGAGAGCCCTCCACCATCCGTTGCCCTCACACTGTGCTCATGAGACTCTGCTGCCTCAAAGTCTAGAGATTTGGTGAGTTTGATTTCTCCAGTAATGGGATCAATGAAAAATGCTGAGTCACTCTGTTCTACTGCTTGGCTGAGTTGATATGAAATGTCCGCATTACTCCTTCATCCCGATCAGTTGCCAGAACAGTCAGAACCACAGAGCCTTCTGGAATTTCTCCAAAACCCTTGTAATATACACCTCCTCCGTGAATACAGGAGCAGTGTCATTCACATCTAGAATTACTATGTGGACTTGGGTGGTGCCAGTTCTTGGAGGAGAGCCTCCATCTTCAGCAATGAGACTGAAACTCATCTCTGCCTGCTCCTCTCTGTCTAGTGCCTTCTCCAAGACCAATTCAAGATACTTCTTACCTATATCCGAGTCCCATAGGACCACACTAAAATACTCGTTCTCAGGAGAGGATGCTGTATGCTTGTACAGCGTTGCTGCCAATATCTAGGTCCTGAGCCACTGCCAGCGGGAAATGAGAGCCCACGTCGCTCCTTTCCACAATTTAAAAGTGACCCGTTCCTCGGGGAAAATGGGTGAGTGATCATTGATGCTCCACCAGAGTCACCTCGACCCGAAAGAACTGCAGGGGTTGGCGAGCAGTAGCTCGAAGGGGAGCATGCAGGTGGCGGCCTGGCCGCACAGCTCCTCCCGGTCCAGCCTCCCCGACACCACGAGGCGGCCGGAGCCGCCGTCTAAGCGAAAATGCTGCCGGCCGTCCTCCGACACCAGGCGGGCGCGGCGAGCTGAGAGCTGCGCCGGCGTCAGCCCCGCGTCCTCCGCCAGCTTGCCCACCAGGGAGCCGCTCTCCGCCTCCTCGGCCACGGAGTAGCGGATGGGCTCGGAGCCAGCGAGCGGCAGCGACAGGAAAGCAGAGAGACAAAGCACTTGCCTTGCGATCGCCATGGTGCGGCAGCGGCGGCGGCCGGTGTCGGTGTGGCGGATGTGCCGGGCGATTCCCCGCGGAAAGCGGCCAAGTGCGGGGCGGGCGCCTTCCCTCGGTGTGTCCGATTCTGGCCCTTCGTCCGTAAAAGCAGCCGGTGTGTCCCGCAGCGGGTGACACGGAGCGGCGGTCGCCGCCGCAGCCGCTGCCACCTCCGCCCGAATGAGCTGTGCTGGTCAAAGTTTGGCTGTGCTCTGCACTGGGCTGGGTCAAACTCGTCTACACTCTTCTGGTCTCAGCTCGGCTGCGCGGGACTGCTCTCAGCTCGGCTCCGCGGGGCTGCTCTCAGCTCGGCTCCGCGGGCTGCTCTCAGCTCGGCTCCGCGGGCTGCTCTCAGCTCCGCGGGGCTGCTCTCAGCTCGGCTCCGCGGGGCTGCTCTCAGCTCGGCTCCGCGGGGCTGCTCTCAGCTCGGCGGGGCTGCTCCGGGCTCGGCCGCCTCCGCTGCCGCAGCCGCTCGGCGCCGCCTTAGCCGAGGGCACCACCCAGCGGTGCGCGCTGGGACTGCACCCGCCGCCGCCCGCAGCCCGCGCTGCCGCTCGCCCCGGCCCGCGATCCCAAAACTTTCCGGACACCCGGGCAGCCCCGGAACGCGGATTTTCCCAGGGCACCGAGAAGAGGAGGCTCACCCCTGAATGACAGAGCATCATCCCTCGGTAGGAGAAACGGAGCAGGAATAGGGCTGAGGTAAGGCATAGGCATGCCAAGGAACACTCTTTTGGCTACATCTCCAAACTCTGGAACTGCATCTCCCCGGTATTGCTTCTGTCCAGGGACATAGTCAAAAAAAGACTCGCAGAATTTTTAAAAGCTTTCTCAGGGCTTTTCCAGAAAAAACGTCACTACAATGACTTCCGTCTTCTAGAAAGGTATTACGGTCTTCTCTTTATTTTAGTTCTTCATATTTTTACAATTCTTAGACTCATAATTATAACAGTTTACAATGTTAAACTGAACAAAATCTGCACAATATAGCTTGAGGGAATCATTCTGAATATTCCATGCACCACAGATATCATTCAAACAACCAGCTATTATAAATGGGATGCCTGTCCCTCTCTAGTAGAACAGGCAAAATAATGCTCAGTACACTTCAGAGGGTGGAAGGAGAAAAGGGAGAAAAGGGAATGCAAATGCTCTAATGCAAATACAGATAATCCTGTAGGGACAGATTTCTAGTCCCAACAAGAAACCACCGAATTCAGAAAGAAATTTTAGGAAACAAAACTTAAAGCCCTGTTGTCATAATAGTGATTCTTATCTCAGAAAAGTCTCTGTGATGGACATGTGGTGATTTCATGCACGCAAAGGGAAGGAATAGGCCTTCATTACACCCTACAGTTACATCCTACCCTAACACATCCGCTGCTGCATTATTTCCAGAACAATCAGAGGGGGGCAGATAATCAAAGCCAACATAGGCCAAGGGAAGATTTTGTTGTGTGTTTTCCTGCTCCTCTCTGCCTTGAAGAACATGTCACTCTGTATTCATAGGGTCAAAATAGCCTTTTACTCTGCAGAGCTAGAATTGTCAGAATTGCAACAGCTGGATGGGAAATTCCCTGTTTCACTGGGCAGCACTACTGAACCATCTGCAGATACACAATGGCCACACAGACAGACAGACTGAGAAGAAAGCGTCACACACACAGCCCACAGACAGTGACACAGAAATCCATAACTTCAGAAAGAAAAAACCTTATGCTAGCAGAATATCATGACACAGCACTCAGAAGTACCTTGCTTTTCTGAGCTGGGTAATGGGATTCATGTAATTTCAGAAAGGGTTGGATTTGTCTACCCAAGTGGGCCATTGAGCTAGAACAAAGAATAAGAAGTCCAGTCTGCCTGTACAGCAAGAGACATGATAGCAGAGCTGAAGTGCATTATGAGAGCTTATCAGAAATGCTGTGACAGAGGTGTTGTGGTTTAGAATGGATTGTGATTGACAGGTTGCTAATGAATGGGAGTGTTTCTACACCTCTGAAAACACAGTCTTTAAATCACAAGCTTCCAGGTGACTCACTCTCTTTCGTTTTCTGGTCATCGAGAAGGTAACATCACCTCGTGAACGGGGCGGGCTGTTCCCCCGGGGCATGGCCTGGCGGGCCTCGGGGGGGTGGGGGGCCTTGCCTGTGGGACAGCGACCAGGGCTGGCGGTACTCCTTCTGTCTTCTCCTGCTCCTCTGATGGGGAGAGGAGGAGAGGAGGACTGCAGACCAGCAGTCTGCCCTGCCCAGGACCACGGTGGCCGTGCTCTGGGCCTTGTTGCCAGAGCCGCTGGTCCGAAGAAGGAGAGACTTTTAAGAACTTTTTCTTCGGAGCCTCAGGAAGACGATCTGAGTTTAAATCACTTGAAGTCCGACCAGGGTGGAGAAGATTTCATCTATCAATGTTCTTGAGCCTGCATTTTTCTTCTTCTCTCCTGACCATCATCTGTGGCCTTGAGTCTGCTGAAGAAGAAAAACTCTAAGCAAAGACTTTAACTTTTTCCCTCCTCTGTGGAAGACATTTGAAATGTAGAGAGAAGAGCATTGGGAAAAAGTCAGTAAAAGAACTGAGAAAGACTATTTTGAAGATGGGATAGAGGAAGTGGACATTTTTCACCAGACTTCTCTAGATGAAATTTATGGGGGAAATGGACTGTTTTTGTAATATCCTAATGTTGCTTAGGAGAATGCAAGTTCTAACCAAAGAGTTGTGTGTATTGATATACATGGGTTTTAATTAAGAGTTTTGATTAGAATCTATCCCCCTCCTGAGAAAAATAAAGAAGTTTCTATTTCTTTTGAGAGAGAAGTGAATTTAGAAATACAACAGATCCCTGTTTTGTACTAGAAAAGCATTCTTAAATGATACCCAACATGTGGAAGCCAGGAACAGCGTGAAAAGCTGTTATATGGGTGAGACTGCACAGAATCCAGGAAAATTTCAGGCGATTGCAGATCTCTGAAAGCCACTCGATTTTTTTTTCCTTGTGGCGTGTTCCCCATAACGCTAGAGAGGCTCCTCTCCCAAAGTGATGTAGAACCATTTTAAATAGTGAATCTGACTGAAAATCATAGTTTTTTCTCTCTATTGTGTGAAAAAGTAAACAACTGAGAGGGGTGGGGGAGGGGGGTGTTTCAATATCTCAGCAGATGCCATATATGTCTTTTCTTCTATTTTTCTTTCATGTATATTAAAAAATCTACCTGTTTTACTTTTAAATAGTGCCTGTTTTGCCTTTTTCTCCCAAAAATCATATCGCCCAGTTGATAAACAAAATTTGACGAATGTCAAACCACGACAAGAAGGGATATATAGCATTTTCTAACAGAGAAAATCTGAGTAATCTTCTACATTATTTCCATTTTTTGGAGTGCAAGAAAAAAATTTGCCCTGACTTAGAACTTGAGGAAATGGGCTATGCCAATTGGGGCATATCATCTCTGGAGGAGCCATTTCCACATGCTACAGCCTGGATCCCATCCTCACATGACCATTGACGGACTTGGTGTGCACGTTCCCCAGCTAGTTGAAGGAAAGGCCATTGAATTGTCCTGCAGACAGAGTCCCAGCATGTCTGGAGCCATGTCCTCTGTGCTGACAGGGACACAGGGGAAATCCTGTCCCTCATCAGGCTCCTGGCCCGTGGCACAGTGCTGTGGTGGCAGGCTGGGGAGGATGGGCCTGAGGAATTGAACTCGCTGTTGCCCGAGCCCGTAGTGAGGCTGATCTCGTAGCAGTAGGCGCGGGGCAGGGTCCCTGCAGCGGCGGCATCGGCCAGGCCGCTCTGCAGGTTGTCGGCACCGTAAAGCACATGGCCGGCCTCCAGCTCCTTTCTCTTGCACACCTTGCGAGCCACAAAGGCCGCGCTGGAGACGAGGAAGAGGAGGGAGACAAAGACCAAGGAGACGATTAAATAGGTTGTCAGGGAGTCGCCCTGATCCTCTGTGGCCGGGGCTGCTGTGCGGGAGGCGCACGTCGGAGAAGTCCTTGAGCAGGAGTGCGCTCAGAGCTGCGGTGGCTGACAGCGGGGGCTTGCCGTTGTCTCTGACCAGGACAACGAGCTTCTGCTTCACGCTGTCTCTGTCTGTCACCGGCCTCCTCAGACCACCTCCCCGCTTTGGACACCCACCGTGAACAGCCCCGGCTCGGTGGCCCTCAGCAGGTGGTAGGAGAGCCAGGAGTTCTGGCCCGAGTCGGCATCGACGGCCACCACTTTGGTGATGAGGTAGCCCGCCTCAGCCGACACGGGCACCAGCTCGCCGGACGCTGGGCTGCTGTCCTGGCCTGGGTACAGCACGAGCGGGGCGTTGTCATTCTCATCCAGCACCACCAGGCGCACGGTGACGTTGGCTCGGAGGGGAGGAGAGCCCGCGTCCGAGCACTGACCGTCACCTCCGTCTGCCTCAAGCGCTCGTAGTCCAGGGGCCGCAGCACAAAGACGTGTCCGTTCTCAGAGTTCACCGAGATGCAGGAGCACCAGGGCCGCTCTGCCGCTTGTGCTGGGGCCAGCGAATAGGTCACCTTGGCATTGAGCCCCACGTCAGCATCTGCAGCACTGACGGCTCCAACAAACACCCTGGGCACGTTGTTCTCGCGCACATACATGGTGTAGGACGTCTGGTTGAAGACGGGGGCGTTGTCATTGACATCCGAGATGTCCACCATGAAGGTCTGCGTGCTTGTGAGAGGAGGCGACCCCGCATCTGCTGCTGTCACGCTCAGGATGTGCCGAACCGTCTCCTCGCTCCAGCGCTCTCACCGTCACCAGCTCATAGTAATTCTTATAGGCTGGCCGCAGGGAGAAGAGCTGATCCTCCAGGGCACACGAGATCTGCCCGTTGGCACCAGAATCCCGGTCCCTGACCGAAAACAGGGCAACCACTGTGCCAGGCGCTGTGTTCTCTGGGAGGGGACTGCTGAAGGAACTCACCACCAGCTCGGGTTCATTGTCATTCACATCCACCACCTCCACCAACACCTTGCAGATTGCTGAGAGCCTCCACCACTCTGGCCCTCACAATGAGCTCATGGGTCTTTGCTGCCTCGAATCCAGAGGTTTTGTGAGTTTAATTTCTCCAGTGATTGGGTCAATGAGAAATGCTGAGTCACTTTGTCCCACTACTTGGCTGAGTTGGTAGGTAATGTCCCCATTTACTCCTGCATCCTTATCATTTGCTAGAACACTCAGAACCACAGAGCCTTCTGGAATGTTCTCCAAAACCTTTACAATGTACTCCTCCTGACTGAATATGGAGCATTGTCATTTCATCTAGAATGATAATAGAGATCTCAATGGTCCCTCCTTGGAGGAGATCCCCCATCTTCAGCAATAGACAGAAACTCATCTCTCCTCCTCCTCTCTATCTAATGCCTTCTCCAAGACCAGTTCAAGATATTTCTTGCCGGCAATTTGAGTCTCAGGGACACTAAATACTCGTTCTCAGGAGAGATGCTGTATTCTTGAATGCTGTTAATGCCAATATCGAGGTCCTGAGCCCCCACTAGTGGGAAAGATGACCCTGGCTCGCTCGTTTCCGGGATTTCAAAAGTGACTCTTCCTCGGGGAAAACAGGTGAGTGATCATTGATATCCACCAGGGTCACCTCGACCCGAAAGAACTGCAGGGGTTGGCGAGCAGCAGCTCGAAGGGGAGCATGCAGGTGGCGGCCTGGCCGCACAGCTCCTCCCGGTCCAGCCTCCCCGACACCACGAGGCGGCCGGAGCCGCCGTCTAAGCGAAAATGCTGCCGGCCGTCCTCCGACACCAGGCGAGCGCGGCGAGCCGAGAGCTGCGCCGGCGTCAGCCCCGCGTCCTCCGCCAGCTTGCCCACCAGGGAGCCGCTCTCCGCCTCCTCGGCCACGGAGTAGCGGATGGGCTCGGCGCCAGCGAGCGGCAGCGACAGGAAAGCAGAGAGACAAAGCACTTGCCTTGCGATCGCCATGGTGCGGCAGCGGCGGCGGCCGGTGTCGGTGTGGCGAAGTGCCGGGCGATTCCCCGCGGAAAGCGGCCAAGTGCGGGGCGGGCGCCTTCCCTCGGTGTTCCGTATTCTTCCGGCGGTCCCTACCGCAGCCGGTGTATCCCGGCGGCCGATGACACGGAGCAGCGGTCGCAGCCGTAGCCTCTACCACCTCCGTCCAGCTGCACTGGGCTGCTCTCAGCTCGGCTCGGCGGGGCTGCTCTCAGCTCGGCTCCGCGGGGCTGCTCTCAGCTCGGCTCCGCGGGCTGCTCTCGGCTCGGCTCCGCGGGCCGCTCTCGGCTCGGCTCCGCGGGGCCGCTCTCAGCTCGGCTCCGCGGGACTGCTCTCGGCTCGGCTCCGCGGGGCTGCTCTCAGCTCGGCTCCGCGGGCTGCTCTCAGCTCGGCTCCGCGGGGCTGCTCTCAGCTCGGCGGGGCTGCTCCGGGCTCCGCCGCCTCCGCTGCCGCAGCCGCTCGGCGCCGCCTTAGCCGAGGGCACCACCCAGCGGTGCGCGCTGGGACTGCACCCGCCGCCGCCCGCAGCCCGCGCTGCCGCTCGCCCCGGCCCGCGATTCCAAAACTTTCCGGACACCCGCGGGCAGCCACGGAACGCCGCTTTTCCCACAGCAGCGTGAAGCGGAGGCTCACCCCAGAACTACAGATCATCATCCCTCGGTAGGAGAAACCGAGCAGTAACAGGGCTAGCGTAAAAGCATAGGCATGCCAATGAGTACGCTATTTCTTGCATCTCCAAACTCAGAAAGAGCACCCACCCAATATTGCTTCTGTCCAGGGACATAGCCAAAAAAGAATCGCAGAATTTTTAAAAGTCTTCTCAGGGCTTTACCAAAAAGAAAGTCACTACAAAGACTTCTATCTTTTGGAAAGGTGTTACGGATTTCTCTTTATTTTGCTTCATAATATTTTCCAGTTCTTAGACTCATAGGTATAGCAGTTTACAATGTTCAACTGAACAACATCTGTACGATATAACGTGAGGGAATCTTTCTAAATACTCCATGCATCACAGACATCATTCAAACAAACAGCTATTGTAAATGATGTGGCTGTCCTTCTCTAGGGGAGCATGAAAAATAATGCTCAATGCATTTCAGGAGGTGGAAGGAGAAACGGGACAAATGGGAATGCAACTGCTCTAATACAATTGCAGATAACCCTGTAGGGACAGATTTCTAGTCACAACAAAGCCATTAAATTCAGAAAGAAAAATGAGGGAACAAAACTCAAAGGCCTGTTGTCATGTTCTTCTTGATTCTAATTTCAGAAAAGCCTCTGTGATGGAGATGTGGTTTTTTCATGCAGACAAAGACAAGGAATAGGCTTTCATTACACCCTTCAGTTAAAGCCTACCTTAAAACATCTGCTGCTGCATTATCTCCAAGACACTCTTATGGAGGCAGAACACTAAAGGCACACATAGGGCAGTGAAAGATTTTGTTCAGTATTTTTCTGATCCTCTCTGCCTTGAAGGTGATGCCATGCCTGTACTCACAGGGTCATAATAGCTGTTTACTCTGCAGAGCTGGAATTGCCAGCATTGCAATGGTTGGATGGGACAAATTCCCCATTTCACTGGGCAGCACTACTGAACCATCTGCACATGCACAATGGCCACACAGACAAACAGACTGAGAAGAAAGTGTCACACACACAGCCCACAGACAGTGACACAGACATCCATACCTGCAGAAAGAAAATGCCTTGTGCTAACAGAACATCGTGACACTGTACTCAGAAATACCTTGCTTTTCTGAGCTGGGAAAAAGAGATTCGTGTGAATTCAGGAAGTGTGGGATTTTTCTACCCAACTGTGCCTTTGAGCTAGAGCAAAGAATAAGAAGTCCAGAGACTGCCTGGACAGCAACAGACACGAGAGCAGAGCTGGAACTGCATTATGACAGCCTACCAGAAATGCTGTGACAGAGGTGATATATAGCATTATCTGACAGAGAGAATCTGAGAATCTCTTCTTCGTTATTTCCATTTTTGGAGTGAAAGGCAAAATTTTGCCCTGACTTAGAATGTTCAGGAAATTGGCTATGCCAATTGGGAACATATCTTATCTGGAGGAACCATTGCCATATTTTACAGCCTGGATCCTCTCCTTCACGACCACTGAAGCCTTTGGCTGTGCACACCCCAGCTAGTTGAAGGAAAGGCCATTGAATTGTCCTGCAGACAGAGTCCCAGCATTGTCTGGAGCCATGTCCTCTGTGCTGACAGGGACACAGGGGAAATCCTGTCCCTCGATGATCCTGGGCAGTGGCAGAGTGCTGTGGTGGCAGGCTGGGGAGGATGGGCCTGAGGAATTTGAACTCAGTGACAGGGAGAGAGACATCCAGAACCATAGGAAGAAAAGCCTTGTGCAAACAACATCATGACACAGTATTTAGAACTACCTTACTTTCTGAGCTGGGAAAAAGGCCTTTGTGTAATATCCACAAGCTTGAGATTTTTGAGCCAAGTGACATTGATATCAATGAAGAATAAGTGCTCCAAAGTCTACTCTGGCAGAAAACACAGAGCATAGAAGGAATGCATTAGGAAAGCCTATCAGAAACGGCTATGACAAAGCCGAAATATCTATAATACAGGTAGAGATTCTGAGAAACTTTTCTATTTAATTTGGGGTTTTGGATTGAAAGACAAAATTTTACTCTGATGTACAATTTCAGGAAATTGCCCTTGCCAATTGGGAACATATCCTCTGGGTACCTTTACCACATGCTGCAGCCTGAATCCCCTCCTGCCCATGACCATTGAAGCCTCTGGCTGTGCACACCCCAGCTAGGTAAAGGAAAGAGCATTGAACTGTCCTGCAGACAGAGTCCCAGCATTGTCTGGAGCCATGTCCTCGTGCTGACAGGGACACAGGGGAAATCCTGTCCCTCATCAGGCTCCTGGCCCGGCACAGTGCTGTGGTGGCAGGCTGGGGAGGATGGGCCTGAGGAATTTGAACTCGCTGTTGCCCGAGCCCGTAGTGAGGCTGATCTCGTAGCAGTAGGCGCGGGGCAGGGTCCCTGCAGCGGCGGCATCGGCCAGGCCGCTCTGCAGGTTGTCGGCACCGTAAAGCACATGGCCGGCCTCCAGCTCCTTTCTCTTGCACACCTTGCGAGCCACAAAGGCCACGCTGGAGACGAGGAAGAGGAGGGAGACAAAGACCAAGGAGACGATTAAATAGGTTGTCAGGGAGTCGCCCTGATCCTCTGTGGCCGCTGGGCTGCTGTGCGGGAGGCGCACGTCGGAGAAGTCCTTGAGCAGGAGTGCGCTCAGAGCTGCGGTGGCTGACAGCGGGGGCTTGCCGTTGTCTCTGACCAGGACAACGAGCTTCTGCTTCACGGCGTCTCTGTCTGTCACCGGCCTCCTCAGCACCTCCCCGCTTTGGACACCCACCGTGAACAGCCCCGGTCGGTGGCCCTCAGCAGGTGGAGGAGAGCCAGGAGTTCTGGCCCAGTCGGCATCGACGGCCACCACTTTGGTGATGAGGTAGCCCGCCTCAGCCGACACGGGCACCAGCTCGCCGGACGCTGGGCTGCTGTCCTGGCCTGGGTACAGCACGAGCGGGGCGTTGTCATTCTCGTCCAGCACCACCAGGCGCACGGTGACGTTGGCTCGGAGGGGAGGAGAGCCCGCGTCCGAGCACTGACCGTCACCTCCGTCTGCCTCAAGCGCTCGTAGTCCAGGGGCCGCAGCACAAAGACGTGTCCGTTCTCAGAGTTCACCGAGATGCAGGAGCACCAGGGCCGCTCTGCCGCTTGCACTGGGGCCAGCGAATAGGTCACCTTGGCATTGAGCCCCACGTCAGCATCTGCAGCACTGACGGCTCCAACAAACACCCTGGGCACGTTGTTCTCGCGCGCATACATGGTGTAGGAGTCTGGTTGAAGACGGGGGCGTTGTCATTGACATCCGAGATGTCCACCGTGAAGGTCTGCGTGCTTGTGAGAGGAGGCGACCCCGCATCTGCTGCTGTCACGCTCAGGATGTGCCGAGCCGTCTCCTCGCGGTCCAGCGCGCTCACCGTCACCAGCTCATAGTAATTCTTATAGGCTGGCCGCAGGGAGAAGAAGAGCTGATCCTCCAGGGAACACGAGATCTGCCCGTTGGCACCAGAATCCCGGTCCCTGACCGAAAACAGGGCAACCACTGCCAGGCGCTGTGTTCTCGGGAGGGGACTGCTGAAGGAACTCACCACCAGCTCGGGGGCATTGTCATTCACATCCACCACCTCCACCAACACCTTGCAAATTGCTGAGAGGCCTCCACCATCCGTTGCTCTCACACGGAATTCGTGACGCACTGAATCCTCAAATCCAGAGGTTTTGTGAGTTTTATTTCTCCAGTGATTGGGTCAATCACAAATGCTGACTCACTCTGTTCTACTCCTTGGCTGAGTTGATATGAAATGTCCCCATTTACCCCTGCATCCTGATCTGTTGCCAGCACTGACAGAACCACAGAGCCTTCTGGCATGCTTTCCAGAACCTTTCCCATGTATTCCTCCTGTGAGAAAGTGGGAACATTGTCATTTTACATCTAAAACAACCACACTGACTTGGGTGGTGCCAGTCCTTGGAGGAGAGCCCCCATCTTCAGCAATGAGACTGAAACTCATCTCTGCCTGCTCCTCTCTGTCTAGTGCTTTTTCGACGACCAGCTCAAGATACTCCTTGCCTGTAAGCCGAGTCCTATAGGAGACACTAAATAGTCATTCTCGGGAGAGATGCTGTATGCCTGGACGGCATTACTGCCAATATCAAGGTCCTGAGCCACCTCCAGTGGGAAACGCGAACCCGACTCACTATTTTCCGGAATCTTAAAAGTGACTCGTTCATCGAGGAAGACGGGTGAGTGATCATTGATATCCACCAGGGTCACCCTCGACCCGAAAGAACTGCAGAGGGTTGGCGAGCAGCAGCTCGAAGGGGAGCATGCAGGTGGCGGCCTGGCCGCACAGCTCCTCCCGGTCCAGCCTCCCCGACACCACGAGGCGCCGGAGCCGCCGTCTAAGCGAAAATGCTGCCGGCCGTCCTCCGACACCAGGCGGGCGCGGCGAGCCGAGAGCTGCGCCGGCGTCAGCCCCGCGTCCTCCGCCAGCTTGCCCACCAGGGAGCCGCTCTCCGCCTCCTCGGCCACGGAGTAGCGGATGGGCTCGGCGCCAGCGAGCGGCAGCGACAGGAAAGCAGAGAGACAAAGCACTTGCCTTGCGATCGCCATGGTGCGGCAGCGGCGGCGGCCGGTGTCGGTGTGGCGGATGTGCCGAGCGATTCCCCGCGGAAAGCGGCCAAGTGCGGGGCGGGCGCCTTCCCTCGGTGTCTCCGATTGTGTCCCTTGGTCCGAAAAGGAGCCAGTGTGTCCCCGAGGCGGGTGACACGGAGCAGCGGTCGCAGCCGTAGCCGCTGTCACCTCCGCCCGAATGAGCGGCGGTGGTCAAAGCTGGTCTGTACGGCTCTGAGCGGGGCTGCTCTCAGCTCGGCTCCGCGGGGCTGCTCTCAGCTCGGCTCCGCGGGGCTGCTCTCAGCTCGGCTCCGCGGGGCTGCTCTCGGCTCGGCTCCGCGGGGCTGCTCTCAGCTCGGCGGGGCTGCTCCGCGCTCCGCCGCCTCCGCTGCCGCAGCCGCTCGGCGGCCGCCTTAGCCGAGGGCACCACCCAGCGGTGCGCGCTGGGACTGCACCCGCCGCCGCCCGCAAGCCCGCGCTGCCGCTCGCCCCGGCCCGCGATTCCAAAACTTTCCGGACACCCGCGGGCAGCCACGGAACGCGGATTTTCCCAGGGGCACCTGAAAGCGCAGGTTCAGCCAGACAAAGAGCCACTCGCATTGCACGGCAGGACAAACCGCACACAGATAGGGCAGTATTAACTGCACAGGCAAGATAACGAACACTCTCCCGGCTCCGTCTCTAAGCTAAGGCACTTCATCCACCAATCCAGTGATTCCGACATCGGACACCGGGAGAAAAAAACTCTCCGAATTTGGAAAGTCTTGAAGGAGCACTTTAGGTAAGAACGTTTCTACAAAGGGTACTGTTTCCCCAAAAGAAGACAGGGTGTTATCCTTATTTCAATTCTACATACTTTTGAAATTTTACAAACTCAGAGCCATACCAGTTCACAATGTTAAACTGTATAACTTCAGCACAAGGGAGTGTGAGGGAATCTTTGAGAGTATTCCATTGATCAGAGACATCATTGAAACAAACAGTGATTATAAACGGGCTGGCAGTCTTTGTCTAGTACAACAGGCATAACAATGTTCAGGATAGTCCAGAGAGTAGAAGGAGAAAGGGCAACAATGGGGATGCACATGCTCTGATGCAATTTCAGATAATCCTGTAGGGAAAGCTTTCAAGTTCCCGCAGAAGTCACTGAATTCAGAAAGAAGAATTATGAAAGAAAACTCAAAGTCCTGATGGCATGTTCTTCCTGTTCCGAACTTATAAAAATTTTCTTTGATGGACATGTGCCTTAGTCATGCACACAAACACAATGAGTACATGATAATGATTCTCTGCTCTTACAGTATACGCTAACACACCTGCTGCTACTTTATCTTCAAGATATCCAGAGGGGGACAGAACACTAAACTCACACATAGGCCAAGGGAAGATTTTGTTATGAATTTTTCTGCTCCCCACTTCCTTGAAGAACATGACACCCTGGTAGTCACAGAGTCAAAATAGCCTTTTACTCTGCAGAGCTGGAATTGCCAGGATTGCAATGGCTGGATGGGACAAATTCCCCGTTTCACTGGGCAGCACTACTGAACCATCTGCACATGCACAATGGCCACACAGACAGACAGACTGAGAAGAAAGTGTCACACACAAAGCCCACAGACATGGACACAGATATCCATAACCTGCAGAAAGAAAATGCCTTGTGCTAACAGAACATTCTGACATAGTACTCAGAAGTACCTTGCTTTCCTTAGCTGGTGAAAGGGGATTCATGTAATTTCAGAAAGGGTCGGATTTGTCTACCACACTGTGCCATGGAGCGAGGACAAAGAATAAGAAGTCCAAGTCTGCCTGGACAGCAAGAGACATGATAGCAGAGCCGGAAGTGCATTATGACAGCTTAACAGAAAATGCTGTGACAGAGGGACATATAGTATTGTCTCACAGAAAGAATATGAGTATCTTTTCTTTGTTGTTTCCATTTTTGGAGCAAAAGACAAAATTTTACCCTGATGTAAAATTTCAGGAAATTGGCTATTCCAATTGGGAACATATCTTCTCATGAGCAACCATTCCCACATACTACAGCCTGGATCCCCTACTCTCATGACCAGTGAAGTCTCTGGCAGTGCACATTCCCCAGCTAGTTTAAAACAAAGGGCATTGAACTGTCCTGCAGACATGAGTCCCAGCATTGTCTGGAGCCATGTCCTCTGTGCTGACAGAGACAGAAGGGAAATCCTGTCCCTCATCAGGCTCCTGGGCCGTGGCACAGTGCTGTGGTGGTAGGCTGGGGAGGAAGGGCCTGAAGAATTTGAACTCATTGACAGGGGGAGAGACATCCAAGAAACACAGTAAGAAAATGCCTTGTGTAAACAGACCATCATGACACAGTATTTAGAACGACCTTAATTTTCTGAGCTGGGAAAAAAACCTTTATGTAATTTCTGCAAGCACGACATTTTTTGATCCACCTATGACATTGAGCTATAATAAAGAATAAGCACTCCAAAGTCTACTCTGGCAGGAAAACACAGATGAGCATAGCAGGAAGTGCATTATGAAAGCCTATCAGAAACGGCTATGACAAAGCCGAAATATCCTATAATATCAGGAGAAGATTCTGAGTATCTTTTCAGTTTAATTTGTGGTTGTGGAGTGAAAGACAATATTTTACTCTGATGTACAATTTCAGGAAACTGACTCAGCCAATTGGGGATATATCCTCTCTGAGGGAACCTTTACCACAGGCTGCAGCCTGAATCTCCTCCTCCCATGACCATTGAAGCCTCTGGCTGTGCACACCCCAGCTAGGTAAAGGAAAGAGCATTGAACTGTCCTGCAGACAGAGTCCCAGCACTGTCTGGAGCCATGTCCTCTGTGCTGACAGGGACACAGGGGAAATCCTGTCCCTCATCAGGCTCCTGGCCCGTGGCACAGTGCTGTGGTGGCAGGCTGGGGAGGATGGGCTGAGGAATCTGAACTCGCTGTTGCCCGAGCCCGTAGTGAGGCTGATTTCATAGCAGTAGGTGCGGGGCAGGGTCCCTGCAGCAGCAGCATCGGCCAGGCCGCTCTGCAGGTTGTCGGCACCGTAAAGCACATGGCCGGCCTCCAACTCCTTTCTCTTGCACACCTTGCGAGCCACAAAGGCGCGCTGGAGACGAGGAAGAGGAGGGAGACAAAGACCAAGGAGACGATTAAATAGGTTGTCAGGGAGTCGCCCTGATCCTCTGTGGCCGCAGGGCTGCTGTGCGGGAGGCGCACGTCGGAGAAGTCCTTGAGCAGGAGTGCGCTCAGAGCTGCGGTGGCTGACAGCGGGGGCTTGCCGTTGTCTCTGACCAGGACAACGAGCTTCTGCTTCACGCTGTCTCTGTCTGTCACCGGCCTCCTCAGACGCACCTCCCCGCTTTGGACACCCACCGTGAACAGCCCCGGCTCGGTGTGCCCTCAGCAGGTGGTAGGAGAGCCAGGAGTTCTGGCCGAGTCGGCATCGACGGCCACCACTTTGGTGATGAGGTAGCCCGCCTCAGCCGACACGGGCACCAGCTCGCCGGACGCTGGGCTGCTGTCCTGGCCTGGGTACAGCACGAGCGGAGCGTTGTCATTCTCGTCCAGCACCACCAGGCGCACGGTGACGTTGGCTCGGAGGGGAGGAGAGCCCGCGTCCGAGGCACTGACCGTCACCTCCGTCTGCCTCAAGCGCTCGTAGTCCAGGGGCCGCAGCACAAAGATGTGTCCGTTCTCAGAGTTCACCGAGATGCAGGAGCACCAGGGCCGCTCTGCCGCTTGCACTGGGGACAGCGAATAGGTCACCTTGGCATTGAGCCCCACGTCAGCATCTGCAGCACTGACGGCTCCAACAAACACCCTGGGCACGTTGTTCTCAGCGCACATACATGGTGTAGGACGTCTGGTTGAAGACGGGGGCGTTGTCATTGACATCCGAGATGTCCACCGTGAAGGTCTGCGTGCTTGTGAGAGGAGGCGACCCCGCATCTGCTGCTGTCACGCTCAGGATGTGCCGAGCCGTCTCCTCGCGGTCCAGCGCGCTCACCGTCACCAGCTCATAGTAATTCTTATAGGCTGGCCGCAGGGAGAAGAAGAGCTGATCCTCCAGGGAACACGAGATCTGCCCGTTGGCACCAGAATCCCGGTCCCTGACCGAAAACAGGGCAACCACTGTACCAGGCGCTGTGTTCTCGGGGAGGGGACTGCTGAAGGAACTCACCACCAGCTCGGGTGCATTGTCATTCACATCCACCACCTCCACCAACACCTGCAGATTGCTGAGAGCCCTCCTCCATCTGTGGCCCTCACACTGAGCTCATGAGTCTCTGCTGCCTCAAAGTCCAGAGGTTTTGTGAGTTTAATTTCTCCAGGATGGGATCGATGACAAATGCTGATTCACTCCGTCCAAGTGTTTGGCTGACTTGATAGTAAAATGTCTCCATTAACTCCTGCATCCTGATCTGTTGCCAGAACAGTCAGGACCACAGAGCCTTCTGAATGTTCTCAAACACCTTTACAATGTACTCCTCCTGACTGAATATTGGAGCATTGTCATTTGCATCTAGAATGATAATAGAGATCTCGATGGTCCCACTCCTTGGAGGAGAGCCCCCATCTTCCGCAATGAGACTGAAACTCATCTCTGCCTGGTCCTCTCTATCTAGTTCCTTTTCCAAGACAATTCAAGATACTTCTTACCTGTCAGCAGAGTACCACCTGAGACCTGAAATACTCATTCTCCGGAGCAATGCTGTACACCTGGATGCTGTTGATGCCAATATCGAGATCCTGAGCCACCTCCAAGGGAAAACGAGAGCCCGGGTTACTCGTTTCGGGGACTCTAAAAATCATTCTATCTTCTTGGAAAACGGGTGAGTGGTCATTGATGTCCACCAGAGTCACCTCGACCCGAAAGAACTGCAGTGGGTTGGCGAGCAGCAGCTCGAAGGGGAGCATGCAGGTGGCGGCCTGGCCGCACAGCTCCTCCCGGTCCAGCCTCCCCGACACCACGAGGCGGCCGGAGCCGCCGTCTAAGCGAAAATGCTGCCGGCCGTCCTCCGACACCAGGCGGGCGCGGCGAGCCGAGAGCTGCGCCGGCGTCAGCCCGCGTCCTCCGCCAGCTTGCCCACCAGGGAGCCGCTCTCCGCCTCCTCGGCCACGGAGTAGCGGATGGGCTCGGCGCCAGCGAGCGGCAGCGACAGGAAAGCAGAGAGACAAAGCACTTGCCTTGCGATCGCCATGGTGCGGCAGCGGCGGCGGCCGGTGTCGGTGTGGCGGATGTGCCGAGCGATTCCCCGCGGAAAGCGGCCAAGTGCGGGGCGGGCGCCTTCCCTCGGTGTCTCCGATTGTGTCCCTTGGTCCGAAAAGCAGCCGGTGTGTCCCGGCGGGTGGTGACAGGGAGCAGCGGTCGCAGCTCCCACCGCAGCCCGAATGAGCTGCGCGGGTCAAAGTTTGACTGTGATGCTCTGCGCTGGGCTCGGGGGAACTCGTCTGCGCGGGGCTGCTCTCGCTCGGCTCCGCGGGGCTGCTCTCAGGTCGGCTCCGCGGGGCTGCTCTCAGCTCGGCTCCGCGGGGCTGCTCTCAGCTCGGCGGGGCTGCTCCGGGCCTCCGCCGCCTCCGCTGCCGCAGCCGCTCGGCGCCGCCTTAGCCGAGGGCACCACCCAGCGGTGCGCGCTGGGACTGCACCCGCCGCCGCCCGCAGCCCGCGCGTGCCGCTCGCCCCGGCCCGCGATTCCAAACTTTCCGGACACCCGCGGGCAGCAGCGGAACGCGGATTTTCCCAGGGGCACCTGAAAGCGCAGGTTCAGTCCGACAACGACCCAGTCGCATTGCACGGCAGGACAAACCGCACACAGATGGGGCAGTGATAACAGCACAGGCAAGAAAACGAACACTCTCCCGGCTCCGTCTGTAAACTAAGGCACTTCACGCTCCAATCCAGTGCTTCAGACATCGGACACAGGGAGAAAAAAACTCTCCGATTCGGAAAGCCTTGAAGGAGCATTTCAGGTAAGAACGTTTCTAAAAAGGATTCTATCTCCCCAAAAGAAGTCAGGGTGTTATCTTTATTTCAATTCTACATACTTTTTGAAATTTTACAAACTCGGAGGCATACCAGTTCACAATGTTAAACTGTATAACTTCAGCACGAGAGAGTGTGAGGGAATCTTTGGGAGTATTCCACTGATCAGTGACATCATTGAAACAAACAGTGATTATAAATTGGCTGGCAGTCTTTCTCTAGCGGAACAGGCATAACAAGTTTCATGACAGTTTCAGAGGGTAGAAAAAGAAAGGGCAACAATGGGGATGCAGATGCCCTGATGCAATTTCAGATAATCCTGTAGGGAAAGCTTTCAAGTTCCCTCTAGAAGCCACTGAATTCAAAGAGAAGAATTAGGAAAAAACCTCAAAGTCCTGATGGAATGTTCTCCTGATTCGAAGTTCAAAAAATTTTCTTTGATGGACATGTGCCTTATTCATGCAAACAAACACGATGAGTATGTTATAAAGATTCTCTACAGTTTACACCTACCCTAAAACACCAGCTGCTGCTTTATCTTCAAGGCAATCAAAGTGGGGACAGAAAACTAAACTCACACATAGGCCAAGGGAAGATATTTTATGAATTTTTCCTGCTCCCCCCTTCCTTGAAGACGATGACTTGCCTGTACACATAGGACCCAAATAGCCTTTTACTCTGCAGAGTGGAATTGCCAGCATTGCAATGGCTGGATGAGAAAAATTCCACGTTTCACTGGGCAGCACTACTGAACCATCTGCAGATGCCCAATGTCCACACACACGGACAGACTGAGAAGAAAGGGTCACACAAACAGCCCACAGGCAGTGACAAGTGACAGAATGTCCACAACCGCTGATAGGAAAAACCTTTACAAAGAGAACATTGTGACACAATATTCAGAAGTACCTTGCATTACTGAGCAGGGAAAAGGGATTAGTGCAATTTCAGCAAGTGTGGGATTTGTCTACCCAACTGTGCCATGGAGCTAGAACAAAGAATAAGAAGTCCAAAATCTGCTTTGACAGCAAGAGACACGAGAGCAGAGCTAGAAGTGCATTATGACAGCCTACCAGAAATGTTTATGACAGAGTTCAAATATGCTATTAACTGAAGAAAGCAATCTCAGAATCTTTTCCTATTTTTTTTTTTTTTTTTGTGCTTTTGGAGTGCAAGACAAAATTTTACACTAACGAAGAATTTCAGGAAATTGGTTATGCCAACTGAGAACATATTTCCTCTGGAGGAACAATTGCCACGTGCTGCAGCCTGGATCCCCTCCTGCCATGGGCATTGAAGTATCTGTCTGTGCACACCCCAGCTGTGTCCTGAAAGAGCGGCTTTTCCCAGGGCAGTGGGAAGCAGAGGCTCAGCCCAGAATGACCAAGCCGCATTGCCTGGCAGGAAAAACCGGACATGGAGAGGGCAGTGGTAAACAGAATGGGCATGCCAATGAACGCTCTATTGGCTGCATCTCCGCACTCAGGAGCTGTACCCTCTCAAAAGTGCTTTATTCAAAGCACAAAATGAGAAAAGCTGTTGCAGAATGTTGACAAACATTGAAGGAAGTTTCCCAGAGAGATCATCTCTACAAGGAGTTCTGTCTTCACTAAAGGACTCCGCGTGTTTGTTTTTTTTTCTTTTCAGTCTAACACATATTTTGAGGTTCTGAACTCAGACTATTAACAATTTAAAATGTTGACCTGTACAACATCAGCACAAGAGAGTGTGAGGGAGGCTTTCTGAGGATTTCATGCATCACAGACATCATTCAAACAACCAGTTCTCATAGATGGGATCTCTAGAGGAACGGGCTCAGAACATGCTCAGTATGTTTCAAAGGGCAGAAATGGGAATGCAAATGTTCCAACACAAAACCCAGAAAATCATGCAGGACACAATGTTCCAGTCCCATCAAGGAGCCTTGCGTTTAAGGAGCAACAATTGAAAGACCAAATTCAGTGTACTTGTTAAAGTTCTTCTTGACTCTACCTTCCAGGAATTCTCTTTTAATATTTGTGAAGTTTTCCTTCAGTGCACCCAAAGACAATGAACACATTTCTACAATTCTGTTCAGTTACAGCCTACCAGACCAATGTTTGTGCTGCTGTGTTGCCAAGGCAATCCTGAGGTGACACAACACCCAAACCCTTCTTGTATTCCAGAGGAAGATTTGGTTGTGCATTTTGCTGCTCTGCTCTGGGCTAGATAAGGAAGATGACACTGCTGTTCCAAAAGAGTCCAATTCACCTCCTTCCCTGCTGAGCTGGCATTGCCTGTGTTGCAAAGGCCAGGTGGGAGCAACTCCCTGCTTCACCAGGCAGCACTATGGAAGAATCTGAGGATATTCAGTGTCTACACTGAGAAACTCAGGGACAAGAAAGCAAAGCACACAGAGCTCATATCTCAGACAGAGACATCCAGAACTCAGGGAAGAAAGGGACTAATGCTCACATGATATTGTGACTAAGCACACATGACTTCCTTGCTCTCCAGAGCTGGGAAAAAGCCTTTTTGCACTTCTGTGAGGATATGATTTGTTGGGCCAACAGCGACATTGTCCTAAAGCTCAAAACACAGAGATAACCTGTCCTGTCAGACAGGAAGAGAAACAAGAGCATAGTTGTGAAGGCTAACCACATACTTAAAGTTTATTGGAGATGGCAGTAACAGAACTGAAATCTGTTACTAACTAAAGGAGAAAATTTTTAATTCTTTTACTCTCTTCTTTTTGGAGTGGCAGAAATTTCTCCTGAATACAATTTGGAGAAGTTGATTATACTAAATGGAAATAATGATTGACCCTAGAGGAACCACTGACACATGCTGCAGCCTTAATCCCCTCCTCCCATGACCATAGAAGCCTCTGGCTGTGCACACCCCAGCTAGGTAAAGGAAAGAGCATTGAGCTGTCCTGCAGACAGAGTCCCAGCATTGTCTGGAGCCATGTCCCTCTGTGCTGACAGGGACACGGGGGAAATCCTGTCCCTCATCACGATCCTGGGCAGTGGCAGAGTGCTGTGGTGGCAGGCTGGGGAGGATGGGCCTGAGGAATTTGAACTCAGTGACAGAGACATCCAGAACCATAGGAAGAAAATGCCTTGTGCAAACAAGACATCATGACACAGTATTTTGAACTACCTTACTTTTCTGAGCTGGGAAAAAGGCCTTTGTGTAATATCCAAAATCTTGAGATGTTTTGAGCCAAGTAAATCGTTGAGATAGAATGAAGAATAAGTGCTCCAAAGTCTACTCTGGCAGAAAACACAGATGAGCATAGCAGGAAGTGCATTAGGAAAGCCTATCAGAAATGGCTATGACAAAGCCGAAATATCCTATAATATCAGGAGAAGATTCTGAGAACCTTTTCTATCGAATTTAGGGTTTTGGATTGAAAGAAAAAATTTACTCTGATGTACAATTTCAGGAAATTGGCATGCCAATTGGGAACATATCTTCTCTGGGGGAACCTTTACCACATGCTGCAGCCTGAATCCCCTCCTCCCATGACCATTGAAGCCTCTGGCTGAGCCCTCTCACAGCTAGGTAAAGGAAAGAGCATTGAATTGTCCTGCAGACAGAGTCCCAGCATTGTCATGAGCCATGTCCTCTGTGCTGACAGGGACACAGGGGAAATCCTGTCCCTCATCAGGCTCCTGGCCCGTGGCACAGTGCTGTGGTGGCAGGCTGGGGAGGATGGGCCTGAGGAATCTGAACTCGCTGTTGCCCGAGCCCGTAGTGAGGCTGATCTCGTAGCAGTAGGCGCGGGGCAGGGTCCCTGCAGCGGCGGCATCGGCCAGGCCGCTCTGCAGGTTGTCGGCACCGTAAAGCACATGGCCGGTCTCCAGCTCCTTTCTCTTGCACACCTTGCGAGCCACAAAGGCCGCGCTGGAGACGAGGAAGAGGAGGGAGACAAAGACCAAGGAGACGATTAAATAGGTTGTCAGGGAGTCGCCCTGATCCTCTGTGGCCGCAGGGCTGCTGTGCGGGAGGCGCACGTCGGAGAAGTCCTTGAGCAGGAGTGCGCTCAGAGCTGCGGTGGCTGACAGCGGGGGGCTTGCCGTTGTCTCTGACCAGGACAACGAGCTTCTGCTTCACGGCGTCTCTGTCTGTCACCGGCCTCCTCAGACGCACCTCCCCGCTTTGGACACCCACCGTGAACAGCCCCGGCTCGGTGGCCCTCAGCAGGTGGTAGGAGAGCCAGGAGTTCTGGCCCGAGTCGGCATCGACGGCCACCACTTTGGTGATGAGGTAGCCCGCCTCAGCCGACACGGGCACCAGCTCGCCGGACGCTGGGCTGCTGTCCTGGCCTGGGTACAGCACGAGCGGGGCGTTGTCATTCTCGTCCAGCACCACAGGCGCACGGTGACGTTGGCTCGGAGGGGAGGAGAGCCCGCGTCCGAGGCACTGACCGTCACCTCCATCTGCCTCAAGCGCTCGTAGTCCAGGGGCCGCAGCACAAAGACGTGTCCGTTCTCAGAGTTCACCGAGATGCAGGAGCACCAGGGCCGCTCTGCGCTTGCACTGGGGACAGCGAATAGGTCACCTTGGCATTGAGCCCCACGTCAGCATCTGCAGCACTGACGGCTCCAACAAACACCCTGGGCACGTTGTTCTCGCGCACATACATGGTGTAGGACGTCTGGTTGAAGACGGGGGTGTTGTCATGACATCCGAGATGTCCACCGTGAAGGTCTGCGTGCTTGTGAGAGGAGGCGACCCCGCATCTGCTGCTGTCACGCTTAGGATGTGCCGAGCCGTCTCCTCGCGGTCCAGCGCGCTTCACCGTCACCAGCTCATAGTAATTCTTATAGGTGGCCGCAGGGAGAAGAAGAGCTGATCCTCCAGGGCACACGAGATCTGCCCGTTGGCACCAGAATCCCGGTCCATGACCGAAAACAGGGCAACCACTGTGCCAGGCACTGTGTTCTCAGGAAGGGGACTGCTGAAGGAACTCACCACCAGCTCGGGGGCATTGTCATTCACATCCACCACCTCCACCAACACCTTGCAGATTGCTGAGAGGCCTCCAGCGTCTCTGGCCCTCACAATGAGCTCATAAGACTCTGCTGCCTCAAAGTCCCAGAGGTTTTGTGAGTTTAATTTCTCCAGTGATGGGATCGATGACAAATGCTGAGTCACTTTGTCCCACTACTTGGCTGAGTTGGTAGGTAATATCCCCATTAACTCCTGCATCCTGATCGGTTGCCAGAACAGTCAGAACCACAGAGCCCTCTGGAATGTTCTCGAAACCTTTACAATGTACTCCTCGTGTGTGAATATTGGAGCGTTGTCATTCACATCTAGAATGATAATAGAGATCTCGATGGTGCCACTCCTTGGAGGAGAGCCCCCATCTTCAGCAATGAGACAGAAACTCATCTCTCCCTCCTCCTCTCTATCTAATGCCTTCTCCAAGACCAGTTCAAGATATTTCTTGCCTGCAATTTGAGTCTCATAGGAGACACTAAAATACTCGTTCTCAGGAGAGATGCTGTATGCTTGAATTGCCGTTGAGGCCAATATCGAGGTCCTGAGCCCACACCAGTGGGAAAGAAGACCCTGGCTCGCTCGTTTCCGGGATTTCAAAAGTGACTCGTTCCTCGGGGAAAACGGGTGAGTGATCATTGATATCCACCAGGGTCACCTCGACCCGAAAGAACTGCAGGGGGTTGGCGAGCAGCAGCTCGAAGGGGAGCATGCAGGTGGCGGCCTGGCCGCACAGCTCCTCCCGGTCCAGCCTCCCCGACACCACGAGGCGGCCGGAGCCGCCGTCTAAGCGAAAATGCTGCCGGCCGTCCTCCGACACCAGGCGGGCGCGGCGAGCCGAGAGCTGCGCCGGCGTCAGCCCCGCGTCCTCCGCCAGCTTGCCCACCAGGGAGCCGCTCTCCGCCTCCTCGGCCACGGAGTAGAGGATGGGCTCGGCGCCAGCGAGCGGCAGCGACAGGAAAGCAGAGAGACAAAGCACTTGCCTTGCGATCGCCATGGTGCGGCAGCGGCGGCGGCCGGTGTCGGTGTGGCGAATGTGCCGGGCGATTCCCCGCGGAAAGCGGCCAAGTGCGGGGCGGGCGCCTTCCCTCGGTGTGTCCGATTCTTGCGGCGTTCCCTAACGCAGCCGGTGTGTCCCGGCGGCCGGTGACATGGGGCAGCGCTCGCCGCTGCCACCTCCGCTCGACTGTCCTGGGCTGGTGTGACCTGATTCGCGCTGGGCTCGGCTGTACTGTGCTGCGCTGCTCTGTGGTGCGCCGGGCTGGTCTCAGGTCGGCTCCGCGGGGCTGCTCTCAGCTCGGCTCCGCGGGGCTGCTCTCAGCTCGGCGGGGCTGCTCTCAGCTCGGCTCCGCGGGCTGCTCTCAGCTCGGCTCCGCGGGGCTGCTCTCAGCTCGGCTCCGCGGGGCTGCTCTCAGCTCGGCTCCGCGGGGCTGCTCTCAGCTCGGCTCCGCGGGGCTGCTCTCAGCTCGGCTCCGCGGGGCTGCTCTCAGCTCGGCTCCGGGGGCTGCTCTCAGCTCGGCGGGGTGCTCCGCGCTCCGCCGCCTCCGCCTGCCGCAGCCGCTCGGTGCCGCCTTAGCCGAGGGCACCACCCAGCGGTGCGCGCTGGGACTGCACCCGCCGCCGCCCGCAGAACGCGATCTCGAGCGCACACTTTGGGACTCTGCTGCCGGACTCGCCCACCTCCTCTGGGGAGAGAAGGGAGGAATAGGCTGTAGCCCTGGGGGAGTCCTGTCGCCAGAGCATCGCCGTCAGCTGGCCCGACTTCACAGTCTGCTGTGGTCTTGGCTAGAGTTGAGCGAGTCCGTACCTTTTCAGAAAGACTGTGGAAGAGCAGCATAACGCATTTTCCCCGGGCAGCATGAGGCAGAGGCTGAACTCGGAGGGACTGAGCCAGCTTCCCTGGCAGGGGAAACCTGCCTGGAGCCTACAAAGAGAGAGACTATAATAGCCTATAATACCTGGGAATAGCACTACAACTAGGGGGAACCTCAGACCGAGGACGGGGAAGGAGTGTGCATCCCAGCACACGCTCAGGGCATGGACGGTGCAACGCCTACTGGCCTGTCTTGTGGCTAAAAGGGAGGGGTGGCTGTGCTCTCCGCAAGGTCTTCCCTGTCGCGCTCAGGCAGCAAGCGGTTTAGAGGCTCCCCGTCCGTTTTCCAGCCCCGCTTCAGCATTGCTGTGAGGGCTGGCAGGATGGGCCTCAGGAAGTGGAATTCGCTCCTCCCCGAGCCGCTGGTCAGATACTTTTCATAGCCGTAAGCTGGCGACAGAATGCCCGTGCTGCCCACGCCCACGCCGTCACTGGTGAAGTCACCGTCGCGTAGCAGCTGGGCGAGGGAGGAGGAAGTTCTGCCTGGACACGAGCTTTGCAGAGCGTGCTTGCAGCCAAGACGAGGATGGACAAGAGGAAAGGGACGAGACGCCACACAGGGAGGCGATGAGGTAAGTGGTGAGCAATTCCTCCTCGGCCTGCGGCTGCTGTCTACTGGCAGGATCATGGCCAAGCTGGTAGAAGGCATCGGAGAAATCATCCACCAGTGCCACGGCGAGGGTGGCAGTGGCAGAGCGTGACGGCTGCCCGCGGTCCCGCACCAGCACGATGGCCTCTGCCGGGCCGCGTCCCGCTCTGTCACGGCCCGCGCCGTGCGCACCTCGCCGCTGTGCAGCCCCACGCGGAACAGCCCCGGCTCCGTGGCCTTGGCCAGCTCGTAGGACAGCCACGCGTTCTGCCCCGCGTCCGCGTCCACCGCCACCACCTTGGCCACCAGGTAGCCGGAGGGCGCCCAGCGCGGCACCAGCTCCGGCCGCGCTGCTGTCGGGGGCCGGGTGCAGCAGCACGGGCGCGTTATCGTTATCGTCCCGCACCACCACGCGCAGCACGGCCTGGGCGCTGAGCGGCGGGGAGCCGCCGTCGGCTGCGCCCACTGTCACCTCGAAGGCGCGCACCTTCTCATAGTCCAGCGGGCGCAAACTACGGACGGTTCCACTCTCCGCATCCACTGACACAAATGATGCCACGGCGAGGCTGCCTGTTGGTGGTGGCAATAGAGCATATCTCACGCGAGCATTTTCTCCCGCGTCAGGGTCCGTGGCGCTGAGGCGGCCCAGGCTCCTCCCCGCGGGCTCGTTTTCGCTCATCACCATGGTGTAAATTGCCTGGGTGAAGGTGGGTGCATTGTCATTCACATCCAAGAGCCGCACGAGCAGAGTCTTCCATGTCGAGAGGGAGGGGGAGCCCTTGTCGTGAGCTCGCACCGTCACGTTGTATTCCTCCACCTGCTCCCGGTCCAGTGTCTCTGATGTCGCCAGCGCGTACGCATCGGCTGCCAGCAGCGTGATCCTGAAGGGTTGCTCTCCTGTTAGCTCGCAGGTCGTTCTGCCATTGTCCCCCGAGTCCCGGTCCCGCACGTTGAAGAGGGCAACTACTGTGTTCGGCGGGGCGGCTTCGGAGAGGGTGTGGTGAGTGAGGTAATGATCACCTCGGGAGCATTATCGTTCACGTCCTTCACCTGCACCACCACCTTGCAATGCGTGGACAGGCCCCCTCCATCTATGGCTTGGACGTCTATCTCATAGGTCTTTTTTTCTTCATAATCCAAAGGTTTTTTGAGTCGAATCTGGCCTGTCTCTGGGTTTATTTTAAACGTTTGGAGATTTTCCTCTGAATTTTGAAATATGGAATACACTATTTCCCCATTTGTTCCTTCGTCTAAATCACTAGCAGACACTATCACTACTAAGGTATCCTGGGAGCTATTTTCCATTACAGAGACTTATACAGAGTCTGGGTAAATACTGGGATGTTGTCGTTTATGTCCAGAACTACCACACGGATTAAAGCTGTGCCAGACCGCGGTGGAGTCCCACCATCCATAGCAGTGATGCTGAAAGCAACTTCTGGCTGCTGCTCCCGGTCCAGGGCTCGATCCAGCACCAGCTCGGCGTACCTCCCGCCGTCATTTCGCCGCCGGGTGTACACATGAAAATGTTCGTTTGAGCTGATACTGTAATGCTGAAGACTATTGTTCCCTACGTCTGGATCATGAGCGCTTTCCAACAAAAACTGAGTCCCCGGCATTGCAGATTCCGGGATCTTTAACACTATCTCTTTGTTTAAGAACACAGGAGAATTATCATTTATATCCGTGAGTCTTACCTCAGCTCGGAAGGACTGCAGTGGGCTCTCCAGCAGCACCTCAAAACGCGTCAAACAGGGCTCGCTCTGTCCACACAGCTCTTCCCGGTCCATTTGCTCTCTCACCACCAAATCCCCGGTGCGCTGGTTCAGTTCTAAATACTGCTTTTCTCCTTCAGGAACGAGTCGAGCATTACGAGCCAATAATTCCTCTCCAGCTAGCCCCAAGTCCTTAGCGATATTCGCCACAAAGGAGCCTCTCTCCCTCTCTTCGGGCACAGAGTACCGAGCAGTTTCTGCTCTCCTCCCCGAGACACAGAGGACAAGGATCAAAGCCACCGCTCTCCCGGGGAGCGGTTCCTCGCTCTTCCTGAGCTTCATTCCCTTCCAGTGATCCAGTCTGCTGGCCTGTGAGCTGGATGGAGCTGCCGATACAGCCTGCCGACCCCCGAATGGAGCAGCCGGGATGGTGCAGCCCCGCCCGCTCGAATGGCGGGGCGGCGGAACCGGGAGCTGCGCAGAGCTTCCGCGGTCAGCAGCGGCACCAGGCGGCTGATCTGCAGAAGGATTCGAAGATTTCCCAGCGCCAAGCCCGGAAAGCAGATTAACATCTCGTTCTCTCTTCAGAAGTCAGAGCATAGAGATTTAACTGTCCAAACAACCATATTCGAAGAATGGTCACTGGCTGAATGAGCAATGCCTCTTTTGCCTTCTACTTCAAAACGGAATTTATTTAGAGCTGTCTTACTCCTTTTGTTTTGGTTCCCCCTCCCCCCAGCGTGAACGCTTTGAATAAATTACTTCCCGGCTGTTCAGCTAAAACAGCTGTGTATTGTTACAGGGGTCCAGCCACCAGGTGATGTGGTCTTTCCACTACGGCCAAATTCATTCCCGGAATGGACCGAGATTGTTCCCGCAGTTCACGACCTCTCCTGCTGGGAGCCTTTGGGAATGGGCTGGAGGCAGCATTTCAGACCTCAGCTCCACTCGGGAGAAACACTCCTCCGCTTTGCTCCGGGGAGCTGCTGCTTCTGAGACCGCCCTTTCCCAAGTGGTTCTGATTTCCCCTGCATAAATTCTACTCGAGATTCACGGATTTATTCCTGAAATCCTGCTCTTGGGCTGGCTATTTCCTCGGCGATGACTGAGGCAAGTGATCTCGAGACAGCACACTCACCCGAGGGAGTTCCAAGTATATTTTATTGTTTTCTGTCATCATTCGTTTGACTCTTTAAAATTGTTCAACGACAGGAATATGCACATTATTTTATAGATCAATACCGACTGATGAAAGAAATAGAAAAAAGAAAGCTTCTTGACACCCTATATTCTACAGTGCCCTAAGTTAATTGTAAATGGTTTCATCTATTTTACTGATAAACCACAAACAATACTTGTAATTATCTTGTTTTTAAAAATCGCAAAATAGTTATTTCAACTTTACGGGGGAAAAAAGAAAGGAAGAAAGAATACATTGTTCAAAGCCCACTCTTTACAATTAGGAGAAGCACCACTTAATCTCCATAATATCTGTTTCTCCTGGTTGAATACACGGCAGAAAATTAGGATATTATTACAATGCTTTCTCCATAAAAAGCAAGAAATAAGCAAAGCACAAAAGGAACCCCCTCAGAGAAGGCGGTGTAAAAAGAAGTTAAAGATGTGCTGCCAGCTTTCAGTATTTCTTGAAATATGTGGAGGCAGTAGCACTCTCACAATCATACATTATTACATTATCAACATGCAACACGGTTCTCCTCTTCCATCGACATCACAGTTACAAAACATCTGGATGAATAAAGTACTGCTCAAGGGGAAAGTACTCTCACAGAGAAGGCTTCATCCCTGGTACCTTTTAGGTAGATGTTTGGTCTCTTTTTGCCTTTTCCCTGTGAGGACAAACAAACTTGTCTTTCTCTTCTCTTATTGATGGGTGAGCCAAAGGTTTTGCTCAGAACTGGCATTTAGCTCTAGTTCCCTGTTTGAAGAGCAAACTGCATCTGCAGCTCTGGGCCCTGCATCTTCAGAGAGAGGAGCACTGCCCTGCAAAGAAAAGAGAGAAGGTTATCATCTGGGTATTGAAGGAAAGCGGGCGTCACCAAGAAGCTTAGAGGGTACCTCGCACCACTGCCGGTGTCACACCACTCCTCTCTACCGAGAGCCAAAGAGAAGGCAAGACTTGCTGGGTCTCTAATATGAACAGAGATCACCTGCAATCAGAAACCATCCTACATATGGCAAAACTTTTATGAGTCTGAATAAAACTTTAATGAGTTTTGAGTAATTCAAAATGTTAAGAGCCCCAAACAGAGATCACTTTCTCACAAACAGTAAATGTGGTTTATTGTTGATGTATCAAGAAGGGTCCTTGTCTTCCCTGAGGCCACTGTGATTCTGACACCCTGCAGTAAAGTCAGTCCAAGTCATCTGTGTTAATGAAATATGAAAATATTAACTCACTTTTTTTCTCTCTCTTTCTTTAGTGTATGTTAATAAAAGCTGTCTGTTTTTACTTTTAAGTTGTGCTTGTTTCTACTTTTCTCCCCAAATCCTATCTCCCAGTTGGTAAACGAAATTTGGCGAATGTGAAACCACGACACTGACCCTAATGGTTCTGATGTTTCTCCTACCTCATATATGTTCATCATCCAGTCTACTGTGAAGAGCTAGATGGATCCTTGGAAACTCTCCATGGAGTGCCCACAGAATCCCATATTAAGAGGTAACTGACTGATAACCGCACTTTTTTGGCCAACACTATCTATGCAAGTCACAAAAATATAAAGGAATTTAATGGCAGAGGTTCCCACCTCCGTAGCCTCCAGCAGATTGTAAGACAACTTGAGTTCAGGACTGTCACCACTGGTGAATGGCACATGGCCGCGCTGAGCACCAGCTCCCAACAGCAGTGCAGGGGACATCGTTGGTGACACCCCTTTGCGCAGTTGTCCCTGCAGTCCCACCTGAAGCTGGACAAGTCACTACATTCCTATTCTGCCATCTCTGGGAGGATGTATTCCTCGGAATGGTGTCATTCCTGCTCCAGGGCTCTACACAGTGAGTGGGCAGGACCCACTATGGGGGCACATCTCTACCTGTGCTTTCACCTTCTCACGGCCCAACTCCTCCCCTTTGAAATGACACCAACGGCTTGATCTAACACGAATACTCCGCACAGATATTGATGCAGCTGCCCAGAGAGGTGGTAGGTGCCCCATCCCCGGAAATATCCAAGGTCAGGTTGGATGGGGCTCTGAGCAATGGTCTAGTTGAAGGCCTCTCCAGGGCCTGTGAGACCGCCTCTCTCATCTCCCACCCCAGGGACACCTCCACTAGCAGTTCCGCAACTTCAATAGCCCTTACTGCCAGGGCGTGACACAGCTTCCCCCTGCCTGCCCGATCGCCTCAGCTCTGTCACTCCCTCACCTGTGCTGCATCCAGTCGCCTTCGCCTCCGAGGTTGGCCACATCCTGCGAGCACACTGAGCTCCGCTGCTGGCCCGGGCCGGGGGGCAGCCCGGCGGGGAAGCAGGGGAAGAGTGGCCTGAGGAAACGGAACTCGCTGTTGACGGTCCCGGCAGCGAAGCAGACGTCGTACACGTAGCTGCGGGGCAGGGAGCCCGCGTTGCTCTCCGTGGCAGTCGGGGGGAACGTGGGCAAAGTCTCCGTCTCTCCCCGCCTGGCCCGCCGCACCTTCGCTACCACGGCGGCCACCGCGGTGGCGAGGAACAGCGCCGACACGCAGGCGAGGGAGGCGATGAGGTAAAGAGTAAGCGGCCCGTCGGGCTCGGCGGCGGGTGCCCCTCGCTCACCCGTAAATGGGCTTCGGAGAAGCCATCCACCAGTGCCACGGCGAGGGTGGCAGTGGCAGAGCGTGACGGCTGCCCGCGGTCCCGCACCAGCACGATGAGCCTCTGCCGGGCCGCGTCCCGCTCTGTCACGGCCCGCGCCGTGCGCACCTCGCCGCTGTGCAGCCCCACGCGGAACAGCCCCGGCTCCGTGGCCTTGGCCAGCTCGTAGGACAGCCACGCGTTCTGCCCCGCGTCCGCGTCCACCGCCACCACCTTGGCCACCAGGTAGCCGGAGGGCGCCCAGCGCGGCACCAGCTCTCCGGCCGCGCTGCTGTCGGGGGCCGGGTGCAGCAGCACGGGCGCGTTATCGTTCTCGTCCCGCACCACCACGCGCAGCACGGCCTGGGCGCTGAGCGGCGGGGAGCCGCCGTCAGCTGCGCCCACTGTCACCTCGAAGGCGCGCACCTTCTCATAGTCCAGCGGCGGAGGATATAAACATCTCCGTTTTCAGCGTTGACCGACACATCGCGTGCTCTTTGCCCTCCTGCCGCACCAGCGCGTAATTCACACGGGCGTTTTTTCCTGCGTCGGCGTCCGTGGCCTTCATTCTGCCGATTCGGAGCATGGGGCTGTTGTTCTCCGTGACAGACATGGTGTAAACCTCCTGGCTGAACTCCGGGGGGTTGTCGTTCACATCCGATATCTGCACGAAGATGCTTTCCCGAGAGCTCAGCCCCTTCTTGCCCCAGTCCGTGGCTGTGATGGTGATATTATACTCCGCCGTCCTTTCCCTGTCCAGAGCCGCATTTGTTCTCAGTTCGTAGTAATTATCAAAGGTGGGGGTGAGCTGAATGGCAAGTCCCCATCGATGGAACACTCAGTCCTGCCGTTGTCCCCGGAGTCCCGGTCCCGCACACTGAACAGAGCCACCACGGTGCGCGGAGGGGCGTCCTCGGGGATGGACGCGGTGAGGGAGGTGAGCGCTATCTCCGGGGCGTTGTCATTCACATCCAGCACATCCACCTGCACTTTACAATGCGCAGACATTCTCCACCGTCCGTGGCTTTCACCACCATCTTGTGGGATTTTGCTTCCTCGAAATCCAGATTGCCCACAACTCGTATTTCACCGGTGGTGGGGTTCAGCTGGAAGAGCTGCCGGGATCGCTCCGACGTTTGGGTAAAGGCATAGCGCACTTCCCATTGGACCCTTCGTCAGGATCCTTGGCAGCGACTCTGACCACCAGCTGCTCCAAGGGGCTGTTCTCAGCCAGGCGCACCTCGTAGACCTCCCGTTCGAAGAGAGGGATGTTGTCATTGCATCCACCACCACGATCCGGACCTGAGCAGTGCCTGACCTGGGTGGTGATCCCCGTCGGTGGCCGTGAGAAGTAAATTCAGCTCTCCCTGCTCTTCACGATCTAGCTGGCGCTGTAGGACAAGTTCCAGGTATTTTACTCCATCTTTCGCTGTTCAATAGCGAGGGAGAAATGAGGTTTGGTCCGAGGCTGTAGTTCTGCAAACCGTTAATGCCCACGTCCTTGTCCTGGGCGCTTTCCAGGGGGAACGGGACCCAGAGACGCTGTTTCTAAAATTTTTAAAACCATCTCCTTTTCGGGGAACATGGGCGAGTTGTCGTTTACGTCACGGACTTCCACCTCTCCTCGGATAAGCTGCAAAGGATTTTCAAAGAATATCTTAAAGACGGGTGCAGGTATGCTCTGAGGACAGATCTCCTCTCGGTCCAGCGATTCCTTTGCCGTCAGGACACCGGTGTTTTGATCGAGTCGGAAAAGCTGCTTATCCCCCTCGGACACAACGCGGGCCTTGCGAGCCGCAAGCTGGCTCAGAGGAACGCCCAGGTCCTTTGCAATATTGGCGACAAAGGAGCCCTCTCCATTTCCTCCGGCAGCGAATAGCGGAGGGTTTCAGCCGCGCTCTGACACAAGCAAACACACAGAAATAAGATCACTTGCCTCTTGCTATCTCCGCTCCGTCTCCCATACGCCATCACTCTCCAAAAAAGCCATCCACCGTCCTCGGCAGCTCTCAGCATTTTTTAGTATCGTCACAAGCAGAGCGGTGTTGGCCAGCAGTCCTGGGGTGAAGGAATCTGGAAGCCCCCGAGAGCGCCGGCTCCTTTGCGAGCAGCTGCTCACACGGGTTTTTGTCTCTCTGTGTCTGCAAACCGGGGCGGGCGGAGGGACGCGCCGGTCCGCGGCCAACACCCCCACCCAGCGTCGGAAGGGAGAATATTTCCTCTCAATCGGGGCAGCGCTGCTGGTTCGGGCTTTGCTGCTTGAATCCGCACTCTTTGTGCCGAAGAGAAGAAAAAAGATGCGGTGTAAATGCTCTCCTGTCTGGGAAGTGGGATCTCTGCCCGTACAGAGCGCTGCTCTGGGTATCACATCGCTCGCGACCACAAACTTCATACACAGCTTTTGGTTTGTGTTGTGTAGACACGGCATAATCCAGTGCCATAGAAGAGTTTTTCCTTCTCTTCTCCACTTGTTAATCAGCACAAGGCGATTTGCAAGTGTGGTGAGTCAGAGAAGCGATTGGAAGTGAGAGCTGGTGCCAGAGAGCTGACAAAGAATTGACCCTAAGTAAAGGTTTCACCATCACCACAGCTCGCCATCACAGCAGGAAGAGAATGCTGTTCTAGGGTACATCATTCTAATGCTGTTTTTTCCTTAGTGGATATTACACCTCGCCCGACGTTTACACATTTCTATGTGAAAAAGACGCTAAACCTGAGGTTCTGTATCTGCCTAAGGATATATTAACAGCCAGTTAATACAAAAGACAAGGAAAAAAACAGGGAGCTCCTAATTTAAAGTCCTCGATACACAAACGCTAACGAGGAGCTAACGGAGACAGCAGCAAAGATAAGGCTCTCATCACACTAATTGATGGGCCATTAAGAGACTAATTGAAACGTAGATTCCAGAGGTTCAACTAGAAACTCTGTGAAAGATAAAGGAAAAGAAAAAGTTCTAAAGTTCTCAAGGATTATGAGAAAAAGTCATGGAAGAGAACTAATTGATGACAAGGTGTTTGAGGGAGGCTCCAGGAATTTGCAAGGTTTATTATGGGATGATTAGAGGCAGAATCAAACTCGCTAAGAGGGAGATGCCTATAGCAGTCCTGTTAGGAACAGCCTTGGGAAAACGGAGGTGGAAGGGGACACCGAGGGGTTCTGGGCACATTCGGGTACTCTGAGGCAGAATCGTGCCTGAAATGGGATAAAACCCTCAGGGTCAGGCAGCTGGGCCTGAAGAGAGACTCACACCTCGACTGCTTCTGCGACGAGTGCACATACTGTGCTGAGGATGTGCACAGATGCCTGCGAGCCCAACCCAACTCCCTCCCACAGAATTAAAATGAAGGAGAAAACAAAATAGAGCTTGCACTATTTACCTGTGGTCCGAGTAATTCAGATTTTACTATAAAAGGAATTACTCTTTTAAAAACTATTATTATAAAGTATCATAACCCTCTTGGTTTTAACACATTTTTTTTAATTTCCTAGATGTTTTCCCCTTATTTTTGTTTGCTAAAAGGAGTGACGCTGTAAAACAATGTTCAAGAAGTCAAGTTCTAGAAATCTCTGATGTCTTAATTTGCTAAAAAAAACCAAAAAACCAAAAAAACCCAAAAAACTTCGTGACTGTATCAGTAGGAGAAAGTAAAAACTAGGGTTGGCTTTAGGATTCCCGGAAACTTCAGCTAGAAAAAGATCTTGCACGAACGAAGTATTTTCGGCGACTTCCTCTTATCTCCCTTGACTTGGAGATATGATAAGATCTAAACCACTAACATTCATCAAAGGGCAGCTCCTCCTTTCTTCCCTTCCAGGGAACGTCCGTCTCTCTAGCTGTGATCTTTATCACCAACAGAGAAGTCAAATTATAGACCAAGCACAGCACAGACGTGCTGGGAAAGTGGTTTTTCTCCTTTTTTTTTGCCACGCAAAAATAACGGTGACACCTGTAATCTACTTGCTTTGTGCCAGTTTTTTCAGCTCGGCACCTCCGACGGAGAAATGTGTATTTCCTTCCAATTATCCTGATCTTTAGCATCTCTGCGCAGCAGGGGAAAGACATAGGCCGAGAAAAGCTTCCATAGACACATCCTACCCTGAGTGCAGGAGCCAAATTATTGTCGCTCCCATCATTTCAGAAAGGAAATTGAGTCCTTCAGCTTCAGGCGTCGAAGGGTGTAAGAAGAACACTGATCCTTAACGG